>NW_024573934.1:619841-990496 GCF_900044065.1 Fusarium mangiferae
CAAAGAAGGTCGGCGCAAGTAAAGGAAAGGAACTGTGGAACGTGCGGCAAGGTAGGGCATAATGCGAGAACGTGTCAAATAGTTGTTTCGATGTCTGGAGAAGAGGAAAGCGATTAGTTTTACTTGATTGCGTGATTTGTTGTGTTCTCATGACGATTCCTGTCTCAAGGGTTAAGATTTTTGTAACACTCGCTTGTTTGTAACACTCGCTTATCATGTACGTTAAGTGATTTGTTGCCGAATGCAATTCAGAAAGACCATGACGTCCAAAACTGAATAGAGTTGAGGTATTTATTTATTCAATCCTAGGCTTTCATGGAATATCTCTATAGTAAGTTGAACATGTTATGACTGTTTACGGATCTTTGCTCTCTACGTCAAGGCCCGCGTCGGGGAGGAAGAAGATATCGGCCTTAGTATGAAATCTCAAAATAAACTCAGTAAAAGATGTCCTAAATTTAGGCTTAATTTAGACTAAGGTACCTGTATCCTATCGTCGTTTAGGATCAAGTCACCGAGTTTCTCTTTCCCTCCCCTAGGCCCGCCATGTTTAGAAGCTCGAGACTCTGCAAGGGTAACAGACAGATCTGAGTTGCAAATTCTCCTAGATGATCGATCGATCGCTCCTCAAATTCATAGCTATGAAACTTCAAAAAGGAAAGAATGCGTGTCGCAATACTGATATCATCGTAAAAAGAGCAATCAGCAATTTCAGCATCTTGGTTTCGGACGGAATCTCGCAGTCCCGGACGCACCAGCGTCTGGTCATGCCACAGTTAGCGTCTCATCCCTCGATTTAAGCTTAATCTTGGTTGCAACGCAACGTCGCGGAGTTGTTGGCTGGCTTGGCATGTTTCCGTCTAGTCTTGGTGCTACCGTCCTGAAACACGTCTCAACTCGCCAGTTCTCCCACTTGCCGCAGACATCTCATACGTATATGATACCACCGACTTGATAATTTTATTCCCGCTTTTATCACGGAAGTTGATCTTTCCAATCCTTCGCTTTCTCGTCGTTCGATTGTCGTACGTTTTTTGCTCAGCCCTGGCGGCTTTTTTTGTTTGTGTTTGTTTTGAGTATTTCCCTTCTTTGCCCTGGTGGCCTTATTTGTGCTTTTATTAATTGGTCGATCGCTTTAATTTCGTCATGTCGATTTCGTCTTGTCCGGTGTCGGGGTCCGTGGGGGGAGAGTGTCCGGTCGGTGGTGGTTCTTCGCGATCAGGACAGACGCGACGAGGCTGTGCGTTTTCGGCGGCGGCGCAACCTGGGGACCTTCATGCTGCATTTGATGTGAGTGAAGGGGCATATTGTGGATGAGAACTACTGACTGGATATTTAGATTCCGCGGGGGATTGATACAGAAGAATGGCTTCGTGCAAGGTAGAATGTTCAAGGAACAAGGCCGTTCATGACAAAGCTGACCTGCGGTTGAACAGAGAACGAAAGACGATCAACGAACTCCTCTATGCCGACTACCCCTCCCGCGAGGAAGTTGATTCCGTTAAGAGCCAACAAGAACTAGATGCCATGAACGCAAGCGACCACGATCTTCTCGCCATCGCCCTCGGCGCACCAGCACGACAAGTTCTCCAGCGCGCTCAAGAGATCGGTCCCCAGACTGGATGGCGCGACGGATACCTCAGCGTCGAACATGGCTTCTGTCCCCCAGATTACGAAGAACCCATCGCTGCGCTTGCAAGATCCCCGGGTCGTATTTGGTCTGATCTCTGTGAGCGCATGCCTGGATGTTGCGCTCGAGGAAGAGTGCGAGAATCAGTCGCTGCACTGCCGCTTGTTGAGGGAACAGAGGAGAATATTCCCGATCAAGCTCTTTGGGGCGCCGTGGTGGCGCTCGGTATGCTTTGTTCCATTTACCGATTTGAGGATAAGCATGATGGAAAGGATGGAGGTGCTATCACAGATGGATCGTCGACGAAGCCGCAATGTCCGATGGGTGACGATCTTTGCGAAGAGCTTGAGGGCATCCCACTGTGCATCGCTCTTCCATACTACCAGGTCTCTCGGAGAATGGGAAGAACCCTGCCCCACCTCTCTTTTCCTGACCAAGCTTCCTACAACCTCAAGATCAGAGACGTCAAGTCCAACACCCCATATCTTGCGCGCTTCGACAACACTGATCTTCGATGGCCCATGTTCGGCGAGAGGGCCGAGGTCGCATTTCTGAAAGGATGCGCCGATACCTCCGGTAGGTCTTTCTCCTCCACGAAAGCTCGCCAACTGACACTCCCAACAGCCTCATTCCAACATGGCCCCGATGCCATCGCCGCTTGTCAAGAACACGTCATGACTGGTAACATCGAAGGTCTTCTCCACGAAATGATCCGCTTGAAAGAGATTCTCGAACGAATGCCCAACGCCTTTCATAGCATATCGCCCAACCCCAACGCAGGCGACAATTACGTATCGGCGGACAAATGGGTTCGATGGGGTCTCTTCTCATCGCCCTTGTCTAGGCGAGTCCCTGCTGCTTCGGGCTTGCAGTTCCCTCCGTATCTGGTGATGGATGCCTTCTTGGGCCGTAAGACGTAGGTCAAGTTCCGCATGCCTCTGTGACTTACGCTAACACGACACAGACACGCATCCTTTCTCGGCGTCGAAGCTCTCCATCTTCGAGCCTGGCTCCCCTCTAACCACCGCGCCTTCATCGCCGCAATCCAATACCACTACTCTATCCCAGAATTCGTCCAAAGATCCGGCGACCCTCGTCTAATGGGTGTTTTCGAGGGCATCGTCGAAGCCTACGCCGGTGAGCGCGGTTTTATGGGCGTTCATCGCTACAAAGTCTTCGGTATCCTCGAAGTCGCAGCCAAGACAGGACGAACAGCCACCAACGGTCTTTCTGGTGCGGCAGATGCAACAAGGCCTTGGGAGGAGACCCATCGTCAGTTCTCAGATGCCATGAAAGAACGCCTGGAGCCTTTTCGGGGCAAGCTTGCCATGGAACCGCATTCGATGAGGGGCACATTTGAGGAGTGTCGGTACATGGCTAAGATTGCGAGCTGCTCTTCCATTGATCAGGATGCAAGCCGGTCAACTGCCATGGTCACTCTGGATATTCGGGACACCGGCATCACTTTTGCGCCTGGTGATCGTGTGGCTGTCATGCCTCTCAATAGTTGGGAGGAGTGCGCCAAGATGGTTGCTGCCCTTGGCCTGGATCAACACGTTAGAGAGCCAGTCGACACCACGGGAACCTGGTCACGCTTCGAACACCACCTCTCCACTGTTACGAGAACCGCACACAGACAATTGACAGTTATCGACATCCTCCGGCGAGGTCACCTCGCCCCAATCACCAAGGAACTGACCGTCAAAGTCCACGAGCTCCTTCACGCTTCGTCCAACACTGTGCTCCAAGTTCTCGCTACAGAGGAATGGCCCGTCCGTGGATCCTTGGGCGATCTTCTTCAAAAGGCCGTTCTCGATACACCAAGCCACATTTGGAACAGGGCTTTCAATCTCCAAGACCTCAGCTGGTTGTCCGACCTCGTTCAGCTTGAAGTCCCCCGGACATACTCAATCTCTAGTCACAGCAACGACCTGCTCCCTGGCACCGTCGACCTTACAATCTCCCGCGCCGAGTACGAGCTGTCCCCAATCTTCTCGCAGGGACAGACTGTCACAAGAGCTGGTGTCGCAAGTGGCTTCTTCAACCCTCGTCCCCTATCCTCAGAGAATAGCCTCTTGTACGAAGTCCTGATCGGAGTCTCTCGACCGGTCGCCTTCCAACTTCCCATCGATAAAATGGTTCCTTGCGCTTTCTTCGCCGGAGGTAGTGGCATCGCTCCCTTTCGCAGCTTCTGGCAGCATCGGCTAGCGACATCAGGCCTGTCAGGTGGGCGCAACCTTCTGTACCTAGGAGTCCAATCCCGCGAGAAGTTCTGCTATGAGGCTGAGCTGCGGGAGCTAGTCAACATGGGCTTCATGGAGGTCCATCTTGCCTTCTCCAGAGATCGTAATGGTTTGGCATATGATAGTGTCGCACGGGATCTCGTAGAGAGGCCGACACCTCCTCGATACATCGACAGTCTCATCGTCGAGCAGGGAAACACGATCTGCGATATGGTTATGTCGAAGAAACAGGGCGGTCTTGGTGGTCACTTGTACGTCTGTGGCTCGGTGTCTGTCTTTGACTCGGTCATGAGCGGTATCCGAAAGGCAATGTATAACTACCGCACAGCAACCATGGAGACTGTCGACTTGATCATCAACAAGGCCTTTGCAGAGCGTCGCTTCATGCTGGACGTCTTCATGTCTCCCAAAGCCCTCCCCTGCAATCTTCCTACTATCTCCCTTTCCAGCCTCGCTCTACACACTGGTCATCGCCAAGAGTCTCGAATGTGGATCGCCGTTCATGGAAGTGTTTACGACGTCACCGACTTCTGTCCCATGCACCCCGGTGGCACTCTCATCATCAAGTCCAACGCAGGTGTTGACTGCACCAAGTCCTTCGATAACCTTGCACATACCAACAACCCCGAGGTGTCGAGTCTTCTCACACGGTACTTCATTGGCCATCTGGCTCCCAAGCCCGACTATCGTGATAGCGACGTTTCTACACTTCATGATCTTTGGGCTTCGTACTTGAGGGTCACCGTTGAGACGCTTGTCGCTCATCAGTTTGAGATGAACGACATCATGGGTGAGTCAATTGACTCTCCATCTGCGTACGATCCCAACGGTATCAGCAACATCTGGCTCCGTGAAGGCCTCCCAAACACGATCGCCATCCGAACCTTCTACGATTACCAGAATCGCTTACTACAAGGTGGGTTCGCAGCTCTTTTCGGATCCAAGTTGGAGGAACTAGTCCTTCGTCTTTCCTTCAATTTCGCCAACTCTGGCGGACCAGGTGCAGCCTCCAAGCTGCCGGACATCTTGGGTACCATTGCTCGTGCCAAGTCTGGTAGTGACGCAGTCCGCAGCGCGAAAGAAATCAGTGCTCTGGGAGAGTTCGTTTGCGATCCATCTTCCGAGCTGCGCTTCCAAGAGCGGGGAGTCCTCGACTTTACCGCCAAATGCGTGCAGCTTGACATTGAGCTCTTGGAAGATCTTCGACAAGAGGCCTGCAACGGCATGGACGCTTTTGAGAGCATCGCGACTGTCCTCGATTCTTTCGATGGGTCAGACTCGGACTCTACGCCTGTGGCTGCTTTATCGTCGTTCCTCTTGCAGACACTCGAGAGGATGGCACATCGACTGGCCATGTTTTACACTCAGTTGGCACGTCTCTCTATGTATCAACCCGAGCTCGAGCATAACCCAGCCCGAACCCGATGGGCTTTTGTCAGGCGATGCATCCGTGATGGTACCTTCTTTGTTATGACCCGATCGCGGAGCGGTGAGGCCCCATTGAACGGCCAATCTGAGTCGTACTACATCAATGCGAAGTCTTTGGAAAAAACAACCTTTGACAACATCCTCTCACAGATCAAGCATGTGATTACTTCCTCGACTGTGGATTCACCAACGACAACCGTCCAACCAGCCACTGTTAATGATGTTCACCACGAGAGAGTGACTACCCTCGGCAAGGACGGCACGGTCGCATCATCTGCATCGCGACTGAACGTCGGGGCAGTTGAGAGCATGGGAACCTTCATGAAGAAGAACGAAAAAGCCATTCGCCGATTGAGTAGTATGCCAAATCAACTACAGCTTGAGGATCTTCAAAAGGCTATCGCGATGAACGAAACCCCGGATCTCCAGAAAGTCGAGAGTTCGGCCTCATTGGACGCGAGCACCAGTAGTCTCAAGCCACTAGAACTCAAGACAGCCCTTGAGTTGGACCCTAGCGCGTTGCTTGCCTGCAAGGACCAGATGCTCACTGCACGTATGAGAATTATGGCTGGTTATGAGATGATGTCTTGCTCAGCTTCTCGATTGAGTGTACCGACGAAGTGCACTTCAATCAGCTCTATCTCTTTCGAAGAAGCCGATGAATTGGTTGTCACCCACCCTCAACCGCTCATGGAACGCTTGAAGTCCATCCCAGACGATGAGAGTGTCCCATCTTCTGCTTCGTGCACAACTGCCCAATCTCGTCGTAGCTCATTCAGTGGTAGCTCTGTCACAGGCTCCATTGCTGAATCCTTCACCCCGACGCCCCGATCTCGATCATATGAGACTAGCATGGCTTTGAAGCTCAAACTCGAGGGCTTGAACCGTCGGTCGCGTGGGGAGTCTGTTTCGTCCCGACAGAGCTTCATCTCGGCTTCGAGCGCCATGGATCTTAGAAGGAATAGGTCCGTGTCAAGCAACAGAAGTGCATCAAAGAGAATGTCTATTGATCCGGGGCACTCAAGGGAACAGTCGGCTGGCAGGCTGCTGGCGTTCAAGCTGGGAGCTTTGGCGGGTGAGAGGCGATCTTTTACACCACCCAACTGGTAGATATCTACTTTAACGGTTCAAAAGGGAAAGTTATTGTATAAGTCAGTTCAAGTTTGAAACCATCGAGGTTATACGTTATTTCTAATAACGACAAATTGGATCTCCATTAGATACTCGTCATTTCATGTTAAGAATATCAATCCCGTCATGCTTCGTGAGCACCTGAAATTTCAATATCATCCCTACTAGGGTTCCCAAGTCCGGTTGTGTCTCCAAAAAGATATTGTTAGCCATCGAATGGTAGAGGCGGGGGTTGGTGTGAGACTCAAGGGGAGATTGGGGAATACGACAGGCATCAAAACTGCTGGTCAAGCTTAAAGTACCGAGGTTGGTCTCAAAACCAGTTGAACTGTCTTGTGTGCCAATCTATCAGATGCAGAAGGTATCGCACAAGCGCGCTGGTCAAAGACGACGAGAACTCGTGACGTTTTCGAGGATTGATACATCTAAACCTGATAGCTTGGTGAGTGGTGGATGACAGCATTTGTAGGCCACAACAGAATGATCAGAGCTGTCATTTTTGTATGTGGTTGGTAATGCCAAGCTGGCAGATATGCAAAGCGATTGGTTGGTTCGTGGATACATCAAGCCCTGCAACGGATTTTCTCGTATGCGAACCCTGTCACTATCACTGTCACAATGCAAGGGCTTGCAGGTCTCTGCATATTCCCGCGGTGTTCTCTGTACGTATGTCTCAGAACTTAACCCAAAGCCATCAGCAATACATATCTCGTCAAGACGTTGTTCCCATGGTGCATATGATCTGACATTTTAGATTCCTTAGCTGCACGTTAGACATGCTCCGCAGCCCCATGCCCATGATGATTAGCACCCAACGGTTGATTGACACTTCCGCCACGGAATGTAACCCAAGACCACATGCATGCGTTGGTTCGTAACGCGCTCGACAGGGATGCAGTGGAAAACCCCTCTTCAGCCGACACACGAGCGGTCTGTTCTTACTTTTTAATCCCTCTTTTAGTTTTCGACGGCGCCAAGTTTAATCTTGAACCAACACTTTTAGTCTATTCTGTGCGAATATTGTACGAAAATGTCGTCCCCGAAGTCGCAAAAGTCTAGGTCCCCTACCAAGTCACCTCCTGGACCCCAATCCCCTGCTGCAGTGGGCCAGGTCGCTGAAGAGCAGGCGGCAATTGAAGTTGTATGATCAGGCAAGGATATTTCTGGCGTGATTGGATACTGATGAGAGCCTTGGGTAACAGGATGATGATTCGGATTCTTCTTACTCGAAATCGTGAGTCAACCTCAGTCCTCAGTCTTTCAGCATCATTAACAGAAATGCAGCACCGGAATTACGGATACCGAGTCGCTCCGGTCGTCGATAATGGCATTCAAGTGGGAGAATGGACGTCGATACCACGCGTACCAAGATGGGTCATATTGGTGAGTTCTCATTGAGTGCTCTGGTGTTCTGGTCGACTTACGAGGTTTGTTCTCTAGGGCTCCGAATGATGACCGCCAACAAGAAGCCGAAGACCTGATGTAAGGAAAACATGCATGATAAGTACTTTCAGCCTTCTGACACATTCGAACAGGCACGAGGTGTACAGAATCATTCTCGGCAATTCGCTATACGAGGCACCCATTGGCGACAATCCTCAGGTAAACAATACCCAAAACCACGTTAGCATCCTCTAATCGAAAGGTAGAAAGTCCTTGACATAGGATGCGGAACTGGTATCTGGGCAATGTGAGTCTACATAGACGAAGCACATTTCTGATACCAAGACTAACAAACTTAGCGAGTTCGCTGATGAGCATCCTTCAGCTGACGTTCTCGGCGTCGATCTTTCTCCCATCCAGCCAAACTTCGTGCCCCCCAACTGCAGGTTCGAGGTTGACGATATCACAAACGAATGGACTTATCCCGAAGACACCTTTGACTTCATCCACGCTCGCTCTATGATAGGCTGTCTTCCAGACTGGACCGAGTGTTACCGTAAAGCGTTCAAGTATGTTTCCTTTTGAGAGCTGTGTGAGCTACTTCTGACTTCTGTAGGCACACAAAGCCTGGTGGCTGGGTAGAAAGCGTTGAGCTCTGGGGCAACTCAAAATGTGATGACGATACCCTGAAGCCTGAGTCGCCACTTCACAAGTGGGTAGACGTCTTCAAGAAGATCGAATCTCTGACAGGCAAATCCTTTTTCTGGGATGACAAGATGCAGCAGTCTATCTCTGATGCTGGATTCATCAATGTTTCCGGTCGAAGGATCAAGGTTCCTATTGGAACTTGGCCCAAGGACAAAACTCTCAAGCAATGGGGTGCTTGGAACCGCCATTTCCTTCTTCAGGGTCTCGAAGGTTTCTCGATCCGTGGCTTGACGGAAATGCTGGGCGTAAGTTTGAGCCGATGTCGGATCGTCCAGGAGTTTTGCTAATGGATCTAGTGGAAATACGAGGATGCTCAGCTGTTCTTGGCCGATATGCGCAAAGAATTGACGAACCCAGCTCTGCATGCGTATCTTGATGTGTCAGTCGACATTGGCTTGCAAAGATCGAAAACATATACTGACATAGTTATGGGCGCAGTACTGTATTTTATGGACAGAAGCCCGAGGCTTGAAATGCTGGTGTAACACATGGTTGCTTCGTGGGAATCGTCTCGAGATTACTGGTGTCAAGACAAAAGATGGAGTGGAGTGGAGTGGCCTTGTTGCCTCAGGCAGGGATCCCGCGGTCGGCCTCACCGTGCAATGTCAACATCAACAGCTTCACCTACAATGAATAGTTAAATCTAGAATGAAAAAAAGAAAGTGCGTACGTATCATGACAACACGAGACAGGTTAATCGCATGGATTGAAAATCTACCCCAGATCTATTCCCATAAACCGTCGCAAGATGTAGATACAACAGCGTCAGCACCAGCATCACCAACCCGCGAACGCAAGGGCAACAACTCAGTACAAGCGCAGGACCTAACCCCATTATCATCACTATCAATACTCGGCGTAAACTACGAGAGCCCCCAAACACTCACTAGTAAGAGGCAACGGCTACACAGACATGGAGATGCAGATCTCGGGCTAACCCTAGCGAGTCAAGGCATCATCGCGCGTCAGCTTAAGCGCTTCTGATTGCACTCGCTTGACATTGGAGTTGAAGAGACGATTTCTGGAACTTTGTCTTCACGAGAGAGGTTTGGAGACCAAAGCACTCAACGTCGATGCTCTTGAAGCACTTCCTAATCCAGAGGCCGCTTCTCTTTTGCGCACCATGCGACGTATTGGTAATTGCAAAGGCATCCTTCCCCAAGATATGCGCGACCAAGTTCTTCAAAGCCATAGTATAAAACAAGACGACCTAGACGACTGGGACTTGGTTTTCAAAGACTCGGATGCTTTTGCTCACCTCCCCGGTCGTATCCCATCAGCCAGAGAGATCGAGTTGGTCTGCAACTGGACCACAGACTGCATCGATTCTAAGCATGAAGAGGCTGGCTGGAGCGATGAGGTTCACTTTCGTTTGCTACAAGCAATCTCTAATGACCCAGGAGAGAAAGTAGGAGGAATTTCTAACATTACTACCAGGCAAGTAGCTCATTCGTTCGCCTGTCTGCCAGTCTTTATTTGATCCTTTACTGACTCGCACCAACAGCTTTACAGCCCGTCCACACAAGCACTGGCTTCCAAGGTCAATTGGCTCCAAGATGGTTGACTTTTGCCTGTACGCCGACTCAACACAGCAAAACACCTCGACAGCCAAGTCCCACGAGGATTTCTGTCGCACAACCCCAAACAGATCCGTCAACCACACCGACTTCCAACGGTTGCAGACACAACCGATAGTGTTGAGCATCGAGACAAAAGCAGGGAGCAATTACGATGCAGCTGAGGTACAGATGGGAGTCTGGCATGCCGCTTAATGGGCATTCCTCAAGTCGTCGCTATCTCGGGTGCAAGATGGTGCATGCTCGATAGAGGAGCAGACCAAACAAGTCGACGAAGCCTTGTCACGGTTGCGGTTTATCCCCGCTGTCATTGTCCAGGGACATAGATGGCTTTTCGTTTTATCAACGCGATAGGGCCAAAAGACGATACTTTGGAAGGAATACCAATTTGGTAGTACTTCTACAGTGGTGGAAAGCTATCAGATTGTGGCGGGACTGAGGCAGCCGGCTGCCTGGGCTGAACAAGTTTATCTGCCGTGGTTTCACAGGGAGATTTTAAACATTATCTGAATCACATAATAAGAAACTCTTTCAACTATAAGTAGTCAAGTCTCCTAAAGAGAGATAATACTACGTACTATAAGTTTCATAACAAGTGACACTTCATCGGCTGCTCTGCCTACCTAGCGATTGAGTGATCGTTGAAGCTTATGACATCTCAACAAGACGTGTCAAGCCAAGGCTGAAATTAACCTTATGTAACCATTCACTCACGAGCATTTTGGCAGCATCATCGACGTTCTACCGACCGAAATGCTCTGGGCTCCTCTTCACTAAATCACTTAGGCGTTGCGCTGTGACAGGCACTTCAAGAGACAGCCCCGGTTCATGCAAGTATATGAGTGAGCCCAGTGGGCGAGGGAGGGAGACATGAAAGCGGACAAGACTTTCGCATGCTCACACGGGTTCACTTTATTATTTGAACGTCCCAGCCCCAGGTATTTGCTCGATTAGCAGGTACTGTGACATGATCACCGTCATTATGGTAGGAAAGATCTACACAATGATGGAAGCCCATTTTGAGGCAAAGACGACGCAGGTTGAGCCACCGAAAGTCGACATCTTCCAGAAGCATGAATACGCACGAGAATCAGCTCAAGAATACGACGAAGAGACCAAGCTACTCAAGTTCCAAATTTACGACAACTTCGATAACGCAAGCAAGGTGAAGGATGAATTATGGGATCTGCTACGAAAGGAGAAGGTCTTGGAGGAGTGGGATGTTCATGGACTGTTTCTCATGACCAGCATGGGAGAGGTTTTCGATGCTTTGGACGACGAGCGACTACTCAAGGTTTTCAAAATGCCGACTTTGGAGGAATTTCTCGATCGTCTGTTCCCCTCGACCGCGGGTGTTTCATCCACCTGGACAGCTATCAAGCAAAACCTCAGTTCCCACAACCGAAGTGATTAGGACGATACTTTGGAGTAGGAACAAAGAATATTACACTATTATGTGGCATGGTTATGATTGGCCTTTGACTTCTCTTCTTGACACAAAGTGAGACGACTTGAGCACGAGAGATCTTATTGCTTATGGACATTCCATAACCTTGTTAAGATTGCAATGTAACGCAAATGAAAGACGAATGTCATCCACGCAAGGAGAAAATAATTCCACCTGAGGCGGAGGAGTGGCCATAGACTTCTTCATCACTCTGATGAAGTCACAGCAATAATTGCAGGGACAGTGAGGCGCTTCAATCCAGCACTGTGATGCTCATATCTATATTCATGAATCAGTATCTACGATTCCTTTGTGTGATGGGAGCTTCACTGAACGTGTCGTCGGCTCTTTGAATCACAGTGGCCTCTACAGTCACACATTCAACCTGGCTTTGGATACCGAGTGCTTCACTATCCAAGGCTCACAAGTTCGATCACTGTTCTTGGACCAATACCGTGCGTGTTATGAACAGCACTTCTCGTGGTGCCTATATGAATGTGCTGGGCTCCGCGTGTGTCGAGGCATTCGGAAAAGCTCGTGTAGTAACCCATTCGGACACGCGCGAACACAGCCCCCCAGCATAACCTTGTGTTTTCATCCTCGCACAAAGAAACATATTCTGCACGATGCTAGCCCCAGCCCCGCGCCTGATTCAACTAGAAGCCCACTTCATGCCCTACAAAACAAAGTCCGAGGTACCGAAAAATGATGCTTTCGCTAAGGCTTGTGGCACGACGCTTTGTGGGCAGATGTATGACCCTCGAACCGGGTTACTTACGTTCACTCTCTTTTACACTGTCGATTCACCCATGACGTCCCCGAGAAAGTCAAAGGAGTTCCTTTGGGAAGTTCTCAAGAAGATGGGCGTCTTTAATGGCTGGTACTACTATCGAATCTTTGTCGTTGATGCGAATATGACCGTACATGAACAGTTTCTTCTGTAAAATCAGGAAGAGAACCTAACGCGGGACAGAGAGAGTTAAATTGCGTATTTGTTATATCTAGGACAGTGAAAAAGAACGTCAGCCTCTCACAGGCATCTAATGATTAATAGAAGTAGTATCTCTCCAGTCACCCGTAACGTTTGAGACTGCATTAACAGCAGGACTGTCAGGCTCATACAACTTATGGTTTCTCAAACACATTGAATCGCTCATATCGGCGTACAGTGAGGACCTGTATCTTTAAGTATTCGAAAGACGAAACTTCCTCTAATGTCATATATTTAGCTCGTGTATGCTGCGGAGTAATCCCATGAGGTTGATGCATCTTTGGTAGTGGTATCCATTTGAAGCGGCCGAGAAATGCACAGAACCACAGCTCAAAATAAATGATTATTGCATCGGCCACTGAGCTACCATGTAACACATATCCGGTGTTTGACACTTCCCTTGAGCAGCGATGGATCGGGATCAAGCTAGCTTCTAAGCTTGACATACTCAAGTTGCTGTGCAAGAGGGAACTACACTGTGATTAGCATCTGACTTCTGTTGATCACGGTAGTCTAGAAGGTATCCCAGTCTAATTCGGCATTACGTGCTTCACCAACTCCCCTCACAAGCTTGAATCACTGGTAGTGGAACAACAGTGAAGCAAGTGTGCTGCATACTGTTAGCAGCTTCTATTGCAGGTATATGAGCACCGTTCAGTCCGCAGACACTGACGACGAAACGACTCAAACTGCAAATGAACACATTCGATCGTACCTCAACACAACACCCCCTAGAATTCATACATTTTACCCTTACACAGAAACCCACACTCACAATGTCTGCACCAGCACCAGACACTATACAAATGGACGCCTACTTCAAGGACAAAGGATACCAGTGTAACTTGCCAGATCGTGACACTTTCAGGGAATGTGGCGCACTACGTTACCAACGCTATTACGACCAGGAAACTAGGACATTGAGATGCAGTCTTGATGTTGACATCAATTCTCCCACAGACACCCCTCCGGAGGTGATGGACCGCGCTTTTGCAGCGCTGAAGAGGGAAGGATTTTTTAAGTTTTGGGAATTCCATCGACTGGTGATCACAGATGATCAGGGGGCTCGTCATAAACAATTTCTTCTATAATTCGATACCAGAGGCGTGTATCCTATCAATGTTATCCGTGAGGATGCGTTGAATCATCAATAACATAAACATTTATACGCTTTTCCTCCAAACCAGCATGTGAGGCGAGGCAAGATTGGCTAGTAGCTTTGGATTATTGACTTGTAGGTTTATTTGACTTGCTCCTCGTGAAAGACTTTGACCCGGTCCATGAGTTTATGGAAAAGAATGTATGCTCTCAAAAGGTATAAACTAATCAATAGTTAATGTCTCTTCGCCATATCATGTGATAGAGTGTAATATATAGTGAGTTAAATTAGTTTCTATCTCTTTGGTAGTCGTGCATCTCTTGACAATTGTAAGGCAGAGGCAGAAATATGGCCTGGCACAGACAACCATTGTACGCAGCGCTTTAAGTACCTGACACGAACCTACAAACCCTTCACTCCAACCTTGAGTAGCCAAGGATCCGAGTCAATCTGCTTCCTGAGATCTCCAGATGCTAGGTCATTTACATCCCATGTAGACCAGACGAAACGGCCATGCAGGAACTCCGCCTCTGGGGAAGAGGCCCAGACAGCGAAGCCACCAGGGATATTCTCTGAGATATGTCAACCACTGGTACAGAGCGCAAGGCGGCGGTTCAACATACCATCTGACCAAGGTAGAGTGTCCTCTGTGTACCCGGCCTTCTTTGCTGCTTCTGTAAACACAATCGATGGGTGGAATGAGATAATGCGCATATTGGACTCTGGCGTATCACGAGCGATCTGCTGTAAGACGACAGCGAAGGAGTTCTTGGTCAGTTGATATCCAGGCATCTGAGGCGTGCTGTCCCAACGATGGATATCTTGAGTTGACACCGACACAACAAACTAGATCGGCACGTCAGTCAAACATTCTAAGTAGATCTGGGGGGCTAAACCTTTTGTTTGATGTGTCCCGGCTGCTTATAGAATCTCTCAACGAGGTATAGAGGAGCATGGACATTGTTTTCAAAGTCTTGCCACAGTCTGTCCGTGCCTTGCTCTAGAATTGGCTTCAGCTCGGGCTGGCCAACAGCATTGACAATAAGAACGTCAATTAAAGTCTTTTCCTTCTCTAAAACATCCCAGAGTTGTTTAGCCTGATCTCTATTGAACAGATCGCAGGTACGCCAGGTCACCTTGGTGCCGGCGTAAGCCTCATCCAGCTTGGAAGCGGACTCTTCGGCAACATTATCACGGCGACCTAAGATGATGACGGCTGATGCACCAGCAATGCAATAGTTTCGTGCAATTGCATGGCCAATGCCTGTGGAACCGCCGCAGACAAGGACGGTTTGACCAGCCTGCGATAACTCAGGTCGTTCGGGTGAGATGGCTTCGTAGGGTTTGGCATGGTTTCGCTGCCAAGTGTTGGTTGGAAGGTGAAGTAAAGATAGAAGAGATACATCATACGATCGTGATACCGTTGATAGTTACGGTGGGTGGATTCATTGTGGATAGATTGAGGTTTCCGATGGGGCTTCAGTCACACGAGATTTCACAAGTTCTAGATTTGGTCTGATGATTCGATGGTTATATATACTTTTCTGACGTTTCTTATAAGGCTCTTTCTATGATGCCGACGATTGGCTATCACGGCGTATCTCTCCTCATAAGGTAAAGATCCGCGCGTGGGATTCCCTTCCTCGTCTCTTTTCCTCTAGCGCTGACGCCTGAAGGAACACGTTGGTCTACTGCTTACAAACTCCATACCGCATCGTCTCATTGCTTCCGAATGGAACCGGAAACTCATCCATAAGCAGGTAGCACGCTATTCGGCTACACAGTACTAATCCAATCGGCAAGATGTATTCAAGCTTGCGTGGGTGGAGTCGACACGGAATTCCGATTCAATGGAAAACTGCACTCAAGTCCGTGCACTGAATCTGATGCCCAATACCCGTGACGGGCCGAATATATCCCTCAAAACCAGTGATATTTTTAATATTTGTCGGTAGTAAGATCAACGAGACGGGAAGTGGTAATTGAGTGATCGTTTGTGCCAGCTTATCATCGAACAGTTGTTAGCTATTCAGTTCTCAACCATGAACAGAAGATCTTCTCAGAACTCACTATCATAACAATAACTTGGATTGCGGTGTACGAAGAATGCGGATGATTGTGACACTGAAACTTTGATACGGAGTTTCTCTGACACTCGCTTAGAGAAAGGCATCACAAACACTTGGAGCGGACACTTGGAATTCGAATCATGGCTCTCGAGAGAGATCTGCCAGCACTGTATCACGACGCATTGAACTATATAAAAGCCTCAATGTCCGTTAGAGGCGTGAGTTCGACTTTACAATACACAAGCATTGACCGGCTATCTTAAATCCAGTACCTAGCACTCTATTTCTAACCAAAAATGACCAAAATCTCATACACTAAGATGGTTGTTGTGTTTAAGCAAAAGGGCGATTTAGAATTCTGGACGAACCCCACCCCCGAGACTTTGGTCAAAGAATGCATTGACCCTTACATGAGGCCATGTGCCGACCACGCAACAAAGACCATCAGGTTCACTTATGAGAAAGAGAATGATAATGCGCAGATAATGAAGGCCGAGATATGGCCAACGTTCCATAGGTTGCAGATGTTTAATGACTGGGAGGTCTCTGAAATAACTGCCTTTCGCAAAGATGGGAAAACTGAGACCCTCAGTTCTTGAGGGCAAGGTTTTTCTCTTTGGCATTACGCCGAAAACCGAAGTGGCCGATGGAAGAGGGAAAAGGTGTATGTGGTCGAAGAATACTGCAAATGAAGATAAGCCTATTCAAAGTACTAAAAAGTCCAAGTAACAGAACTGGTAAATAGCTTCATATTTCTGTGAACAGATTTTTGAATATGGAGAACATCAGTTAATCGGTTCAGGCTGTTCGGCATTTGTCGTTCTACCAGCTTGACAGCGCAATGTTCACAAAACATCTGAGAATGGTAATTTGAACAACGGAATGTCCCTTGGGACAAGCAATAATGTATCTTATAGCTCTGATGGTATTTAATACAGACTTTTTGCCCCCTTTGAATTTCCAATTTGTTAAACTATCCTCTGTAATAATAGCATTACAACTTTTGCAACTTGTTTCCTTACCATCTGAGCCTTACTGACAGTTTACTCTTCTAGGTTCTCCTCAAGATGTCTGGAATGATTCTACAGGCAAGTTTTGCGCGTAAGCCGCATCACTCACCTGATATCCTGCGTGACGCTGACCGGCTCCAAGCAGCCTGCGGTAAGGAGTGCGAGGTTGACATTATCGCTAACAAGCTTAGGGTGACGGTAAACACAGACTGTAAAGACAAGGATGTTGTTATGACGGGTCTGACAATCAAGATGGAGCAGGAACACTTTTTTGAGGACTGGGAGCTTCTGCCGGGATGGACTTGGAAGCCTGAAAAGAATGAGCGTTGCTGCTGTATTCTTTGATGGTGAGTTGACGGTATTGTGGTAAGGAGCAATATGTTTGGGATAGATAGTTGAAAAGGTTTTCAACGAATATTAGAAGAGTAAAAAGAGAGATACTGGTGTCCCTATTCTTGCAGATTCCTTCGCACAAACAATCGCTTGACATACCTCGCTTTACCCTGGGCCGCATATATCATCTATTTATGGTAGACTTGGGTTTCTTCGAGAAACTTTCTAAGTCGAAATACAGATCCTCGGAAGCGGGCCTGTACCAGAAATATCTGTTCAGATGGCTGACTCTAGACTAGCGCATCACATTCTGTTTGACGAAATGTTTCAAATGCCCATGCAACAATCGGCGATCGATATGGCTATCCTTCGGGCCTAGTTAATCTTATGCGTTTAAATCTTACAGCTCTCAACTTAGCTGATGCTGCGTGTCCTCAACAGAAGGTAGTGCGATTATAGTAAGCTTGTTTCTCCTGTGGCTGGCTGATTGGAAGATACCAAGCCCGCCACATTCCTCTCCACTGAGACTTCACATAGTCTATCAAGATCAATAATGAAACATGACGTGCTTCAAGATTAGCAGAAATTTGAACTCCAGGAGAGTATCTACAATAGCCTAGTAGTATCCTAGAAAAAGGTCCGAATCGCCCGACTTATTTGGCATATTTATATAGGAGCCGCAGTCCATGATACTTTCCATCACGCAAAAACGAATAACCGGCTCCCAACTACTATATCCCTCAACTCAGGAAGTCAAAGATGGTTCACAAGATTACCTTCGATATTGAAAACCGAACTCCCTTCTACCTCATTCCGAACGGGCAGCTCGCTTATTGGGGCAACACCAACTCTGGGCCTGAGACTGTAAGTCTGTTGCTCTTCAAGTCCTTTTAGACATGTGGATTGCAACTAAGAAGCTTTGCCATATCAGATCAACCCCTACAGCATTGGCTCAGGCGGCGTATTTCAAGCCTCAGCAGCCCCATGGGTAGGCTCTGCGGGAATCAGCGGCTACACAATCGCCAACCCAGAAATTTGGATCGCCTTGCTCGGCAGTGATCCGGACTGGAGCGCCGAAGCTAACAGCGCTCGTGTCGCCATGTCTACTAAACCACTCACTACGGACAAGGATCTCTACGGTTATATGTATTCTACCAATGTCACTAACCTGGCCCTACCAACTCCCAATGGGCACATCAATGTAAGATTCTTGTGATCTCGTAGCAGGCAAACACTGACACAGATGTCTAGCTGACCTGCAGCATCGGCAGCGATGACGATACTACTGCCCTTTTCACGTTGACCTTCTATAGAGGCACTGGTGTTACAGACGAGGCTCTTGGAGTTGTCGTACCTGACCAGAAGTAAGGATGGAGTAGGGAGAGGGCTTTAATATCTGGGCTATATAGAGAATGTTGAACGGTGCCTCTTCTGAGCCCGCTGTGTCCACTGGCTTGAAAACGGCTCACGCAGGCGCCGCTACACATGGACCAGAAATAAAGACCAACGATAAATTTCGCCTCAGGCTACCTGTTGGTGCTAGTGCTATGGAGCAATGAGTGGGTATTTAAGAGGGAGAGAATCTCCGAGTCGTCGTGGAGGAGGAGAGTTTATTGGAGGTATGGGAGCCGAGTTTTGAAACTCAATCTTCGAGCCGGTTTCTATTGAGACACTAAGCGGGTCTGGATCACCAGTCACAATGAAGAGGTCGAGTTGCGGACGAAGATCAGGAGGGATTGGCTGAATGGCTATATCTAAGGAATGACTTCCTTCGCATCGTCAATGGAACACATATCTGTCGTGTGCTTTTCTCCGTTCCAAGCCCATCATGATGTCAATCCCCAGAATTAGCCCAAACCTTCTGTATGCCAAGTTCCAAGCCTTGAATTCCACGAATTCAAAATACCCCCTCAATCCTGCTTTTTTCCTCTCACCAGCCGTCTTAGCCGGAAACTATGCATATAAACAATACCTCATCTAGATCTCGATAATCTGAAACGGTGACGATGGAAATGACGTGGGTGTAGTTAGAGCTAGCTCAGTAGCTCCTGTAGCTAGCTTGGTAGCTTGCAAACCAAGACGTTGGTGGATGAGGTCTAGGCCAGAAGTAGGCTGGTGGCTGAGACAGCCCTGATGTCACGACGCGGAGAAATCATCATGAGCGCATCAGCCATGACGCACTAGAGTTCAGCCCCAGATTTCTTGTATGTCCTGGTAAAGAGCTGAAGAGATAAAGGGCGGTGCTGGCTCGATGGGTGGCTTGTGTTCTTCTGATCTTATCATTTATCATTGAATCAATTGAAACGAATCATAATATAATTATAGTAATCGGGTAGCCGATAGCCAATATGAGTGGACTTCGAGACAATTTCCAGCCAGTCCTGGCCGAAGATGCCCCAAGGTCGCAGAACAATGTCGAGCGCCGAGATTCCGGGCCCTTGAAGGATATTATTGGTAAGAGGATGCCAGTCATCGAACAGAAGTCTCATTTTTCTGACTTTCGCGCCACAGCTCAACAGGACAGTCTTTACAAGTACATCAGCGTATGTTCCTCTTCATCGTTGTCGTGGCTGGTGGCTGACACTGTCTAGTGGGAGGATCCCGCCCGAACTATCGGATCATACTTTGCCGCCCTGGGCTTCATGCTCGCCGTCCACAACATGCACCTCACCCAGCTGGTTCTCAAGACTATGGCAATTGGTCTTGGAGGTACTGAATAATACGCCCGATTTTCTGCAGATGCTAATAATGCCATGCAGTGATGTCCATGGCCGAGTTTGCCGGTCGTTCCTTTGGTCCCAACAACTTTGTGTCTCGCATGCGACCCCGACAGTACAAGACTGTCCCAGAATCGACTCTCAACGCTACCCTCAAGGATATCCATGACTTTGTTCAGTATGCCGTTGTGCAAGCCCAGAAGATTATCTTCGCCGAAGACTTGGAGAAGCCCTTTGGTGTAAGTAAATCCTTGCCGCCCGATCAGCCCTTGCTAACAGTCAATAGGCATTCGTTGCAACTGGATCGCTTTACTTCCTCATCCAATTTATGACGCCTTTCGGCATCGCTATTCTCGGACTGACCACCATCTACATCATCCCTCTCGTCACCTCCCCACGCGGACGAGGTATCGCCCGAGATGGCATGGCTCGTGCTCAAGAGATTAGCAACGCAGCTGTCGACCAAGCCGGCTCTATTGCTCAGGACCCCAAGGGTACTGTGGCTAGCATTTCTTCCATGGCTCAAGATACAGCTGGTAACTTGAGACAACGCGCTGTCAACATGGTTCCTGGTTCAAAGCTGACTGAGAATCGTGCTGATGTTACTTCAACTGTCCCTCACAGCTCTTCTGGACCTACTCAGGCCAGAGACATTTCCTCTAAGTTCCCCCAGGATGAGTCCAAGACTTCTGAACAGTCCAGGCATCTTGCGTCCATGGGCTCTCGCGGTACTTCAGGGAGCTTCGACCGATCACCAATCAAGACAGTTCACGTCGACCCAAACCAGTCCAAAGACTTCTCCCAGAGCAGCTTTGACAGCTCTTCTTCCCAGTCCAAGGACACTCCCTCCACTTTCTCCCATGGCACCACTGATGATTTCCCCTCCAACACGCAGCCCGCTCTTGGCAAGTCCAAGGAGAATACTCCCAGCTTCTCCCACGGCGCAACTGGAAGCCTTCCTTCCTACGGACAAGCTACCTTCAGCAAGCCTCAAGATATCACCCCTAGCTACATGTCCAGCAAGGCAAAGGAAGCTACTTCTGGCTATTCCTCCAGCCGCCCAGATGACAAGACTTCTAGCTTTGGTTCTAGCATGAACAAGGACATGTCTTCAGGCTTCTCCCATGGCACTACCGACGACTTTTCACCTTCCAGCAAGACCAACTCCAACTTTCCTCCTAGTAAAGACCAGGATATGCCCGAGTACGCTCAGCACCGAAAGTCACTCAACTACTCAAAGTTTCCTCATGTTAGTAGCGATAATTCTGGTACGCAGTCTAGTTCGTACAAGCAGTCTGGCTCTACTACTCTCTTTGGCAACCAAGCTCCCACTGGAAAGAAACCTTCCATCGACGAGAACAACTATTCTCTCCAAAACAAAAGAGACATGACTTCGGACTATCAGCACTTCGTTCCCCGTGAGGCTCCCAACCGTGGAATGCTTGGCTCTCAGGCTGATACCTCCATGGGCAAGATGCCTCTTGGTGGGCTGATCGACGAGAAGGAGCAAGCTGGAGATAAGGCTCCGCCGATCTCTGGTGGTGGCCTGAATGCCATGAAGTAGCGGTAGGTCTTCTGGTACAAGCCCTCGATGTCAAAATCTTCCCTTGTGTTGTTCGGTTTATAGTCACCGTACCAGCCCTCTGAACGGAAGAGATTGGAGCGAAACAACTTGTCCTCGAGGACAGTCTGTATATCCCGTTAAGAGCCTGGTCAAGTTGGCTCCAAACTGAACATGATTTGGAGTTTGGTCAGGTCCGGCGCATTAATAAAATTCAGAAAACCAACCCAGTGTCGTTGGGAATGCACTTGGTCATCGAAAGACTGTCACATTGTAACTTTATATATGAAATTAGTTTATGAAATTAACGACTTAATTGACTTCAATGCTTCTACCATCCCTTCCCGTGACTTCTGAGGAGGTTCAAGTTAATAGAATTAAACTTTATGACACGTTGTTTATTAACCTTGGCTAATAAATGAGGATTGGTATACATCTAGGGTCCTGTAAATGGCCTTAATACTGCCGAACACGTGAAATCCCCGAGGACTATGAGAGATTATCGAGTAGGTACTTACACGTAAGTCAAAACGAAGGTTGCCGTCGCCGCGTCTGCATGGCCAATATTCGAAGTGAGCTACATCAACATTAGCCTTCCGTTCAGTGAGCGCTAGCGGATGCTCACTTTAAGGGTCCTTCCTTCAAATTCCGTGCTGGCATGGCGAGGTTCGTTATAATAATGGTGATTGTAAGCGTCCTGGTTGATACTCTGGTCGAAGGAGGCGAATGACACGCACGCCCAGTTGTCACGAACGCTCAGGTAAGGGTTGCTTGCAAGAAGGCGAATGTAAACGGTGGCGCCGTTTTTGCTCGTGAGTGAATATCCAACGATTCCTGCGGAGCCGACGAACGGTGATTGCGAAGACATTACATGGCCGCCTTCTCCTTTCTGGAAAGGTTTGACCTTGATACCTTTTAGAACGGATATGGGGTGCCGTTTGATCGGAATCTTACTGTTGTAGGGCCTGCGGCAAAGTCGCCCCAGTCACTGAATGTTGTTGGGTTTGGGACTAGAGTGAACGGTGTTTGGTTATCGACCGAGAACAATATCTGGTTTTTGGTCATTTTTGCAGTTGCATTGAGGGGACAGCTAGATTTGACAACGTTGTCAGCCCGCGAGGAATGAAGCTATCGCAAGCAAGCAGCCAGATGTTATATAGCGCAGATCATCACACTATCTATTACCGAGGGCAAATCAACCTGCCGTTAAATATGTAGCTCCGTAGTTCCAAATGGGAGCGGCATGACCCCTGTCTCCAAAACGCCAGTGCAGAAACGCCTTGTGAGGCCATTGAAGACGCTAGACCCCTCCACCAACCATTTGAGATCTTCCGACACACCTCGCAGCACGGCTGACTACTTAGAACCAGTTTTTCAAGCCACGATTTTTAAAGCCCAATAACAAAGCGCGAGTAGTCGCCTCCTTGTTGCTTGAAGGGGTTCAGCTGCTTGCTTTCTACGGGCAAATGCTACCCTGAAACAATCGGATTAAGACAAGCGAACACCACCATCGATCGATTAGAGTAGGCAGAATCATGAGCGATAACGTGGCAGGACACGGATAACACGGCACCTTTTTAAGCTTGCCAATTGCTGGATAATCAATCGGAGAATGGATGAAGTTTATTTTTGACTTTAATTGTATGCAGCAACAAAGCTCGAACATACTAACAAGCGACCGTCAACGCATCCATTGGTTGAACCTGTAGAGAGGCGATTGCACCTAGCATCAACATTAATAATCAGCTTCAGGATGGTAGAAACAGTCATAGGCCTATCATCAATCAGTTTGCCTGGCAGCATGATTTCAACTTTAACCAATAATTGCAGGTACTGTCCATATCACTTTTTCGTCATTCTTGCCTTTCGATCGGATATCCGGAAGTCCGATATACGTCATCAATATGGATCACCGGTTTATAAGTGGACACGACCTTGATTTAGGAGCCGGATCTCTGAACAATGAAACCATAAGATAATTCTTACAGAGTTTCACGAAGCCTCAGAATGTCAGATCCCAGGTCGCCACATCTCAAGAAGCGCGATACCCCTCCATGGGGACTATACCAACGCGAGAACTTCTGGAAGTTAAATGAAGGCCAAGTTCCACCATTCAACACCCGTATGATGATCTGATACCAATTGATCTCATTGATGCTGATACTCTTAGACCCCGATAAGCTTGAGGAGCTCGCCAAGAAAAAACTCACTGAAAATGGCTGGCTCTACGCTTCATCCAACGCAGGCCTGTCGGATACTCACATTGCAAACCGTCAGGCTTTTTTCCGACATAAGATCATCCCTCGCCAGCTGGTAGACACCAATGAACGATCTACTAGAACGACCTTATTCGGCCATGAGGTTTCTGCGCCGTTTGGAATTGCGCCTATTGGGATCAACAAGATCTATCATCCCCAAGGCGAGCTTCCTGTGGCCAAGGTCGCTGGAGAGCTCGGCATACCTTACAGTCTCTCAACTGCGGGCTCCTGTCCAATTGAAGATGTCGCTGAGGCAAACGATACTGGTCGGAAGATTGCACAGAATAGCGAAGAGGGCCATCGCATTCCTGAGGGTCCCCGCTTCTTCCAGCTCTACATGCCCCATGATGACGAACTGACGTTGTCACTACTCAAGCGAGCTCATGAATCCAGGTTCTCTGCTTGTATCTTAACAACAGACACTTGGCAGCTTGGATGGCGTCATGACGATGTTGCGACGTCCAACTACGCATTCTACCGCGGCATCGGCGCTGACTTGGGTCTCTCGGATCCCGTCTTCCAGAAGCGTTTAGCTGACCATGGCATCGATCCAAAGAAGCAGCCCGCCGAAGCCGGTGCACTCTGGATCGACAATGTCTGGCACGGCCGCGCATGGTCTTGGGAAAAGGCTGTCTGGGCACGAGAGAAGTGGCAAGAGATCAGCGGTGGAAAGCCGTTCCTAATCAAGGGCATTCAGCGTGTCGATGATGCTGAAAAGGCAGCTGATCTTGGTTTTGAAGGTATTGTCGTTAGCAATCACGCTGGGCGGCAGGTTGATGGAGCTATCGGGAGTCTTGATGCTTTGGAACAGATTGCTGATAAGGTTGGCGATCGTATCGTTGTGACGTTCGATAGTGGTGTTAGGGGAGCAGCTGATATTGTTAAAGCACTCGCTCTGGGTGCCAAGTTTGTTTTTGTTGGGAGGCTTTGGATCTGGGGACTCAGTATAATGGGAGAACATGGAGTCAGGCACGTGTTGAAGGGACTGTTGGCAGATCTGGATATCCTGATGAATGTCACAGGGTTGAATAAGGTTGAAGATATTGATAACAGTCTTATAAAATCCTATCCTGTAAGTTACAAGAGTAAGCTATAAGTTACAGATAGAAATATAGGATAGAAATATATTAAGAATCTCGGTCCATTTTCAACAGCGGACACAAGGGTTTTACATCTAGCGTGGCGGTTATGCTCCAAGAATCTTGCAGCGCCAACTATCGGCGTTGGTGGTGTTTCTAGAGCTACTAGACGAGTTGTCGTCATGGTCTTCCATCTCCTGATCGGTAGGTGGGTGGTTGTCGTTAGCAGGAGTGCTGTTAACAGCATTCTACTGTTAAACGGGGTTAATGGGTGCAGACATTGCGGTAGTATTGCTCAGCGTTACGCGATACGGTCTGAACAAGAGCTATCAGCATGTGACGGTTGGTTCTGATTGGCTAAGTTCTATTTACTGCTAAGTGAATGTATATATATACTTATAATAATTCTGTGGGAGCGACGCGACATAAGGTTTTCTTCGATCCTGGAAATGTCAGTACCTTATGTGGTTAGTTGGTGGTGTGGGGAAAATTGTGAAGTAGACGTAACGCAATTTATAGAATTGTAACAGTACGTATAGTTGCTTATCAGACAGTTACATATCAGTCAATTTGGGGTTATTTTAGGAATATAGTCTAATATGGCTATCTACCCTCTACATGCCTTAAGACTATAAAGAATATAAAGACTGAGTCTTTACTTAGTGCCCAATAGGAATGTAGCTTTATAACCAAGAACCACTAACCATTCCTTCTTCTGTGAAACCCTCGGTTTACTGCCTCTTATCCTTGGGCGCCAGTAAGGATGATGTTGGTATCCTATTCCAGTATGTGAGCTTTTAGTTGATAGACATATCATATTCTTAAAACTTACACAGCCGCCTCCCTTAGGGACGCACTGCCCTCCTCCAACTGTAGGAGTCTGACAGTTGCTGATCGCGTAGCGGTCGTAGGTCTTGTCCGTCTTGTGGTAGAGATCGATAACAGGGTTACCATCGGGATCTCTCAAGAACGTGACTTGGACGTCACTGCAGCCGCCAACGTCCTGGGTTCCTGAAGGGTTGTTGTAGTTCTGCTGGCAAGTACCAGAGAATGCCACGTTCCCGTTGCAGCCCCAGAAGTCAGAGACATTAACCAGGCAGCTTGGAATGCAACATCCGGATGAGCCTGTACAGCCTGCTGCGGTGCCTGAGTCTTCAAGACCGAGGTTGCTGGCGCTTGTCTAATAGAACAGGTTAACTCTCGAAGGATGGAAAATATGGATGGGGCTACTCGCAGTCGCCCAGAGCAAGGCAGAGCTCAGAAGTAATTTCCCAATCTTGGAAGAAAACATTGTTCAGGCTTAGTGGTGATTCAGGTAAGATGTTGAGTGTTGCGAGTGATGATAGAAAGCCTCTTGCTTCGTGGAGACGGCTGGCTGTATTTATACCTGTAGTTCACAGAAAGTGTACCAGTCATCCTCTGTCACGTCCTCGATCCGGTGACAGGCATTGAGGGATGGTATGTAAGGGTTAGCAAGGCTTGCTTGCGCCTTGGATGGCCATATGACAACTACTATCATCATTGTAGTCTCTACTACCTTGACGCTGGGGTATATTTTCTGACCAAGTTTTCAGCGAAAATCCTGCAGGATCGTGCAGTAGTGGCTTATTCGCGGATGCGTCAGCCCAATATGGGTCGGAATCATTGCCGATATGATTTACTCCGAGCAGGTGCAGGTCCTCATGTTTGTCAATAAAGACGAAATTTGCCAAGCAAGTTCAACCGCCATCTTGCAACACCTTATACCTTTGTTGTCAGTTCCTGGTGGGGGATTTTCATTATTCTTAATTTGTCAATAGCGAGATCAAGTAGTTAGTGGTTTGTCATGATGAGATGGGCATCTTCTCTAGGCCATTTTCTCAGATATATGCACGGACGCTTTCTAGTGACGATTTGCCAATTCGATCGATTGGACGCTTGATTCCTTTTCCAAAAGTAAGTTCGATGTCCCCCACATGCTAGCCTGATTGGTCTATTTCGTTCCTCACCGTGTTGTGACTTATTACCCTTTAGTTGAAGTCATTTCCTGTTTTTTTGCTTCGAATCCTCCGCAATGTGACCGGGATATATTCAAGTGCGCTTGTTGTGAAGCTAGCTTGTAGCTAGAACTGTTTAACCGTCATATAATGCGAGCGGGCCGTCGGAGAGAACATTCATTAGGACAAGCCACAGGGTCTAAAAAGGCCATGGCAGGTCGAAACTTGGAACCGTTCAAACTTTAATGTATACACAGCATGATTTTCCTTGGCTCTCTCGGGCCCTCCCGTGGTGGTTATGTTTCCCGGGGACTCGGCAAACATCCGAACCCATGATTGACACGGAAATGACCTATTTCATACATACCACATTTTTTCGACAGGGGTTGATCGCTTGCCGCCCGCTTGGTTATACGAACGACTCCACAAACACGATGTCTCGTCAGCCGCCACCTACATCAACCATTTTATTACTAGACAGTTTCATTGGCTCGCGTCACAATCTCTGCCTTCGTTCCGTCAGCTAGTCCCAAGCCTTCCGTAGACTAAATCCTTCCGTAATTGCGGCGGTAGAGGCGGGGCTAAGGATTGAGGAAGGTGTCTATATTCTCTGTAAAGGGAACAATCCCGTGACGGTAATGGGCCAACCTTCCAGTATCAGGATCTGATCGCTCGCTGACGTCCTGGCCTTACGATTACGGCTATTGACTGCACCACAGAGATCGGCAAGGAAAAGCCCTCATGCTTAATGACAGTGGGGTCTAGGTAAGACAGATCAAGAGCAGCTCCCTTTGTCTGTCTTTGTCTCCAACAGATCTACCTTCAACAGGATGCTAATTAGATATCACATCTGCTTACCTGGGGCAGAAACTAGCTGTGCTATTAGATCGGAGGCTGTCACGCCTTTGATCAGCGCAAAGGACGCGCATGCCGATCTGACAACCCCATCTCTACGTTTTCAACTCGCGCCAAGTCCGCCAGGCTAAAACCATAATTAAGCGTTAAGCTCTAGTTCCTCTAAATCTATGCATTAGATCATAATCTCTATCCCCAGAGCTAAAAGATCCCAGGAACGAGATAAGGGCTTTATGCTTAGCTTCAGTTGTCGTAAATTTACATAGTTGTGTCAGCAACGAATGCAAATCCTGGGTACACAACATTGGCCTCTGAGTCTGCCAGAGGTCCATAGGCGGCTCTGACAGACTCTACCTGACGGGGCTTTAGAGAGAGAGAAGTGTTGAGTAGGCCAGTGCCACAGGCCATAATCGCTAGGTCGAAGGCATGTGCCGAAGGGTTGTCAATGATGCCATCCTCAACACCATCAGAGGATCGAGCCGCTCAATCTTTTTTGCTACAATCACTTTCCACTGTTCTGGTCGAACATATGCATCAAAAGTCAGATCAGGCTATCTAATCTATCGAGTAAGGGTACCTTTTGACGCCACAATGTGAAGCCAGTCAATGCCTGGCGCTCAAGCGAGGATTCCATCAAAGTCATCGGGGTAGAGCTGAGCATTCTACAGACCTTGACGCCCGCCAGTGCTACAGCCTTGATAATAGCTTTGTGGGGCTTTTTCTGCCGTTAGTGCTGCACGATTTGCTTGGCGACTACCGCTTCAACGTGGATCCTTCGATGTCCGAAGTCGTTGATGACCCCTGGTTGGTTGAGAAAGAACTCGAAGCCTTGCTCGCCGTCGTGGCCCGTATTCGTACCAAAACTGGCAAAGCCTAGTTGCGCCCCGTTCTGCACAGACGGGAAGTCAATGCATCCCCCGATACCGCCTGTTCCTGTGGCCAGTAGACGTGTGTTCCAGTCATCCGGAAGCCATGCCTCGATACGGACCGAGCTGAAGTCGCTTGATGAGACGTTGACAACAATTCTGCAGAGGTCTGCTGTAATGTTAGCTTTGAAGTTTGGACCTCCGCAGGATGCTACTGTGTTAGGCAGGGGTATGACATCGCCAGCAACGTTGTGCTGGACTGAGGAGATGGTCCCGTGAGTGATCAGTAAGCTTCCGGCTGTGCATTTTGAATGAGGCTTGGCAATAACTGGAGATATAGCTACAGTCGCCAGGTGCAAGAGCTTCTTGATCATCGACGACACCATCGTGTCTTAGACTGCCCAAGGCTGAAATTATCCCCGATTTTAGAATGGCTTCACCGCAAATCACAACATATTTATACGTTTCATCTGCAAATGACAAGAAGGGTTTCGGCAAACCAGTATGCCAATAGCAATAACAAGACTATACGGCCTAGTCAATCCCTTGTTCTGGTAGATAATTGCGAAGATCGGCTGGGGAAAAGAAGCTATGTAACCTCCGCATTTCGGCGTCGGCGCTTGTCGCCGAAGATGGAGGTCATCAGTAGGTTCATCATCACATCTGGGGAATATTATATAGCGTTCTTCGATGTCCGAACCGACGTATAACCGACAGTCCGAATAAAGTAGCTATTCGCGATCAATTGAAAAGCCCGCGCATCTTGACACAGTACTTACGCCACCGTACCGCCCCGCGTTTCCTAAAAAGCGAAGCTTGTAACTATTTGTGTTCGTGAGGGCTTCATGAATGTGAAAGTGGAGTTCCATATGCTTTTGGTAGTATTTAGGCAGTCTTCCTGATTCCTGCAGAACCACAGTTCTTTGTTTTGTCACGTGGAATTTGCGTCAGTGATGGATGCTAGAGTTGATGACGTAACCAGCTGTAGGCTTTGTGATATCATGCAACGCTGAAAAGCAACAGCGCTTCAGACTTCTCGCAACTCATCACATTCTAACTTGGGAATCTCACCAATATCAACAACATGGTTCGCGTATTCATCACAGGGTCGACTGACGGTATCGGTCAAGCTGCCGCAAAGCTCCTCGCCGAGCAAGGCCACCAGGTCGTTCTCCACGCCAGAAACGCCGATCGCGCCGCTTCAGCCAAAGCCGCCATTCCCAAGGCCGCGGCCGTTCTCGTTGGCAACTTATCGTCAATTGAAGAGACCAAGAAGCTCGCCAAGGACGCAAACAACGCTGGGCCATTTGATGTCATCGTTCACAACGCAGGCATCGGCTATGGCTCGACAGCATCAAGGGAAATCACTTCGGACAAGATCTCAGCTGTATTCGCAGTCAACACCCTCGCACCATACATCCTCACGTGTCTCATGGATAAGCCCAAGAGTAGACTTCTGTTCATGAGTTCAGATAGTCACTACAGCGGTGATGAGACTCTCAAGAACGCGACTCAATCGCACTCTTACGGCAACACCAAACTTCACGACACCATGCTCGCGAAAGCCTTTGCACGACGCTGGACCGATATCCAAGTCCTCAGCATGCATCCTGGGTGGGTAAAGACCAAAATGGGAGGAAGCTCAGCACCAGTTCAATTAAGTGAGCCAGCCAAGGCATTGGCAAGCTGGGTCGCTGGTGAAGGATCCCTGACTAAGGCTACGTCTGGTGCGTTCGTTACAACCAGCGGAGAGAGCAGACCTCATCCGGGAGCAGACAATGTGAACAAGCAGGAAGAGTTGCTCGACATGTGCAAGTCAGTTTCTGGCGTTGACGTACCAGCAGAGTAGAAGATAAATGCAAAAAGAGATGCCTCGCTATTGCTCGCAATCGTTTATAGGAACAGCCCGATGCGGGGGTCGAACCCGCAACCTTGAGATCGCGTACTCGTAAGAGTCTCACGCTCTACCGATTGAGCTAACCGGGCGTGGCTCTGATTGGTTGAGGTGCAAGGCCCAATCGGGCCCCATTCCAGTTTAGGGAGACGGTCCCTGTGTTTTCTTGTACATGGAATGGAAAGAATTGAGGAGGAATAGTTGCTTTGGAGAGATACTAGTGCCCTATCAGTCAAATGTCGTATCTTCTGAGTCATTGGCAGTCCATAATGTTGCACATGCTTATGTATATATTGGCATTGGTGGAACACTGATTTGGTGTAAATAACAGACTGGACAATTTTAGTCAGTTGTCAACACACAACCCCTATTCATAAGATTATAGAACTTAGGATTGAGTGAATAGAAAGAGAGTAGAGATTTTTAAGAAGAGTCTTGCGTTCTCAGGGCCAATACGGTGGGTGTGCAAACGATATTCGTCCCAAACTTGATGACATGTCCAGGGTACTGTAGGCGATAAGATTACTTATCTTATCTTCCTCTCAACCAACCAGGTGCATGGCTTCAGAGTTTGCAACGTTCCAACCTCATCCAGGAGCAAAAAGAGATAGCTTCACGATATCACAGAAGTCTTGAGAGCAAAAGGAAGGGTCTGGCCGGGGATTGAACCCGGGACCTCTCGCAAGCTGAGCTGTAGGGTTTACCCTAAGCGAGAATCATACCACTAGACCACCAGACCGGATCAGGCATTGCTGCACGTGATGAGTGTTGTTGAGGTTCGGGGCCGGGAACGGGATCTAAGAAGATGCAGTTTCCCGAAGCTCGGTAGTTGGAATCTTGTGGATCGCGGATGGGAACCCGTTAGACATGCCACCTTGAGATGACACCATTCGGCAAACGCATGAATCACTCCCGTCTCTGCATGACCCTTGCCAATGGAATCAGTCATCGCGAATCCCATGAGCCATGGTATTTCCCCAGTACCAGCAGCCGGTGCTGAGAGAGAGGCTTGTACATCCATTGACCCCGAGGGCTTCTTCCTGCGCCCTCCACCGACACCTCACCATTTTTCGTCTTTTATCACACCAGATGACCAGTTATTCCAAACGATACATATGGGTGCTGCTGTAGTCGATAACGCAAAGTGGCTGCTGGTAGTTGATGGCCTTGTTTGGAAACCGTTTGCCCTCTCTTTGGCACAACTCAAGGTGTTACCTCAGACTTCAGTCACGTCCTTTCATGAATGCTACGGAAGTCCCCTGAAACCGCCAACGAGTAACCCTTGGCGAATTGGTAACGTGGTATGGACTGGCGTTCGATTTTCGACTATCCTCGCTCTATCAAAGCCTCTTCCTGAAGCATGCTTTGTTTGGTCAGAAGGTCTTGATCATGGAAAGTTCTTTGAGTACGAAGCAGACCGCTATCAGAAAGACTTACCTGTAGCGAAAGCTCAAAGACCAGAAGTCCTCCTTGCATGGAAGATCAATGGGGAGTCTCTCAGCAAAGAACGAGGCGGGCCAGTGAGACTTATTGTACCGGGTTGGTTTGGCACAAATTCGACAAAGTGGCTCTGTAGGCTCTCATTGCAGGAGACTCGCGCCCCAGGACCTTTCGCTGCTGTTCTTTACAATGAGAAAGACCCAACAGATCCTGAAGGTGAGAGAATGCGGCCGGTATGGGAAGTTGAAGTGAACTCGATGATAACGAAGCCCGCGGACTCAGCAGTCATCTCCGCAGGATTGGTATGGGTTGAAGGTTGGGCTTGGAGTCATGACCGTGTCTCTGTGGTTGAAGTCAGTAAAGACGAGGGACAGAGCTGGACTCGAGGAAAGGTAGACAACAAAGAAGATCAGGCATGGCAAAAGTTCACTGTCGCAGTTGATCTTGAGCCCAAAGTTTGGAGGTTAATAGCTCGGGCAACTTCTGAAAGTGGGATGCAACAGCCTTTGACCGGAAGACGAAATCATGTCCATAGCATTACGGTAACTGTCAAATGACCATGATCCGCATTTCTCATTGACGCTCGACTTTTGGGGGACAATAGGTTAGCTGTGAATTCCAGCAATAGGACTGACAAAGGATAACTAGGAACAATGAGGAGAGACCCGGCGTCTGTTCTTCTTCTGGCCGCGTCGAGCAGTGCTGTCTCTTTGTTGAAAATACTGGTCAGAGCTCCCCACCAACCCTCGTGACTTCGGCCATCCGCTGTGAACCACAAAGGGACGCCATGAACTGAGACGCGTTCTAAAAGGTGATAAATCAAAGTCCTGTGAAGAAAAACAGGTCTCCCCTTGTCACCCAAGGATACCGACATAAGTTCGAGTGTCATCTCCTCCTCAACCTCACAACATCCTCGAAGGACTACCTCGAGCGCGCTGCCCATCATCGCGCTGCCCATCATGGCGCCTTTTCAACCCAAGTTCACCAATGAAATCCAGCAGGTGCGTTACTTATTCTTCGTTATCGTTCCGTTGCTAACAGTAACAGATGATGTTCGTCGCCGGTGAGACGCAGGAAATCGCCAACGAAACCGCCGCCCTCGTCGAGCAGATCGTTCGCGACCAGATCATCCACCTGGTAAGTATCCCGACTCCCTCTCTCTTCGAGATATAGCTAACATATCAATAGCTGACCAAGGCCAAAGAGCTCTCCGCCCGACGCGGCGAGAAGTTTATCGCAATCAAGGATATCCTGTTCCAGCTCCGCCACGACACCGCCCGGATGACTCGCCTACAGAATGTCATCCGGTGGAAGAAACTCCGCGGGGAAGCCAGAAAGACAACAAATGACAAGGATAAGCCCGAGAACGATGCCGAAGATAGTTTCTCCGACACCGACAACGCGACTGAAGACACCGCCAAGAAGACCACCGAGGCTTCCGCTGCTCTCATGCCCTGGGACGAAGAGTTCATGTTCGCCGTTCGACCTCCCGGCGGTGACGCTGATGCTGTCCAGAATCAGCGAGAAATCCCGCGAGCGCCTCATCTGGGCCGACGAAGTCACCAGCAAGATGTCTAGCGAAGAGTACACCAAATGGTGCTCCTACCGAAAGGCCTCCTTTCACCGCGCAAAAGAAGCCAGGTTCCGCGAGTGGGCTTGCATCGGCGTAGTCGCTGACCTCCGCAAGAAAGACGACGCCATTGAGATTCTGGGCTCTATCGCCGTGGAAATGGTTAAGCGCCTCACCGACAAGGCGTTGTCGATCCAGGCGCAGGAGATCACTAGTCAGGGCGGGAAGGAGAATGAGGCGGCAGCAGCAGCCCTCCAGGCTAGAAGACAGGGCCTGTTCCTCATGTCGAACCCGCAGCGACCTGCTATTAATGCTGGGCATATCCGAAAGGCGTTTGAGATGACGCAGTCGACGCCGAAGCGACGAGGGTACCAGCTGAACCGGATGGTTGGGCCAAAGCCTCTTCAGTTGATTTGAGTTTGAGGATGGGAGAGGGGATGAGAGAGGATGAAGACTGGTCTACTTGTTTCTTTAGGACGAGATACATAGAGCTTCATAGATTTAGACCATAGATACGACACAGAGTCTCACGACTCAACGACCTCTTTCAGCGCCAGAAGTTGCGCATTCGTCCACTCCTTCACTTTGCCTTGCCATTTACCTCCTGCACCTCCGCCCTTGATATCCTGGATAACTACCTTGACCTTCTGTGCCATCGCATCAACCGCAATTTGATCACCAACAATGACAACCGGTCCACTACCCTTTGGCTCCCCAATGGCGATAACAACCACAAAGCCCGTGCCCTGGAGAACATCCCTCGTCTCACCAACAATTTTATTAATAAAGTCCGTATTCCCGTCGTAACGGTGGATATACGCATTCATCCTGTTCTGCACAATGGTGCGGATGGCCTGCTCGCTTTCAAACTTTGCAACCTCGAGTAATAGCTTCCGCTCAGATCGTTTCAAGTCGGTGACTGTGTCGGAAAGAGCTGTAGTTCGAGAGACGACTTCACTCGGGACGTTGCTAGACGAAAGGAGTTTCGCGATGGAGCTGATGGCACTGACGGATGATGTTGCGAGCTTGATGGCGCGATCACCGGTTATGAAGGATAGACGGCAGTTCTTGCCGTGAACGGATTGTGTTGAGCCGAGGATAATGAGGGAGATGTGAGATGTTTGGGAGAGATGAGTTCCGCAGCACCTGGAGCAGTTAGTAGTCAATTCGACTGAAGGATTCGTAGACTCACGTGTTTGTATCAAGGTCTCCGATGTGTATAACGCGCACAACACCATCGGACTTGTCGTAATCACCAGGGAGCTTATCATGCTTCGCGTCATCTGGCGTCTCAACCTTTATTGACAGATTCTCCCGAATCAACTCTGCACACTCATTCTGAATAGCCTGAATCTCTTCCTCTGTCGGTTTTCGCTGCAAGTCAACGTAGTTCATGCTCTCATCAGCACCCATTCCCCAACCAAGAGTCTTGAGATCATGACGGTTCTGCATAACAGCGGAGAGGAGATGTTGACCTGTATGCTGCTGCATGTGATCCCATCTTCGCTTCCAGTCGACTTCTTGACGGATTCTGTCACCGGGGGATAGGGGCTTAGGGGAGTAGATTATGCAGCGGAGACCTTGGCGCTGAACGTTCTTGATGGGGATGGGGGTTTGATCTGTGCCTGAGAGGGGCGTGATTGTGCCATGATCTGAAGGTTGACCGCCGCCTGAGCTCATGTCAGTAAGGTCTTATATTACTTAGAGAAAAGGGAGTGTAATACCTTCTGGGAACAGCACCGAGTCGGCGCACTCGATTAACCACTCATCATGCGAATGAGAATGTCCATTACTCTTCTTCGATTTGTGCGCATGCTTCGTCGCCTTTTCGCACGAGATGACTTCTGTTTCCAGAGTCTTGAGGTATGAATCTGATTGACACGATAAGTCGCCGACGACGCGGCCTTTGCTGGTATGTTCTGATGTCGCCATTTTGAGGATGAGACGCCAAGGGGATGAAAGACCCGTTCAGTTGAGATGTTTCAATGACGTAGTGGGGTATGCTGACAAAGACGACATGTCACTTGATCAGCTGAGATATTGTGACTCTTTCAGATTGAAATGGATTGGCACAAGAACCTTCAAACAGCGCTTTGTTACCATATTGCTATAAACACGGACTAGATACTCGGGAGATGATTTAGAGTTGTGTTTTGACTTTGTGTAGCGTTGAGTTACCCCGTTTTCAGAGCAACGCCCAGCGGGGGAATCCGATCAACAGTAACACGATAATTCCGGTCTTTTCACAGCAACGAGATCTTCGTCGGAGGAAAGGGATGTTGTATAATGCTTGTAATGAAACCCGTATTGTTTTTTAATTAATGGCGTCTTGTGCTACATGTTTGAAGTGGCTCATTTTCGCAACCATTGCTCATCCACCTTTGGCAATGGCGGCCATGCGATTACAAGCCAGTCTCCAAGAATTGAATCAGATCCTCCTTGTGCTCACTCTGCAGATCATTGATCTTCTCCCCGTTCTTGTACATGTGGAATGTCGCAGGTTGCGAAACACCAAGCTCCTCCGCTAGACCCTTCAGGTCGTTGATGTCGACCTTGACGAATCGGAAATCTTTGAACTTGTCCAACTCATAGGCGCTATAATCATCAGTATGGAATTTATTGGAGAGGAATGAGGGAGACTCACTGAGCGAATGTGGCAGCAATGTGCTTTGACTCTGCGCTGTGCGTGGAGTAAAAATCCACGACGACAATGGGATACTTCTTCAGAGCATCTTGGAACTCGTCCTTGCTAGCAATTGTCAGCATCTCCAAGAAGTAGCCAGGGGGGTTTGAGGGGATACTGACGTTCGGATGTTGTGCACCATCTTTTCTGGATTGGGGGGTGATTGTCGAGTCTGATCGCGGCGAGTCAGTGCGAAGTTGGTGTGCAGAAAGATCTGGCCTGGGCCCGAGTCAAGTACGTACAGTAGAGATTGGTGATATCTGAGACGTGCAACTGTGAAGTGAACTCCTAAATGATGAGTTTTGATGCTTTGATGTCGAAGCTTTAATGGTGACGTTGTTGATTACCTATTGTGAGACCTTTTTAGCTGACATCATCATGCCGTCATTACGAAGCATCACAACATTCTCCTCCGCACTTGTTCAACACCGAGTACCGATGCTCGGAAACCAGAAATTGCGAGATTCCGATACTTCGCCGCTGATTCCTCCTTATTTAGAACTGCACTATTCTGCAGGAAAGTAATAAAGTTTTGAACCAAGCGATCGAGAAATGATTAGACAAAGCAGGTTCCAAAAGGCATGCGTGTAGAGACTGGCTGCACTTCAAAGCTCGCTAGTAAAATTCTCTTCATCACAATATGCATATAACAAGGAGTTGTTTCACAAAGTCCCCTGTTCTCAACTCAATTTAGCCATATCAGCTCATGAAGATCTTGGGAACAAAACACTGGAAGAAGAAAAGCTATGACTTCGCTGGGGCCATGGCCAGATGAGAGGAGCAACAGAGCATACGGCAATACTGTTAGACGCTACGAATACAACGGAGATAAATAAATTGCAAGCAGTTCTTCACAAAAAGTATGCTATATGCACAGCTAGTTGCATGTTCTCGAATTGGCGTGCGAACTCAGTGTGCGCCATGTACCTCTCTCTCACGTCTGATTTCTGCGCCAACGGCCAGCAACTAATCGCTACTTATTCTACCACGCCATCTCCACAATGATTGGGTTTTGAGAAACGGTAAATGCGGCAAGATAGGCAATTTGGTTCAGCAAGGTTATCTTATTTATGAGCGGGCTAGTGACTCTCTTGAGTTTGTCACAAAGGCGTATATAATAAAGCGAGGGAAATACGAGAATATTCTTAGTATTGATAGATCGTTGAGCTCCCAGTTGCTAGTGCTGTATGAATTGTGCCCATATTCTCTTTTTCTAACATCCTGTTCTTCTAACAAGACAGTTTCCCGGAATCAAACATCTCCAAGCCTGATCCATTTCAGCTATCGTTCACCAAATCTCATCACACTTGGTCTTGTCCTTTCCGCAGATGTACTGGAATGGGGGTTAGCTGACAATCGTCATGTGAATTGCTGTGATTTGTTTACCGTGTATGGACTGTCGGGGCAATCATAAAGGTGGCAAGGTCGCCCCATGCACTCCTTGGTACAAGGAACAACTCGAAGAACAGTAGCTCCCTCGCAAAGGGTACTGTCACAGGCATTGACTGCGGTGGCAGCGAGAGCAAAGAGGGCAGTGTAAATGACCTTCATGATTGTGAAAATAAATCGGTGTTGGTTTGTGCGTTAAATAGGCGGTTTCAGTTCAGATTTCAAGTGATAGAGTGCGTTGAAATGAAGTTATTCTTCTGAGAAAGGTATGCCTCTTTTATAGATATCGCAGCATCGAGAGCCTGGAGCTCGGGAGCTGAGCCTCTCGTCATACTTGATCAAAGCTTGAAAATTTGATACGGAAGGGCCGACTTCGACGCCTGGCTGAGGAGATTGTTGCTTCATCGTGGGGTCGAAAGAAGGTGTAAGCAGCCATGTGAATAATGATTCGTTGGAGTTAGTTAAGCTTACTTCCCATGACATGAGGTCTGTAGATCCTCCTTGCATCGCCCTATGAGCTCATCCAATCAAGTCAACCTGTTACTAAAATGCTGACCGCAGTTTCATTGTAGATCTTCGTCCGAGACATGGCAAAGCGCCATGAATCTCTGCATATGGAAGTTCAAACAATTATATACTACATCACTGTCAGCTTACATGAAACACATTACCAATACTGCCTCACGAGGGATCTTAGGCTTATTTTTCTTACAACACAATGAAATGCTGCGTAATCATGGAACTCAAACTGATGGCGAATAGCAATCGAGTACCCGATTTTAATACTGTATCGATACATTTGTTAAGAGCCTATTGGGTATTCCTGTCTTATTTTATGCTTGGGAAATAGACCCGAACTCGCTAACTTCCTGTAAGCAGCTGAAGGCTAAGACGTGGAGTGTCAGCTGCCTAAGAATTGGCATCCGGTTATAGCATAGCCTTGGGAAGTCAATTCTGGAACTTCCTAGATAGGGTAATCACAGTTCCATCAGTAACAAAGTCACACAATTCACGGCATATGTGATAATAACGTGAGATATGACGCTATGAAGGAGCGTTGCTTTTCTATGTGAAGGATGTCGATGAAGCCGGAGTCAATATCTACAGAAGCTCCCTATTCTCCCTGACCAACCACTGAAGACTCAAAGCTGAACTTCAAGCCAGGTAGAATCTCAATGCTATCAGGGCTGTCTTTGCCACCAAGAAGAGTGAGATGAATGTACCTGTCCTGGTCCCGGCTGCTTTCCAGGGTAATTTCCTGCTTTCCCTTTATAGAACCAGAGTGAACAACGAAAGGCCATGTGCCCTCCTCAGTGGTGGATCCATGAATCCCGTCGTAAACCTTAGCAATGACATCACGCTCCTCCTTGGGTACTGAGATCGAAACTTCCGAGACCCCAATCGCACCAGAAGGATGCTTCGTGTAGGAAGGGTCCGATCCATCGTCTTCCTTGTAAGGCACTCGCAAGTGTCTCGGAGTGCGGTCAAGACACCAGAACGGTGCTTTGCCTGGATGCACAGCCTTGCCGGAAGTAGTGTAGGCAGAAGCCACGGACCACTTCAATTCAACTCCATCAGGTCTGATACGACCGCCAGAGACTGGAGGCTGGTAAAAGACTCCAGAGTTCGCTTCCCAGACCCGCTGTTGGATCACTCCAAAGTCCTTTTCATTGGGTAGTGTATACGCCCAGTCGACGAGAGTGTTCTCTTCCAGCTCTCCCCATCTATGAGTCTTTCGCCTTTCTGGATCCAAGCCGTCTTGAAAGGCGATGAGCTCGATATAGGCACCATCAGAAAATTCGATCAGTTTGTTGACTGTCCGGCCGTCTGCATGAGCCCCGCCATCAATTACAGTGAGGCCATTCTCCAATCGCCTTGGCAGCTCTTGTAGTGTCTGATAGGACACCAAGATCACAATGTGATCTAAAATTGGCTGCAGACTGTTGCTTTCGGTCATTTTCAAGAATGTCGTGATGTTGAAAGGTTGAGGTTGATGGTGAGGGGCATAGCTCAGTGTTGCAGGCATTTTATGTAGCCAATTGCGTGATCAGATCCAGTATTACGTCAACACATTAAAGTTTGCGACAGATGAGGCTGGCCAGATATTCTTGATAGAAATTTTTGTAGGGTAGAACTCGATTTTGTTCAAGTATGCGTCTGCAGACTTTCCTTCGTAGGCCTCTCTGAATCTGTAGCAATCTGGTCTAGCTCATCCATAGCATCCCATAAATCACCTTCTAAACCTTCAACAACTCGTGGACTGGAATCCATTGGCAGAGGCCCATGAAACTCCAGTACTACCCCAATGGCTTTGGCATCCTGAAGTTGCTGGCTAGTGAGCCTTGGAGAAGCCAGCTCCTGCTCAGCCTGACACATTCTTGGGACCCAAACGAGTCGCATCCATTCAAAGAAACCTTCCAATCTCATCTCATAGAGGCGCTTCTCTTCAAATTCTGCAATGAGATTTTCGAAAAGTTCAAGTAGGAAAGACTCTTCCTCTTGCAATTCCCCGCGTTCCTCTTCTGGCAAGGGGCCTGAAGGATTCTGAATAATACAGCAACAAACGTGAGGGAGCTCTAGTAAAGCAAATGTAAAGTATCGTACAATGGCCATATAGATCCATTGGTACTGGCTAATCTTGTTTGTATGTATAGAGAACAGACCAACCATCCGGTTTTCCGTTACCCGGATAAGTCGATCAATGAAATTGCCTTCTGAGAAGAATCTGGGAGACTTCTCGAACCAATGTATTCCACTTAAGAGCTTCACCAGAGGAGTGCACCCCCCTGGAGAACACCAGCATCGGCAGCTGTCGACAATCATATCAGAAAACACTATTTTGAAAGCTTCTAGTGACGTGGGGCAGTCGAGTGTAAATTCTCGGTCGCCTCTGATCATCATTCCATGGCTAGCCATGAAATAGTGAGCGATGGTCAGTTCTGTCTCAAGGGCCGGTAGTTGCTTGTTATGAATCCTTGACGAGACGTTGGTACCCTGGTCAATCATCCAGCAGAAATATGAGCAAGAAAACGGAGTGTAGATATATGCATGGCAGTCTTCGGTGCCTATACGAGTCGCTAAAGTGGAAATATAGTCCGCCAATTCGTTGGTGGAGTAGTGGAAACCCAACTGGCGGGCATATTCAGCGACCTCACCACTACATATATATGAGTAGATAGATGTCTGGGCAACTGACAATTCCGCATTTGCTTCATAAACCTTTAGGTATGTTGGTATCGCGCAACCCTGGGCTTCTAGTTGGTACTGTACTCGTGCAGCATTTTTGTCTAGGATCCTTGCTTGATGAATTTCTAAGTCTTGTCTTTCAGATGGAGAAAGCTTTCGGTATGCAAGTTCTTTCAGTGCTTCTCGCCTTTGTGCTAGACCCTTGATAAGGATCTTATGACCATGTGTACAGTTATTACCGTGGTTCCTTGATGGCATGAAACCGAGCTGTAACGAGGACGGTAAAATTGCTGTTTCCAACCTAATGAGGGTTTCGAGCACTTTGAAGCCGCCACAGCTTTCCTGAATTCTCTCGGTATGTTTCCCGATTGCTGCTGTCGCAAGAGCAATAGGATTGCGGCCCATGTTGTCCTTGACGTTAAGAGTTTCAGTGTTCGCATATAGAAGGATGACACCTATAATATCCATGTTTTGCGTCTCAATAGCCAGATGAATGGGTGACTGGCCGCAGTAATTAATCTCGTTCATATATGATGGGTATGTTTTTAATAACTGTTGGACTCCGTCTCGATCTTGTTTCAGAATAGCTTGACTCAGTGGACCAAACTCTAAATCTGTATGCGTATTATTAATTGTGAACTTGTTATTAAACATGCAGCGACTTACTTTCAGCTACTTGTGGAAAGCTCTGAAAGAGTGTGTATGAACCTCTGACAAAGCCGTTACCTCTCCACCACGATAGCGCCCAGTCTCGGTGACAGTGGCCTACCGACTCGCTGTAATTCGATAAAAGGGCCGTTGCAACTTGATTAGGTCTTGTACATTTGGAGAACCAGTTACTTCTCGCCAACAAAGCAGGGATAGGTGCGCTGTCTCAGAATATGTGAGTGGAAACTCCGTTTTCTTGCCAATTGACTTTTGGTGAACTTACACTGTGACCCTGCGGGGATATGTTGCAGGTTTCGTGACAACAGAAAGCATCTGAAATAAGTCTGCCATATTATCAGCGTCCAAAGCTGCCAAACTACTGCTGAGCTAAAGCACAAATGGTTAGTGAAGAATTTACCAGGCATGTAGCAATAGCTTACCTGATAGTGCTCTAATGCCCACTCGATAATCGAATCACCGTTTTTATTAACGTCCGTTACAGACGCATGGGAGTTGACATAACACCAGACAAGCCGCCTTAAACATGAGGCCAACAGTATACGCATGTCCTTGCGTGGCAATCGATTATACTTTTCCATCATTCGTGCTATTCGGAATACCGGGGATGAATCTTCATCCACTGTTGCAACCCAGGTCAGCTTTTGACTTAAGCCAAGTATGCCTGCACCTGTTGTGAAAGCAAGAGAGAATCTACTAGCCCGCCCTGGCAACTTCAGACTTGTGAGAAGCGAGAGGTTCAAGACTCGCTTAGTGTGATGTGTTACTGCAGAAAGCTTTGACATTGGACATTCAGGGGCATGGTGGTCTCTCGAACTGATTTCAACTTCGAGAAGGAAAGGCCCCCAGCGATTTTGACTAAACCGTGATCGCTGTGTCTTGCAACAACAAAATGAATCAAATTTCATGTTATAACCACCTTGGTAACTGGTCGTTTGTATACTGGGCAGGAATATATCAGATGTTGGGTTCTGCAGCAAATTGGCGGTGACACTAGTGTTGGAGGTATGGTCCGACAAATGCTGGGCCAGCGTTCTCAGCAGGATATTCAAGTCTTGTGAGCCTCGCGTAAGGATCAAAAGTTCTCTCACATCCTGTTGGAGAGTGCTGAGTCTGTCATCGTGAAGCTCTGATGTCTTTTGCATTTCATCAAGAGTTGATTTGCTGTTGTTAAATATTAGGCTAACGTTGGCTACGGCCTGGTGCATATTGTTGATAGAACAGGTTGCCGCAATACCGGTGTTGCTTCGCAAGTATGGATATTAATTTATGATATAAGCTTTAGAATCACAAGGCATTGACATACAGCTGAAATACTTGCAACATGGTTTGTAGAGCACTGTTCGTACGCGAAAGAATTTCTTCGAGCTTTTCCATGTTCTGCTTCTTGAAAGGGTACTTAATTTTAGCGCAAAGCTCTTTGGCCCTGGCAACGTTGCTGTTCGGAGCAGATATTATTGGACCTCTGAGGTCTTTCACAGCTGCCAACAAATTGTTTACTGCGGAGAGACATGAGGTTTTGCATGAATCGATTGCGGTTTTGGTCGCAGGGTCGCCAGTAGGCGCGGTAGATAGAGCAACATCAAGGGCATTGAGGGAGAGTTGAATGTTGGTCGCGTAATTGCGTGCTTCCTTTAGATCTTCCTCGCGGCCGTCAATGTCATCGAGATATTGGGAAACTTCTTTGAAGAGTTGCAAACCCAAAGAGACAGCGCCGAACGCGCTGCCCGCTATACCGAATGCTTCCGCCATATTGGCGAGTTAGGTGCGTGCGTGACAGCAAGATTGAAGTGCGGAGAAGGCAGAGGATGATGGACTCATCTGCCCTGTCAGCTTATTTAATGTAGAGCCTGATTTCTTCGCAGGGATCACGTGGCTCTCATCTTGCCTATTTGTCCATAGCGAACCGCAATCTCCTTTCTCAAGGTTGACACAAGGCTCCCAGCCCGTTGTGAAGTGGTTCACCAGACCCTCGATTCAGCCTACCATGGCCTCTGTGGCTGAAGTCAGGCATGATTGAGACCTAACATAGCCCCTCACAGAGTAAGACAAGCAGCCTGATTGGACTTCAGAGTGCATAAGCGCTGACAGGCACTTCCCGTTGGCCTCATTATGTTTTAACCCCCAACGTTCATCAAGTGTCTGATTATCCTTATAACAGAGAAATTCTCATCATGGATTCGAGATGCAATTTGTGAAAGCGACAAACGAATTGCCCGATCCGGCAGCGAATGATTCAAAGTGCAGTTTTGAGTATCCGAAAAACAAGGCGAGATGTAATCTGATCTATTGGCATTCAGCAGACAGAAATTAACTTCAGGGCTGACACTCTTCGATTATGCTTGGCCAATGGTCAACTAGGCAGATATGCAAATGCCTCTTCTACTGAAACATCGTGTTTCATCGTGGGTGAGATCTTCATCCACGTTCGGCGGATCTCGGATAGCTGTGTCACATGGCCACTTTTTGCCGCTTGATCTTCATCGTCCTGACCCCAGTCCGATATGGAGCCAAAGATGTTTTCAATGATCATTGTTTTTGAACTTTATTCTTTTGAATATGATCTCACAAAAGGATAGGTTCTGATATTCAGTAGAACGATAAGCACCTTTGATCAATCTATATAAAATACTAAACGAAAACAATGACTGTGATATGCTCACGTACTGACCTGCGGTGAGTATCCTGTTTGACTACTCTACTTACCGCAGGGTGTATTTAAAACGAGTATCTAACCACCCAATTCCCAATGCCGGCATCCATAATAAGCGAGTGTTGTAAACGCCAATGACTCTGAAACTTCTCAAATAAACAATCATGATCTAGGCGGCGGGCATCACACGAGTTGAGGTCCACGCACCAACGCCGGTCAAATACTGGTCCATAGACTCCTTTCTGCGAGGCCTTATCACAGGCATTGGCCGATCTGGAACCTGCTTGGTGTGAGTCAGCGTGACAGAGCTGACTGAAGGTTCAACATGCATAGAACCAGATCGTCGGGGTTGTTGAGTAGTAACAGTGCCCATATTGCCTGATATGTATAAGAAGTAAGTGAAGAGTCAAGCCAGTGGTCCATCCTCGATCACTGACCGTTGTATTCTATGAGTGTAGTATAAGGGCGCTTGCCATAAGAAGTCATCGTGAAAGTTTATCGAGTAAGGCACAAGATCCAAACTTCAGCTATCAAATAATTCTGAAGAATTTGAAAATAGTCTTTTGAAGCGCGAAGAATTCGAAGATGATCATTTTTGCTACTGAACTATTAAGTGACAGTCAGTGGAAAACAAAGCCATTTTATAAGCATATTACCCGACTGCACAATGATAACTCTCTTTCCGCATTCACGATAATCTCATTCCTCAACCCCTCATGAAGGGGCTTTGCTTGGGGCACATGACATGTACACGTGAGATAATAAGTGCGAAAACTACCGGCGGTTGTGAGGGATCATCCCCTTCCAGAAAGTCAATAGAGTTTGACGGGACCGAAGGGGGCGAATTTCAATATCAAATGTGCGATCGTCGTTATTTGATATGATGAGATATCGGACCGCGCTCGGGGACAACTCAGCAAGCCCGGCGCTAACAACAAACAATGCCAGCTCACAGTTTAGGGCTGAAAACGGTCCGCCTTGTTTTAAGCTTAGATTGATTGGAGAGCGTTTTTTATCTAAAATGCAGTGAAGGTTTGACCATCGAAAGCGGAAATCTTGTGCAATCTAGGGACCTGAGATTTTCTGTCTTTGTGAGTACGAAAATGCGAAAAGAGACAGCGCAAAGGCCCAAAGGAGAAGGTAACACGCAACGACACTTTGATCCATGTTTTTCTACTTCAAAAGCGGTTCTGAGGCTGTCGGCAGTGAGATAAAACTACTGGTGTTGGGCATTTGCACTTTAAGCAACCCTCATGTCCTGATTTGGAAGTTCGTGAACAAAGCCAATGGGCGATACTCGGAGGAAGCTAAAAGATGACGAAATCAAACATGCAGCATGACTACGCCTTTTAGCATGTAATCGAGCGGGGTCGACTTGCATTTTATTCCTTTGGTCCGAGAAGTAGCTTATGTGAATGCTGCCAACGCATCAAGTACCGCGGCTATTTTTTCGTTTGGTTTGGTATGGGGTATCAAATGCAGATCGCAAGATTGACGAGGTTCAGAACCCCACGCGCCCTGACCCAAGGATCCGTCACCTATGACGATGTTCCCTCAACTGTTGGGAACCGTCATGTACCACGTGGACACAGCGACGATCAAATTACAGAAGTAGGTCGCGTGATCAGATGAAAGCTGATTGAGAGATGTGGCGAGGAAACAGCGAACTGTGCCGGTTATAGGCTGTCAACCATACCATGACGCTTGGTTCTGAAGTTTGCATGTGACATGATGAAGGGATAGGAATTTGGAAAGATTACGATGATGTTGAATCATGAAGTCGAGAGGCTAATCCTCTCTTGACTTGATTATCTCGACTGAACCTCTCCAGTCGACTTTGATCATATAGATGACCTCAATAAGCGCAATGACACCAGAGCCACCTATCACTCCAGACCAAACACCATTCAAGCCCAGATCCAAAGGTCCCAACTCCAACCAGACCGCAATAGGAACAGCAGTAAAGTAGTTGACGAAGAACACAACCCACGCAGACACAGATTGTTTGGCCAAACCACGGAGAACACCATTGCATCCGCAGACAATCGAATCAACGACCTGAAAGCCTGCAACTGCAAGCATGGTGTTCGTAACAATTCTTCGGACTTCCTCATCGCTCGCATAGAAAGGTCCAATGTAATTCCTCAACAAGAACAAAACCGCACCGTCGAAGAACCCTAACCCAACAAACATGATACCATAAAGTATCGTAATCCGTCTCGCAGCAGTCACATGTCCACCGCCAATCAAATGTCCAATTCTCGTACTAACAGCAACACCAAGCGAAAACGGAATATGCCACATGACAATCGACGTAGTAGTCAAGATCGTCTGCGCCGCGAGATGAATCGTGCTCACATATGACGTGCTAACGGTGATGATCTCAAACGCAGTCCACTCCGCCAACGTGACAGCCGATCCGGCGGCAGATAACCGAACCATGGATCCCCAGCCCTGCAGGGCACGACGCGTAAAGCCGGGCCAGCATTCGTGGGTTGACTTTTTGAAGAAGATGCAGATGAGGAGGAGGGTTGGGCGGAGGGTGTTGGCTACTGCTGCGCCAAGAGCGGCACCTTCGAGACCGAGCTTGAGTTTGAAGGCGAAGAGCCAGCTGAGGAGCGCGTTGATAGGCGCGCATATGAGTAAGACTGCCATGCCGGTGTTGAAATCGCCTTGGGCTTGGAGGAAGCGCTTTAATGCTTCGAAGGAGGCATAGCCTGGGATGCCTAGTATACTGACTCGGAGAAAGGAACCTGCTTTGACGGCGAGATGTTCTTGCTTAAGAATGAGCGTCAAGAATGCGGGAGAACATATCCAAACTGCAGCAACAGGGATAGTAACAACCGTCATGAGAAGAAGCATACGCTGGACATGCAAGCCAACACCCGTCTTGTTTCCAGCCCCATACGCTTGCGCACAGAGGGTGTCGAGAGCTGTCGCCATTCCTTCGTAGAAGGCAAGACCAGCGATGCTCATGGTCGTGACGCCAATTGCAGCAGCAGCCAAGTCATCTGGGCTAAGATGGCCTGCAGCTGTTGTCGTGATAACGCTGAATGAATATTGAAGTAGATATGTTGCTACCAGAGGGGCTGTATAGCGTGTTATGAGCGACAGCTCAGCCCACCAGTCGTTGGTCGGCCATTCTGAGACAGATATTTCTCCATTGTTTTGCAGCAATGGGGCCGCTTCATTGCGGGCTTCTTCGTCGTGAGAAGTCATTGTCAATTGATCATTAATATTTTGTTTGAAGAAGTACTGTTCGAGATACCTGATGCTATGAGGTTTACATAGGGTGCTGTTGTTTTGACTCACAGTCCAGAAATGGCAGCTGGTTAACGAAGCTTATCCGATCCGGGGCGGGGAAGAAGGATGACTCTAACAATTTTGAGTCAGCAGCATAAACACAATTGCATCTGTAGCCACGAGTTTGACATTTACAAATAATGATCCCACAAACTCCAATTTGTAGAACTCGTCTCCGCCATTCGCATGTCTTGCCATGAAAAGCATAGCAAAGAGGAGCCATTGAGCATGGAACAAGGATAACCAACATCTCCTCCGTTACGTACTAATTCATGCTCTGACCAGCCCCAACTGACCATTCGAAGAGTGGATTACAGTGGATAACCCTCTAAACCCCCACTCACGGCACCTGAAGGTATCGCGCAAAGTGGACGATCATATACGAGCACCGAAAATGGCGCTCGGCAGTTTAATTTGGTTGAACTCTATCAACACGTTGTAACCACGTTTCCAACGATGTGACACAACTAATCTCACAAATTCTTGACCGCCAGATAAAGGGAGAAGAGAATTCTCACAATGTCAGCATCATATCACAGTGGCTAAGACATTGATCAGTAGTTCAAGCCACGGTAAACCTCTCGGGGACCAGGGACCGGGCCGTAAGTCTATTCCTTTCAATCCACTACAGTGCAGTACTGTACCAAGTGGACCGGAGATAACCTTGGCGTTAATTCCCAGCCAGCGAGTCGCAAGCCACAACGGACATATCAAACCGCCCCTGGATCCATTTTATCTTCAGCGACTGGGGGATTTGCCGGGTGCAGCCGCTTGCATTTTCTCGGTGGTTTTGCTTTGTTCGACACTTGTTCCAACCGAAGACGCTAGCGAATCCTGCGGCGGAAGGAAACTGAAGAAGCTTAGATCTGCCCTCTTGCGCCCGCGGTGCGTCTGAGGCAAGGAGGAGCTTATTCTCCGACGTTTGAGCCTTGTAAATCATAAGAGACAAATTAACACAAGGAATAATGCCATTATTATCACTGACACTAACTGCTTTACATTCGATATGCACCTTCGCTCGATCCCATAGAGTCCGCACGCGAAGCATGTCTATCATCGTAAGATACTTCAAAATCTCGATTCACCATGACACCCTCCGTCAAATTCCTCACACTATCACTTCCGCTCGCTATTTCCGTTCGCACCTCTCCCATAACATCCCTTCGCCACATTGGTTGATCGTTATGTTTTGGTCTTGAATGTCTTCGTAGAGCGCTGCCTAAGCCACTGCCTTGTTTCGATGTTTGTTTCGTTCGTGAGTCTGACAGGGCTGTCATTTCGAGCCCCGTTCCATTACCGCTGTCTTTGAGTTCGTAGGGAGTGTTTATGGCTGCGACGGCTGTGGAACCAAGTAGACTGTCGATTACGCCTTTGAGACTGGGGATGCAGACTGTGATTACTGAGAGGCCGAGTGCAATTTGACCCCAGATCATCATTGAGACAGCTTGCCATGTAACATCGCCTGAATCTTCAAACATATATCGCGCGTGGACGATTTCGGGTATCGTGATGATCGGGACGATGAGTCGCGTGCCGAATAACGCCATGACAATGATCTTTCTTCGTATCGAGGTCTGGACTTCCCACATCATTGCGACCGGGAGGACGCACAGAGCAATATCTGTTAAAATTATCATAATGCCGTTGTAGAGAAAGATCGGTCCTTGGTTTGGACATTGCGCTGCGTTCTCAGCGAGCCACGGCTCTGGCATTGGACATTGAAATGCGGTCGCAAATACGCCAGAGACAGCCCACGCAATGACAACTACACCAAGGATCATGTTTGCAGTATTGAGTCCACCTTGTCGATCGATCTGTCGAATAAGAAGCCCAAGTGAGACCTTTGTCGTCGCATGAACAAGAATTCCGAATACGCGTGATGCATACATCAGCTACAGCATATTAGCAAGATTAAATACACACTAGAACGAAATCATACCTTGCTGAAGCGACCAAAGTCCTCATCAGAGAGAGCATCACGGTGCTCACCAAGCCCATGACTGCAAGCAGCAACAACACAGGCCGTTTGTATAAAGTACAACAACGCAGCAATCAGCAGCCCCACGTCAAAATCTTTAATAGAAGTAATGTTCAACCGAATGATCAACTTCCCAACGATACCGAGAAGCGCATAGATAAAGAAAATAACAGCTGTGATGACAACAAGTGCAGCATGGTTACTCTCCGTCAACGGGTAAAATGGCGGAGCCGCTTGCGATACTTGGTCCATCGTCTGCGTAGTATTCGATACCCTCCGACGGGTTCAGCGGCCTTAAAACAAGAGATCAACGTGCTGGCCTTTTAATGCTACAGCAAGGGCGGACCGAGCAGACGGGGAGAGGGTAGCATTCGGGGCTGTCAAATAAATAGAGTTGCAGTGGGCGTGGTGACAGCATGAATGTGAACGACCAGGGAATTAAATTAAGACATACATACACGATGAACCATGAATGTGCATGATCTTACCGTGTTTCGACCTTTTTCAGCTGCAGTGATAATCTGTCCGAGTCGTTGGAGTCAGCGGCTTGCCATGCGGTCCTGTCATGTTCCAGGTACTGGGATATCTACTCTATCTCGGACCACTAGGCACCCACGTTTGAAGCTTCTAAAGTGCTGTCCACTTTTGTACGTCTTCTAGTGGAGATTCATTGTTCTGTGATGCGGCCGATCACAAGATGAGTGTCTCGTCGATCTCTGCAGGTTGGTGATGACTATTACAATCCCTGCTTCTCGCTCAGCAAGATATGCGGAGTAGTAAGCCAAACGATGCAGCCTCTCTTCCCTCTTTTCTTCACTCATTACTGATCATAACGAAAAGAGCAAAGAGAACACGAAAACATGATATCTGTTGTGGCTGTTGGTAGATAAAGCCCTGTCCCTGCTAGCATTCTTCCTTCGAGTCCACTTAGCGTTACATCTCAAGCGGTTCCACGAGATATTCCCAATGAGAAATGATCTGCGACGCCACAATCCCTCAGACAAAACCGTTCGATTTCATTGCCGGCCTTATTCGCGGCAATCTCGCCTCGCCTAACTCCCCTTCCATCCGTTGAGGACCTGTCGCTCAACTTTGATCCCAGAGATTATTTACTTGTTTCAGGCAATAGCTTTCTCTCAATTCCCCGACAGGTCCCACTTTGTAGGTAATTCGTTGCTGGCACTTTTATACCTGAGGATCTGCCTTATACCCAGGCCCCGAAGTCTGTTGGTTCGTGTTCCTGCATTCAATATCGCTCGCATATTCTGGGTTCACGATGTCGCACGGTAGTAACAGCATTGAGTTGGAAGCCTCGGGCAAGCAGCAGCCTGTTCCTGTGAGCGTTGACGCTTCGGCTAGGCCGCCTGAGGACTCCAACATCTACAATGTCACGCGAACGCGAAAGGTGTTTTCTTTTTCGCAGCTTTTTGCTTTTTCGTTGACGTACATGGCATTATGGGAGGGTATGTGCTCGTAAGTTACTCTTCCTCTATGTCGAGGTCGCAAAGATGCTGATGTTGGTAGAAACATGTACTTTGCCCTCTTCAATGGCGGACCCCAAACGTTTTTGTTTAGCTTCATCATCGTCTTCTGCGGCGCCATTTCCCAGGCTGCGTCGTTGGGAGAGATGGCTTCGATTCAGCCTGTTGCTGGTGCGCAGTACCACTGGACATTTTACATGGCTCCTCAATCGGTGAAGCGATTCGCGACTTGGATCCAAGGCTGGTCGACATGGTTTGGCTACGTGTCGCTGTTGGCCGCTATTGCGAACGTCACTATTATTCTACTCGAGTCGATGATTAGCATCAATCATCCCAGTTATGTCGCTGGCGGCTGGCATACCTCGGTTCTTGTCATCGCCATGTGCTTGGTCCACGGATTGATGAACGTCTACGCCTTCAAGCTCATTCCATGGGTCGAACTTGTTGCCGGTGTTCTTCACGTTTGTCTCTTCGTCATCTTTGTCGTTGTCCTAGTCGTCATGGGCCCCCGAAACCCTTCGTCCTTCTGGTTGCAACGCAACATCTCGTCTGGTTGGGACAACGAGTACATCGCATGGAACTTGGGCATGCTGACCTGCGTCTGGAGTTTCACTGGTAAGTCCCCTTGAGAGTCCTCTATCGTCGCCCCGCTCACTGTTCGCAGGCTTCGACAGTGCTATCCACATGTCCGAAGAGACCCGAAAGGCCAAGTCTGCCGTCCCTCGCGCCATGTTCTGGTCCATCTTCATGAACGGCGTCCTCGGCTTCATCATGGTCAATGTTCTCATCTCCGCCATGGGCTCAGTCGAAGACATGCTTGAGCAACCCAGTCAGATCCAGGCCATCCTCCTCAACGTGACCGGCTCCAATAAAGTCACCACTGCAATGATCGCCGGTCTCTTCATCATCTCGTTCAGTGTCAACCTTGCCAACATTGCTTCCGTCTCCCGTCTAACGTGGGCTTGGTCTCGTGATGGTGGTATGCCTGCTTACTTTGCCTATGTCAGTCCTACCCATCGCGTGCCTACACGCTCCATCATTCTCACTGTCTTTCTGGTTTGCGCTCTGAACCTTCTCAACATTGGCAATACCTCCTATGTTGCTTTTGGTGCCATTACATCACTCTCATCCTTGGCCCTGTACCTCAGCTACGCTATCGCAATTGCAAGTATCATCTACGTTCGTCTTTCAGGGTCTTCCATCAAGCTTGGCGAGTGGAACCTTGGTCGCTTCGGTCTTCCCGTCAATGTCTTTGCTCTGGTTTACACACTATATGTCATTATCTTCCTCCCCTTTCCATCAACTCTCCCAGTCACTGGTGAGAACATGAACTACTGCGGCCCGGTCATGGTAGCCGTCCTTGCTATTGCGGTTGGGCTGTGGTTTACACATGCTAGAAAGCATTGGAATGGTCCTAACTTGACCATTCTTGAGTTTGTCGTTGCCAATGCATCCGAATGATTATGTGGCCGAACGCCTGAGCATTGCAATAAAAGATAGATAGAAGAATAGACCTTCTTTAACCAAATTTACTTTCACGATGCTGACTGGTATCCATTCATTGAGTTGTTGAACACCACATCAAATTTGCATCTCATGGCTCATACAACCCACCAGTTTCCGTGCCCATATGAAACACTTCAGTCATGGTATCATGCTAGTCTCATTGAATGGTGTTTCAATCTCGTCTCAATCGTACAGTAATGCACATTGCTTCGTTGTGTAGTGTTGAGTCTCTACCAGAAGTGCCCTGAAACGCTGCATGGTCTCCTCGCTGCGCTACAGCACCAGCATGCTGTGTAAGTGAAGAGTGAAGCCGTCTCCGTGGCGTACTGCGAAGCCTAGGGTACAGTGGAGAGGCCCATGCTCCAACTCATGAACTGGCGACTTCTTCCTGGCCCATTTGCCAGTGCGGCGGATTACAAATATAGATTCTATTGCACAGAGTTCATTGGTACCAACATCGCTGCACCTGAAAACCGGGAAAAAGAAGGCACCAAGGCCTTATACCTTCGTGATAGTCAAGATGCCACAACCACATATGCCCCAACGTGTCGGCATGTCGTATACAATAAGGAACAACCTCTCAACGACTCTCGAGTCATACATGAATCCCCTGAAATTACCCAGCCAGGTCAGATCACTTTCTATAACATGCAATACTCTTTTCAAAACCAAGATAAAGAGCTTTCCAGGGTGATAGATAGTTCTGGCGCGCGATACATCCAGAAAGAAACCTGCTTGGAGCAACATCAACTGAATAAACTCAACTTTACCAAGTTTCAAGCCTAGAAACCCCTTTTTGAGGATCACTCTGCCGATCAGAAGTTTTCTGCTTTCGGCCATCTCGATCGAGTTTTCACCACCATTTAGGCTGACGGACTGGGCGCTTATCAAACTACCTAGTTAGAGATAAGCATACAACTGAATTATCACAACTTTGAAGCAAACTGCCAGCAACAGGACTATTTTTGAACATACTCGAATCTAAGGGTGTATATGACACTATTGGCTTTCGACTTGAGTCTCAAGTCACTACTGGACCAGATGTTGTGTCTCTAGAGGACTTGTAATCAGAAATCCTATCCGGAGATTCACCCCGAGGTTTGATTGGGATGATGCATGGAGGAAAGTCGGGATTCAGGATCGGAAGCATAAACGATATCAGATCGGTCGTCTGCGAGTCTATTGACGGCGTGCTTTTTACCTCTCAGGAATAGTGCACCATAGGACTTGATGGCAGCACATTTTCCAAATGTGGCGACTCTGGGTCCGTAATATTCAATATTCACGGCCGCGTCATGCTGCTATTGACAACCGGTCTGAAGAGGCATGATTCGAGGAACTACACGGGTCAATACGACGTACGGTACTCCTGTTATATCGGTTCTGCAGGATTTCCGAAGCTATGACTATGATATCGACGTGGCTTGTTGAGGTTTTGGGAGGAAAAGAGGTTTGGGAAACGAGTTCGCAAACGGATGGAAGCATTTTGCCTTTTGTAAATTTAGAACTTTTTGATACCGAGATGCTGAGATACAGGGTAGCTAGCTAGCTCGGAAGTGCGTCCCAAGCCCAGAGAGGCGATTGGGAACCCGGCTAAATACAGGCTAAATAACAAAGATTAGAGGGTATCCACGTTGAGTGCTTGAACAGGAAGCATTTTTTGGACGCATCACGTTAAAATGGACAGGTATGCTATTGGAAATTAAAAGAAGACTTGCAGTAATTACCAGTTTCCTAAAGCTGGACAGTCTTTTAGTTGGATTGCTCAACCCATGCTTCAGCTGCTATCCGGCCACTCCGTAACTATTTGGCAACCATCGACAATTCGTGCTATCTCATCTGTTAGCGTTTCCACTATCCTTTAACGACATCGATAACAGGCCTGTTAGCAGGGTCCAATCCTCAACCAACAGCTGTAAACTAACGACCAACACTTGGCACATTCCAGATCAGGTAGCCGTCCCATAAATGGCCGTTCTAGAACACAACATGATCCATCACAATGACAGCACTGCAGGCGAGTTGAGCGGAGTCAAATGCAGGGGCACGTAAAATCTTCCTCTTCGGTTCCTCGCTGAGCCCAATTGCCAAGTAAAGCGCTCCATTGATGCAACGTTGTCTTCATGGAAATAAGCAGAGAAGATGGGCGATGTCCCTTTAAAGGCTGTGCCGCATGCGATTACTAGGGATAGGCCCATTGGCGCCGACATGACTTCTCGTAAATGGGACATTCAGCTGCAGTTGGAACTGTCCAAAATGCACGCTCGGACTGATGTTGTCATCAGTGTCATCTGACGTTGGTCCTGCTTACCAGAAACATTGAAGAGTTGGACTCGTCACGGCTGTTTCACAACCTTGAACAGAACATCGACATGCGTCGTACTCTATGTAGATCATAGTCCTGAATACTTGAGTGATTGACTTTACGGTTAGATTGATAATTAACCATAATGGACAGTTTGTCGGAGAATAGTGCTGTTAGTACGCGTCGGATGGACGGTTCGAGTGATGGTCCCGTCTGACCAATGTCATCAGAGATCCCTGTCTCAGACTTACGATAAATCCAATTAGCCTCACCAAAGGATCCTCCATGACTCCACATCGCAACCAACCAACATCTTGGTGGTCCCTTTGGGCTGTGCCGCTATTGGAAATGACACGAAATGGAGACAGTAAGCCCAAACCCAATTTCCCAATTCTTACAAAAGGTCGTCTTGGCCCCAAGAAATTCGTCAGCCAACCGTTCTTTCGTCCTGTGTATTGTATCCACTAGAACCGACGATCAAACAAATCATACTGGCACTGCGCTCGATATTCAAGATGGACGTTATTACTTTCGACCGTCTCAGCCGACAAAGAGGTGTCCTTCTTGCCATGGTACTTCTTGTACTTGTTGGCCTTGTCATTCATATTTACGCCCTTATATTCTCACCAGCTTATGGAACTATGAAGGTTGGACGAACCTTCATTCCTTCGACTGCACGACCTTTCTAAGGTTCAGGAAGCTATGGCGCTAGATCAACACACAAATTTAAAGGTCTTATGATCGAACAGCCAGGTGGCAGAAGCCGTGACGACCTGCACCCTTTCTGTTGGACTGTTGGCCACGGTGTATCTGACGACTCGAGTCAAATTGAGTGGAATACCGGCACGAAATCTACGATAAAAAAAGAGGTTGAAGGAGTTGGGAAACGAGCAAAGGCTGCATACCATATCTGATCGTCATTGCGCCACCTTCTCCTGATCGAACATCGAGCCTCAATGGTTGAAGCCTCTCCTCCTGGACGAACAAAACACCGAGCCTAGCGAACATCAACCTGTATTGCGCCATCAAGTCCGTCAAGACACAGGAGAGGAGAGCATTACTGAACATCATATCAAGGGCTTGCATTTCAGACTGGTCTTCGCACTGACCGGCACCACTGAGGAGCATGGACACCAACGGATGCTTGGTACACTCTCCAAGGCATGGCATGGCCTGAGCCTAGTGGAGGGTCGGAACATTGATAAGATCCCCAAGACGCGAGCGTGATGAGCGCTAGCAGCAGCTGACGAACCACAAATTCTGCAAGGATGTACTGTACTTAAAGGAAACCGCATACAGCTTAAGCAAACCTCGGTCCCGTTTCTCAAAAGACAACTATTGTCCTCGGCTTTTGGTTCTCATTCGACATGAATTAGTATATCAACTCTGCCTAGTATCGTATAAACCAGTGCCTAGAATTGGCATTCTACGAGAATTCAAATATGTAATCATCATGGTACAGGCAAAGTCTTCGAGCCGATAGTCCCTGGACTCTGGCTCTGGTTGACCTAGAAGAACTTATTATGGAACACTTTGAGTATGAATATAGTATTAATATTATGTGCTCCTCGGTGTGGATTCGCTATCTGATCTAGACGCCACGCTCCTGATGCTTGATATATCCGAAAATCCATGAAAAACACCCAACTCCGGGTCATACAGCCCGTTAGACATGCCTGACCTTCGAGACTCCCGCTTCTTTGACCTCGTCTCAGTGAGCCTTACTCCGGGTAGGACAACATTTGGTAAACTGATCGGTGCTTGTGCTGACTCTTCTGTTGTCGAGAGTCCTGGAAGAAAGTGACGAAAAATGGGTCGTAGCATGGGGAGACAAGCTGCAGCATCTGTCAGCAGGGGATCTTGATGGAGTGGCCCGGGAGGTTAGTCCGTACCGGAGAAAACTGCCATATTTATCTCGACGGCTGCCCACATCATGTTCTGTGCCATGTCTTTTGGAATGTCGTCGGTTCGAGGGTTATATAACTTCGAATGCACCAAAACGAATATCGACGCGACGCATACTCTACTCATGGTTAGACCAGAAAATTACCAGAAGAAGCTCAACGTACATGGTTCCAGACGTAAAAAGTCCAACAACGGCCAGCTTTTGCGATAAAGGTAGCGTCATCTTCATAACTTCGATGACAGGTAAAATCAGGATGACGCAGTCCATAGTCGTATGTACGAGAATCGTAGCAAAGAAGAAATTCGCTTCGTTAAACGGGCATTTGGCGCCTTGTATGCTCTTGTCCCAATATGCTCTTATCGGCACGCAGTGAAAGAGGACCATGAAAGTCCGAATAGTGATCCATATGCTCACAGCGACAAGCAAGATGATGATGGCGTAACGAATTGAGGTGTACTGAAAGACGCGCCAGTAAAAACAGAGGATGCTGAGTTTGCAAATTGCAATCGACGAGGCGTACAGAAGTTCGCAGATCCAGAGCAAAAGTCGCGATCGGTCTTGGATATGGTTTGCTTCGATGGGGTCTGCGATTGTGAGGATGGATTGGCCGAGTTTGTAGCTATGCGTCCCTAGACGAGGTAAGCGACTGCGGTCGGATTGGAGGGTATCGCGTACAGTATATCGTGATGGAACAGTAACTTGTCACAAAGAGCTGGAATGTACTGTTAGTACGTGCGCATTGATCTTCAGCAGTGATAGAGCCAATCCTACCAAGGCAATTATGGCGAAGTAATCGTCGAACCAAAGGCTCATTTTCGTGATTCGACGCGCCTTGAGCCGCAGACTGAGGGCCAGAAAGGCTGCAACCCAAGTGATGCTGATGGCTGCATAGATATCGGGCTGCAGCCCGGCCATGACGCCGAGTCCGTCGCTATTGCCTACGGTACGTCTACAAAGGTCGCGAGATCATCTTGGACATCCAGACTGCTAGAACAGCCCAAGACAATGACGAGATGAAAAGAGGAGAAGTTGTTCTTATCTCTGCCTCGGCCGTTTTACGAGCGGGGAACCATAAACAAGGGGGGCAAAAGGTCATCATTCGTCTTGAAAAAAAGCCTCGCCGTTTGGAGGCCGAGCTCTCGGGACCAGATTTAAAGGTCCCATCGCCGGTGGAGGAAAATCCGGGGTTTAGGGCCCGTAATGGCTCTGGGATCCGCAGAAAGACGGAGTTCTTGGGTGAGTGAGGTTTAGCTCATATCGGAGGGGAACCCGATGGCTTTCAACGTTTGCGAAAGATACGAATTGGTTAACATTTTGAGAGTCTAGACTATGACTTTGAAGAAAAAATATTTTTCGTGGCTTTTTAATGATTATATTGATACTTGTTGGGCACGAGTTCCCTCTGTCAATTGGTTACCAAGGTTCTGTGAATGTGATGTAGAACCCCTCTTTGGACCGGAGGTTGAGCCGTGATGCTCCGTGGTGATCATAAATCGCTATCTCCGGGTAGACTCATGTCTAAACGGCTTTTGGTTAGTTAGGATGCCAAGCTATCGGCTTCGCTTAATGAATTGAAACTCAATTCGTGATCAAGTAATCATAGGCGAAGTTTCAAGTCGCCGTTTCATTCCCACCAAGGATTTTAGACAACCGTTGATTACTACCGCAAGTTGATCTGCAGCCACGATTCTGAGCTGCGAGGTTGAACGAAATCTTCCCATGGAGCTTCCCCGCCGGAGCATTTGCGTGTGTAACAATGCTGACAGCCAGGGCCGGCGCTAAGCAGTGGCTTACTGCCGTGATTCGCAGGCCGTGACATGCAAAAGATCGTGGTGAGATATCAGCACCCTATTTCGTATTCTGTTGCAGCTTGGGCCAGTCATAAAAGAAATAGGTTCCCTTATGCAAGCTATTCAAGTTCAGTATTCGCCTTTCCTGGTAACAACGAGTGTATCGTGTTATTGAACACGATGTAGCGACCCAGTATTAAATTGTAATATGCGATGGAGCAGACCACGTCCGATCGTCCGGAGAGAACGTGGGAGCCAATTACGTGTGCTATATATAATCAAAAGCAGGCTTTCAAGTGGCAATAGGTGCTCGTGTTTTGTAACGCTGGATCAGGAATGACCTGAACGGAACGTACTCGCTGAACGCGTCTCTGGTGTCGGGACACCTTCTACGCCGCCCCCATGCATCTCGACTGTCTTCACATGAAATGTTTAACAAAATCCACGGTGAAGATTGACAATAAAGGACAACGATTGGTAAACAAGCAACCTTATAAAGTGCATTGGAATGTCGATCTTGTCTCTTCTCCCTCCGTTCTCTTTCAATGGATGATCTATCCAGATCCGTAAATGCACACATAGAAATGTCTCGGATGCAAGCCCATTTACAGCATCTAGCGGCCGCTGTATATGCATCAAGCCATGAAGCGTGTCCATCTGCAACCCAATAAAACGCCATTGATATCATTTATCCTGCACAAGGCAATCACATCACCCGCCGGCAAAGCATGAACTGATGTAATTTAGCCAAGAGATAATGCCGAGAGCGCTGCATAATGCCTATAAGGGCGTATACAGATGTTGAATATGCGTATTCGCTGGTTGGTAATTCGCCAAGGCACTCGCTGCAACCCACTTTTTGACAACAACCTATAACGCATATCGGCCCCCAAAAGTTCCTGCAACCTATTTCGTCATTAGGCCTTGGTTTGTTGAGAGAAGGTTGGATACAAGAAGCTGGCCATGTCTCAGAAAAGGAAGCGGGTTTCTTCTGTCGTATCCTGCTTTGCGCAACCCGCTAACCGTCAGTATGCTGTTGACTGAAGCTCATCTTGAGACTCCGCAGGCCTTTTGCGCTGCATTCATCCTTGGAGTGCTCGTGCATATCTTTGTTCTACGTAAAGGAGAATGGGACCTTTGGACTGTCAAGTTTATCAAGGCATGGGCAACGTATGAGGTCACTGTCTCGTTGTTTCTCACCCAGCTCTACTCATTTTCAGTTTGGCAAGCTTTATCAGTGACCAACAAATGGTTCGCATCATTTGCTGCTGGGCTTACAATCAGTATCCTATCATATCGAGCATTCTTTCACCGACTGAACCGTTTCCCGGGTCCATTTATTGCTCGCCTTTCCACATTCTACGCTACTTATCTTGCGGTAGATGAAGAGCATATGTACCTTGAAGTCCAGAAGCTTCATGAGAAGTATGGAGACATCGTGAGAATTGGCAAGTTGACTTAAACTACCAATGTGCTCTCGACTAATTATTCCAAGGGCCTACTGAGATATCAATCGCGACACCAAGTTCATTTCGGCCCATTCACGCTCCCTCATCCCCGGTCATCAAATCGCCTTTTTATGGCATCACCCATCCGTGGGTAATGCTTCTCTCTGAGCGACGAAAGAAAGAACATGGCATCCGCCGTAAAGCATGGGATAGAGCGTTCACTACAAAAGGTACCGAGTCATTCACCTAGCCTCAGGAGATGAGCGCTTACGATGAGCAGCCCTGCGCGATTATGAGCACCGAGTGCTCAAATACACCAAACTTCTTACTGACCGTATTGATGAAGCGAAGGGTAAGCCATTCAATATAGCCCTCTGGGTAAACTTCTACACCTTCGACATCATGGGTGATCTTTCCTTCGGAAAAAGCTTCGACTTGCTTGAAAGCGGCGTCGAGCACCACTTCTTCACCGAGTCACACAAGACCCAAGGTTTCATGGGCGCGTTCCGGCGAATGATTTGGTTCTTCCCTCTTGTTTCATCTATCCCAATCGTGAACAAGTCATATTTGGCTTTCCAGGCTTATGTCAGGAATCAAGTCGAGACTCGACGAAAGGTATGCTTTCTCAGAGGAAAACAGTACTCCACTAACCCCTGTAGAATCCACCGGCGGAACCAGATGTTTTTAGTAGTATTCTGGAGGATTATGATGCGATTGAGAAGCCTACTCAGCAGGACTTCGACAACCTTTGTGGTGATGCTCATCTCATTATCATCGCCGGCAGGTATGACTAGGCTGCAACATCGTAGTATATCGCTAATATCTCAGTGATACGACTTCGTCTTCCACGACTTGTCTCTTGCACCACCTTGCACTCCATCCCGATGTACTCGTCAAGCTCCAGGCTGAGATCGACGAATACAAGAGCACCCACGATGAATATGACCTTGTTTCCTTGAGCAAGCTACAGTATCTCCAAGCATGTATCGATGAGTCTCTTCGTCTTTATCCTGTTGTTCCTTCAGGTGTTCCAAGGATGACTCCTCCCGAAGGGCTGCAGCTTGACGATGTCTACATACCTGGAGATACAATTATACATAATCCTTCTTACACTATGTATAGAGGTATGCTGAAGGATAAGTTCATATGATTCCATTGCTAACTGGCCATAGATGAACGTTGCTTTGAGAAGCCAAACGAGTTTATTCCTGAGCGGTGGATTACGAGACCAGAGCTGATCAAAAACGCATCGGTCTACGCACCATTTTCAACTGGTAAGTCTCTATTCTCCGGGCTTTAGAACGCAGCTGAAATGACAGGTCGTGGCGTTTGTGCTGGAAAGCAACTTGGTCTTATGGAGATGCGCTATGTTCTCATGGACATTCTCTCGCGATACAATATTGCTTTCGCGCCAGGGACCAATCCTCAAGCTTTCATTGACGGATTACGAGATTGTTACACTCTGGAACTGCCAAGGCTGGATATGGTGTTCACTCCGCGAGCCGGGGTCAAGACCGAAGCTTAGAAACTTTGTTGATAATTTTGGGAGACATTGAGAAAGAGCAGATTGCAATCTTCGGAAAGCTCATTAATTGTCAAACATCAGATAACTAATATGGAACTCGTATCACTAATTATCCTTATGCTTCCTTGTGAATGATTTATCACATAGCGCTGCACCCTTCCCCCAACGACTAATATCAAAATCAGGATATGGATAAGCCGTGATATTGATCAGTTGTTCCAATGGAGTAATCCATCCATGCGTGGGCATCACACTAGAGGCTGTTAGTAGAATCCAATTACCACCAGGAATACTCACGTCGCAGATCTTGGAAGACCATCATCCAGGAGCTGGTCCAACCACTGCCTCATCTGCTGCTGGTTACCCAAGTCAACACTAAGTCCAGCTTCCCATGTATCAGCCTCAAAGACGAAGATGGACGAGTTTTTATTAGGACATCGCTCTGTAACCATTACATAAGTCCAGTCAGCTGCATGAGGCGCTTGATAAGCCCAGTTGAACCATGCTTGGACCTTGTTGTCGCGATGAATGTAAGGGTGTGTTTGACTAAGGCTTGTCAGCGAAATACTGCAATTGACGCTCAACGTACTTGAAAGTGATGAACTCGGCGCCTGGAATGCTGGACCAGTAATCCACCGCCATCTCGGGGATGATCAACTTGGCGCCGGCACGAACATAATCGGCTACGCCTCCACTATGATCTCGGTGATGATGTGAAGGCTAGATTGTTAGCCAACAGTCAAGTCTTGAAATGATATACGTACCGCGACGTAGGTGACCTTCTTGCCAATATTTTTCTTAATCCACTCCATGACAGCCTCACTCCAGAAGGGCGGCGCATCGCACACAATGACTTCAGTCTCAAACTCAATAATAAGCTGCTTGAACCCAAGATCATGGCTATCATCGATGATAAGCCAATACAACTGCAAGAGATCAACGGGCCTAGATGACTTCAAAGCATCAACGCTGACATTCTTGACCGGTGACCCTAGTAAGCTCGTGCTGTAATCTGTGACAAGACCACTGGGAACATCGGGAGGTTTCTCTGATATATTTACTTTCTGACCATGAGGAACAAGGTCGAAGAAGTTGTCGCTGAACTTTGCTGTCACGTTGATTTTGTCAATTACAAAGTCTTCGAGAACCACGCTGAGTCGTTGACTAGTTGAGCTGTAGATAGTCTGAACAGTATGGGGAAATTTGATTCCCTGTACTTCTTTGTAGTTTGAAAGGTATACGTCTTTTGTAGCGTTTCCGTAGATCGGATGTTGCTCTTCTGAGCGGACGATATATGGTAGGTATGTTTCCGGATCGACGATGAGGAGGAGCTTGTCAAGATTGCTATAGACTGTACGCTCTTAGCAAAATGACCGATCATGAATCTCGAAACATACCTGCTGGAAATTTGATGCCGTTTATATCAACCTCGCGGTATTCAGAACTTTTAGACCGTCGAATCTTGATCTATCAGCATGATACTTGGAAGTTCGACCATTTACTTGACTCACCCGCTCAGCAAGACCAGGAGACATCATGAGAGCGTCGGTAGCAAATTTATTGGCCAATGCAGCTTCAGAAGTTAGCAAGTATCCTTTGTAGATGGAGAACCCCAATCATACCATCTACACAGCCAGATGTAACGTTCCGGGGAAGGAAGACTTCGTTGTTCCCCTTGACAAAGCAAGCAGAGTCACCATCGCCAGTCCAAACCACGAGAGAGAATTCCATGGGCTCCAATTGAGGAGACGCCCACCCCCACGAATCTAAGTTGTCAGTTGCGGTTGCAAAACCTGTTTGCTGCACTCACGTGAAGGCTGTATACGGCGGTCGATTCGCTGACGAAGCAATGGGTAGTCTATTTCATAGGAGATGTTCTGCGTTCCGGATGTTGCTGCTGATACATCTGCACGCATGAGATTATAGCTTTGCATAAGGCTTCGAGAACGGTAGATTCTAACATCATGAGCCTAGTTAGAGCATATTGGGGGATATTCACCTTTGGCATTCATAAGTTACGTTCCACAGTTTTGAGAGCCCCTCTTTACCAATGGCAACGATTGCCCTTTCCAGTGTCGAATCTGTACTGGTTTTATGGTTATCCAAGGTCAAAGACGGTACAGTGAGACCCAGAATGGCCACAAAGAATGGTATCAGCCTCATGTTGGCTGCGAAAAGCGGATGCAGCGTAAAATGGTGTCTGGCCTGCGCATTGGACTGTCTCGGAGCAGAGTTGAATTTCTTTCCAAGGTCAACATCAAGGTTAAAAAATAAATCAATGTATATGGAAAGCATTAAAATTTACTTCGTGTTCAATGGTGACCCTTCGTAGCGTCATTGAAGGACGGCGGCGCCCTGGAGGCGCAAGTTGGTGCCGTTTGTGTTTGGTGGCCACAAATATGTTACACGATAACAACTAGCAATGGACCAGAATTATATGAAGGGCTCACTTCTTTAATTTTGAAGGGACTATCAGTCGTGCAATTGCTTTTTGACATAGGGAACTCAATAATTGACCAACCTAGGAGTCTTCACGGTTTGGTATCATGATCCTTTCACGTTCAGAGCTTCAGCAGAGAATTATACTTGTCCCTGTCGGTACTTAGAACCTTATCAAACCCAAGGACGCCATGTGGAAAGAATCTTGCTCATTTGTCTATTCTAGGTTCCACCTGCTCCACTTACTGCGCAAGAAAGCTTCCAAGATAATCGGCCTTTCCAATAGGCACGCCCTGTGCACGCAATATGGAGTAGCCAGTGACGATGTGGAAGAAGAAGTTTGTCTGGCCATGGTAGAGTGTAGCCTCCTTGACGGTGAGATGGAGGATCCTGTCAGGCCGGGGGCTTTCAGGAGTTAGCGAAATGTCGCAGTATACACTTTTGTGGCGAAACTTACAGCTCCACTTTGACATCCTCTCGTGAGTTAACATCCTCAGGCTTCACGCTCTTCACAGCCTCAAGAGCCTTTTGAATTCGGGCGTGCAGGTCGGCAATGGTCTTTTCATTATCCTCGAAGAATGTGGGCTCAACGCCTGTTAGACGGCCAATGGTGGTCTGAACAGCTTTGGTGGCAGTTTGCACTTGGAAGACGAGGGGAAGTTGGTCGTCTACGAGCCTGGCTTGGGGAAAGACTTCATCGGCGTTGAGGCCCTTTTCTTTGGCGTATTGCTCGGCTTTTGTGAGGACATGGTCAAAGGTTTGGAGACCCTTGATGAAGGTGGGGATAATGAGGTCGTAGAGAGAGGTAGGCATTTTGACGGCGTGGATTGACAATGTGAAGTGATAGACTCGAGTAGTGAAATAGTGATTTAATGGCTAGTTATATTGTATATCTTTCACTGGGTGCAATCTTCAAGTTAGTACATATATATAATCTCTCCTTAATCGCGCATTTGTAATGCGAAATTGTGCGATTACCCCGTCGAACAACGTATGCCGACGAGCCGTTACCGGAGGATAGCGGTGAGGCGGGAGCTGAGACAATTAGAGATATTAGTCAGGTTTATTAAGTGCAATATTGATTACAAATGACGAATATGCTACGGTTGTGACTCTCTCAGTCATCACGACCCCAGTCTAATCTTCCATGGCGCGACATGTCGTGATGTGGGGTTTGGGCACGTCATCTGCAGGAACCTCACGCAATGACTGATTTCCATGTGAGTTTTCCGACAACCTACATCATTATAGTTGACCAATTAGCTGTAGCTAAGTGACAGAAATTGTTTGGGTCGTGAAGTGGCACCTCAAGGGCATGGAGATAGAGCTTCAGACGCGAAGCTACGTACAGCTGCCGAAGAGCATTTTATTGGCTATATAGATAGAATTTAGCCTTGCGCTCTATTGAGGCTCCCACTGGGCTTCAACACGCACAGCCCAATAGGCACGCAGTGTTTGTATGGACCTCATTATTGATTCTCGATTCTGAGTTCTGTCTGTTGATTTAAGCTCTCAGCCACAAGTCTCGACTGCAAATAACATATCTGGATAACAACTTAGACATTGTTCCACAGCGACTAACCGTCCAATCCTCTGTAGAAACCACCGTCCTGTGACGTCTTGTTGTTGGCCACATGTATATTAACCGGAGAATCAGGAACCAATGCCTTTTACTGCATTTACGATGTGCATTTGTCTTCCATGTTCCTTTTCCGGCAGGGACTTGATCATTCTCTCAAGGTAGCGAACAGTCAGGAATCTTGTTCTTACTTACCATTATAACCAGATCTACTTCCCTTTTCAAACCATTTCCAGCCGCAGGACAAAATGGATAAGCCTAAACCCCGGAAGAGATCAATCGCGGGGAATTTGGTGACACTTACAAACACCTTGTGCAATATATCAGAACAAAGATGCTGCGACCAAGACGCACAGAGACGAGCCCTAGCAGCTATTGGCCTTTTGCGTCGTAAGATTCGATCACTTCAATCGTTCCCCCAAGAACCAGCGATCAAGCGCTGCGAAACGAATTGTCCTACTGACTCACGGACGGATGTAGTGTCTCGTTTGCCTACAGAGATATACATCATGATAATTAACTGCCTCGTCAACGATAGGTATGGGAGGTCTCCGGAGCAGGCGAAACTACGTGCCCAGACTTTACAATCTCTGGCATCTACCTGTAGAATGTTCCAGATACTTTGCGAGGAGCACCTGTATACGCACCCGAGATCCCAGCGACTATCGACGAATAGCAACCCCCAATGGCTATTTCTCTTCTGTCTTACTATTGAGCCCCGCAGAGCCCATCATATCCGGTCACTGACATTCCAGCCCCGGCCAGAGAATTTCCGATACGGTGTATGGGTAAGCACTCTGGAGCTCTGTCCCAATCTAACTCGTCTTGAACTGGATTGGAAATATGCCCCCGCACAAGTCGTTCGACAATTCATGCATATGCACATGGGCTTGTTTTTTGCTGCCTGTCCCAAGGTTACCGAGTTCATATATGACGGTGGCTTCGGCCTCGACGATGAAATAACTGCAAATGAGGTGGCGTTTTCGCAGCAATACGCAGACTTTGCGAAGCAGCTTTGCCACTTAGAAGTTTGTGGCGCATTCGAGTCCATCCGGGACATCCTTCATTATGATTACCCAAACCTCAAGTCACTCACTCTCACAGAGTTCGACTATGGGGAGAGAGAAGATTTCTTTCAGAAGCTATCTCTTTGTACTCATGATTTAGAAAGACTGAGATTAGGCTGTCCTAGACAATTCTCCCTGCAAGACCTGGAGATCGGCTTCAAAACATGGGGGAAAACATTACAGTCTCTTGACATCGAGCGCCCCGTATTCATGGATTCCGACGATGACATCCTTGGCCATCTGCTGCCCCATCTTACAAGGTTGGAGGAGCTTGGTTTGAGTGCGTGGTGCACCACATTCCGCCTCTCAGATATCCAGGCTATAGCTCAACCGGATGCTCCACGTCTGAAAGCGTTCCGGTGGTTCCATGCAGATGATATCTTCAAATACGACCCACTTGCGAATGCAGAAAACGTCAGTAAAGCCATAATTGACATCTTCATTGCGCATTCTGAGACTCTCAATACCTTCATCATAGAAGAATCGTTCAACTTTTGGAACTTCGGTATGGATATCTTTAAGCACCTCCATAAAGCAAAGAATTTGGAGAATCTTCGGGTGCAGCTAAATGACATTCCTACCAAAAAAGAGATAGACGGTCTTCTGACTGCATGCCCGAAGCTTGGAAAGTCAGAATTAGGACTCACGGTGGTTAAGGAGTTCTTCACTGAGTGCACCTTGGCGACTATGAAGTACAAGGAGGACACGTTAGAGGCCGTGGAGGGTAGTTGGGGAAGGACATGCCATCCTATGAGGACTGGGACATGGTCATAGAAAGTCCAGTATTCTTACACGCGTCTGCAAATATCATCCATTTACACGCTGATATTATTCACGTAATACCGTTAAATAAAGAGACAGTACGCAGAACGAAGTATCAATGACATGACGGGTGAGCTTTTGATACAAACACACAATCTCAGCCTAAGAGAACAAAGAACGAGGCGTCGTCGACTATGGATTGAAATAGACTCCAGGGTGGTTAGCGTAGTAACTAATTATGATGCCATCGAAACCTAAGTGTGAAATTCGTTGTACTGTCCTTGTCGCATTTTTCAAAAGAGAGTAAGGATAATAGAAAGTGTCATAGTAAAGCGTGAAGCCTCTCGTTTCTTTATCTCAAGGTCTGCAAATGTGTAAGAAACTCTTAGTGGACGTGGGGAATGCGATGCCGGTACAAGTCGCAGTAACTCGAAAACATTGTATTATCTAGGTTAATTATATCGACTTCATCTAAGAAGACCCAATTCTTTACTGTCACAAGCTTTAGGCAACAGAAATTTCTCGAAGTTTGCTGGCCTGAGACTTGGATTTTCTGGCGGTCACTGGCCCTAAAGTTGGCAAGTAAAGACAGAGTTCATGTCCTGTGCGAAAACATTCCAGCTGATTCGTTGGCAGACGTGCACCTCGGATGAGACTTCACAAGGCCCCCTTTTAGTCTTAATTTCGAAATGCAGATCAATTCCTTGTCAAATCTAAAAATACACACATAAAGCAGCAGGTCTTCTGCTATCCCTCTACCCTTAAGACCTTATACCTCAGACCCAAGCTTGAGCAACACAACTTCTACGCAAGCCTTGACTTGCAAACAAATCCGCACCGAACTGATCCTAATACCAAATCGCCATGAAGAAGAACAAGGCACCAAAGAGTTGGCCAGAGTCGGGCTTTGTCAAAGTTGAGGGGTCAAACGAGGCTTCAGCCTCCAGGCCTAAGAAGAAAAAGACACCAAAGAGTCCGCCAGAGAAGAGCAAGCTGGCAAAGGTTCCGCCCGAGAGCAAATTGCAACAAAGTATTCGGGCACTAAGAGTCATTGCAAAGCAAAGGCCCAATGACCCTGAGGCACAACGTCGAGCTCAAGTCGCTACAGATCTGTATTTTGACAGCTGGTCGCGCCACAAATTCCCAACGCCGCTCATAGCACACGACCCAGCAGAATCACGGCAGCAAACAAAGTGGGTTTACAATCTCCCCGCCGAGATTTACTATGAGATTTTCGATCAGATCGTTGGCGATTATCCCAGTTGTCTGCAGAGCAAACGATTGCGAGCAAAGACTTTGCTTTCCTTGACCTGTTCCTGTCGGCTATTTCAAGAAATCCTCGAGAGGTACTTATACAAACACCCACGCAGTTGGATGTTCGATGAGACTCCATCGATCTTGATGTTTCGGTTCTCTTTGATCATTGAGCCACGCCGGGGACCTCTCGTCCAGTCACTATCCATGAATGTCAAGTGCCTGTATAGCAGTTCCCTCTGGCTTGAGATTGCCAAGCTATGTCCGAACCTCAGGCACTTGGAGATAGTTGAGACCAACAAGGGGCTTTTTAGCTCCCACCTGGAATTCTTGGGGAATCTCTTCTCTGAATGCCCAAATGTGACGAGGTTAAGTCTTGATGCAAAGACTTCTGACTCCAAAGTCAGCCGGGCGTATAAAAACAATAAGGTATTCTTGAAGTTTTGGAAACAGCTCACGCACGTCGAAGGACTTTCGCGTTCGGACCCATCAGATATAATTTTGATATCCAAGCGATGTCCCTCACTTCAACGGCTCAAGATCGACTCTGTTGGACATCTCGATCTGCAGAGTCTGTTAGACGCATCCCATGTATGGGGCAAGACTTTAAGGACTCTTCACCTCAACTGGCTCACGACGACGAAGGCTGCTGCTATCCCTCAGCTCCTGGAACAACTGCCGGTAGTCGAAGAGGTTTATCTGGCACACCTATATGATGTCTGGCCATCAATCCAAGCTCTGGCCCGCCTAAGTCCTCCACGACTCAAGCATTATAAAGGAGTGAGCCACCGCCGGTGGGACCCTATTCACTCGCTTGAAGTAGAGATAGATATATGCGACATGATTACCTCTCAAGCTGATACTTTAGAGAGCATCAGTATCACCGGTCAGTATGATCTCAATATTCGTGTTTTGGAGGCTATAAAAAAGGCAAAGAAGTTGGAGTTTCTCAATTTGGAGGTCGATCGGCTTCTGACTGATGAAGAACGGGAAGATTTACAAGCAGCATGCCCTAAACTTCAAATTTGCGTTAACCATTATGGCAGAGAGATCGATCGACATAAAGATTCAGACTGGTCCTACCCAAAATGTGGTAGCTGGGGGTTTATTCCCGATGATTAAGATTAATAATGTTTTCACATGTAGTAGTAGTCTTACATATATCAATGCATTATTTGAAAAAGGGTCGCAATCGCAGTCTTATAGGCATGAGTATTAAGTTTCTTCAGAATGTACTCAAAGCAATAATACCTGATGTTATTATGAAGGATAATGGATTGGTGGCCCAGAACTGCCGGTGCGGAAATGTAATGTAAAGAACACTTGGAGAGAGGTCTTTGAGAAGAACCTTCAACGCCCATTATTCACAGGAATATCAATCTCAGCAGTAGAGAACGCCGGAAAGGTTAGAATACTTCAATGTTTTCGGTTATTTTTGCTACCCGTTCGGGCGGACCGGACTCGCGATGGCTCCCACGTACGTCAAAGTAATTGTGTGCTTGGCACTGAAGGCCGGCCAAAGAGTCATCATATAGGTTTTCCTCTTATCAGCCTTTTTCTGTGGCAATTGGTCAGACATTTTGGTACAATGTCTAAGTTGTGAGCTAGAAGTGTTATTTGCCGCTGAGACCTGTGGCTGGGAGCTTAATCCGGCCGAGAGAAGATAGTGCTTGGCACTGCCTATAGAGTAAACAACTCAGGTTTATCTTTGATAAGACTAGAGCCTTTTGCATAATTCTATTCAAAGAGAAGCCAATTTGATTTCTCATGCGCAGTCGAAAACTCACTTATGGCAGTCGAGTTTTGATCTACAACGCAACGCGGCCCCTGACAGTAGGTGATTGGTGTTAAATGCCACAACGCGTGCTTATTGGCCAAATACTTGCAATTCAACTGAGTTCAAAGCCTTTCAGTGAAATTCAGACGCCATCTCAAAGCTTATTGGTATAAGCTTTCATATTGCGCCAAACCTTCATCTGCACCCATTTCTAAGACCAATAGAGATGCATCTCAGTGCTTACCTAAAAAGCATGTTTTGTTTCGCTTTCCATATAAATGCTACCTCTGCCCTTCCTTCCAGTTCAAAAAGGCCTAATGAAAACATCTTCAGGTTTGCGAGACGAGATCACGAGGCTTTGTGACACATTCTTGTACGACAAGAGACACCGACATCATCCTTCAACAGAGAAGTAGGTTTCAGGCAATAGACTTCCTCAGCATAATCAGCTTACAATGACTACAGACAGTAAAACCTACTCATTGCAAATCACGTGCTATGGCTTACCCTCTACTCGGAGTCTCAGAACAAAAACCAGACGGCAAGATGACAGACGGTCATGCTGAAGCCGCGGTTGACATTTCCCACCAGGTCTCCATGTCAACGAGGTCGCGAGACAGGTCCTCTGGCTTCTCAACCTCCATACTTCCAACAGAGATATATCAAATGATCGTTGAACATATTGTGTCGCATTATGATAGACGCAACAACGATCATAAGGCAATCCGAGCCAAGACTTTATCATCCCTAACTCGCACATCCACGACCCTCCAATATCTCACCGAACCATATCTCTACTCCTTTCCAGATGGCTCACGACTGGAAAGCTATCAAGGCAAGGAACGGTTTCGGCTATCACTGGCAGTTGATTCTCGTCGAGCAAACCATGTCCAGGTTCTTGACTTTGAGTGGGACACGCAGGTTCGGTCTCGAAGACTTGTTATAGACATAGCAAGACGGTGCCCAAACTTACGCCTTCTTGGGTTGAGATTGCCTAAGAAAGCTAGCGGTGGGGACGAATTTAACCAAGCCTATGTCGATCACTTAGCTGATCTCTTCTTCGTCTGTCCGAACGTCAGGAAACTACGCCTCACGACGTATTGCAGGAAAGTAGATCTTCCAATACCGGAAAAGAACGCGCGGGTCGCCAAGTTTGCTGGACAACTCTCCCATGTCGAGATGAACGGTGGGGGTGCCTGGTTTCAGAAGGCCATGTTGCCTTATCTGTCAAAAAAATTGATATCGTTCAGCGCGATACACACTGATTCCCCTCAATATGAGGATCTTCCAGGTTTCTTAGAAACCCTCAGCCAACGCTGCCCAGTCTTGCAGAGACTGAAAATTAAGTGCCACGGGATAACTCTAGCAGACCTGACGACACTCTGCAAAGCCCTAGGTTCGACACTCAAGTTGCTGTGCCTTGACTGTTTGGATGGTGACGGAAGTGTCCTGAGCATGTTGGTTCCCCGCCTGCAAGTCCTGGAGCATTTGATGTTGGGCCATGACATCCCTCTACATGTCCAAGACTTGAAGGCCATGTCCAGCCTATCATGTTTAAGAACATTTATCGCAGACGGCATGGACTATTCCTACAACTACACCGGTAATTTCTTTCGTGGGGAAACGGATACCGATGTGGATCGCGCTCTGGCTAGCTTCATCCACGCACATAGGACGACACTGGAGACGATGTGGCTAAATTCAGATCACAGGTTGGACAGGGGTGTATTTGACAACTTGAAGCTAGTGCCAAACCTAGGTTGTGTGGGCCTATGCTTGATGGAAGAACTCGAGAGAAAAGACGTCGATGATCTTTTAGAGGCGTGCCCTAAGCTTCGAGGGGCATCAGATATTCATGAATGTCTTGATGAAATGTTTGGGAATGGGGTTTCCTTGGAGAACAGGCGTTACATGTGGATTGGGTATTGGCGCCCTACTATGTGGTTTGAGAATGATTATCCGTGGTCTGATACAAGTTGGGCAGTAAGCTTACGACAATATCAGGATGAGATATAAACAAAGCAGATCTAATACAGGCAAAGAGCTTAGTATCGCGACGTTCCTATATCCTGCATCAATAAAGTCATCTCTATAACAGCTATAGCCAAGAAGTTCCACTCTATTTGCAAGGGAATTCGCCCAAGACAAAGAAATCTCTTGCCCTAACGCCGCAACCGACGGAGTGATTCACAGCGGTCTCGCCGTTATGTTTATCATGTCAGCTAAGAGTAATAATATATTGGAACAATGACAGTAAAACTGATAAAAAAGAAGTTGTATTGGCGCGTTTTATTCGCGCTCGCCTTTGTCGCCTAATATCCCGAGAACCCTAGTTGTATAGTAGCCCTGTCGCTCTCCTCGAGGACGCAGTCTAGCATCTTGATGGCGGTACTTTCGCCCTTAGATTCCCAATGAGCACGCATCTTACGGACAGAATCGTACAGTCTCTCGGGAGAGGCCGCGTCGTAGTTGGCGAAGTCGATTTTCTCGCCATGATCTTGGAGCCAGTGGAGTAGGTAAACGATATCGCGGACGTCAGAATTAAACTTGACCACAGACTGAGGCCGTGTACTTCCAATGTACTGCGATGAGCGCTTCAGCTTGGTAAGAACGAGAACGCCCGGATGGAGGATAGGGATCAAACCTAAAAGGAAATCAAGGTTAGATGTAGAACAGGCAGCGCGGAATTAAGTAATAGAGAAAATTTGCAGGTTAAATTACCAATCAGTAGGCTTGCTGCCTGACCGATCGACCAGAAGGTGGTCGTTCCAAAGCCATAGGCGACGGTCTGGGTTGCCCCCGGCTGGACCTGGAAGGCAAGCCGGCTCCAGGTTCTCCAGGATGATAGTTATAAGATTCCACCGATAGATATCGAAGAAAACTTCCACTTTGAAGCAAAAAGATCCTATTTTTGTGCTTACAACAGCTTTCAAAAGAGACCAAAGAGGCAAAAAGATAGAAAGAGGCAAATGGGGAGGACTTTGGGGTCAAGCTAGGCGGAGGCATTTCCCTCGCCTAGGATGACAGCAGGCTGTTGTTAACTTACCATCTCCCGGGCGGAGGGTCGAAAGTCGCCGAGGCAAACCAAGCATGCCGCGGGCAAGTGTTTCGATGGGGACTCGCAAGTCCCAATGACCACCGTCTGGAATGAAAAAGAGCTTGAGGTTCGAAACAACAAACCGCTGCCGGTCCGAATCTAGAAGAAGCTCAACAAGACGAGGTCGGATCTTGTTCGGTTGCGCATCGTCCATGGCGACCTCGACATCGATATCTAGAGTTTCGCGATTACTTCCTAGTAAATTCAAGGCAAAACCGCCGATGAAGGCGTGCTCGATGTTGTGCTCTGTGAGAATGCGTGAGAAAGCTTGGGCAGCCGCCTTCATGTGGGCTGGGAGCGGCGCCATGCTGAGGGGGGGTCATAAAATTTCTGATTTGAGGATAAGAGATCAGAATACGCTGGTCTAAAGGTCAACTAAAATGCACCAAAGTCACCTAAACTTTGTGTAACTTAGGGTAAAAGTGACGAAAGTACTCTAAATTCACCTAAGATCTGTGAAACTTAGGGCAAATGTCCCAAAGTTTTGCCTCCTATTGCAGGTTCTGTGCAACGTCTATTTTGTGAGTCATATGCGACATTTGTAGTTGCGACCTGTGAATAAGAGCTTGAAGCTAGCCTCGATGCATATCTCCTTTTGGTTGAGGTGCAGGGCTTGGAGTAGACTTTTATGATAAGGTTGAGACTTCAAAATAGGTTTCAGCACTGAGAACTTAGAGGGGACGAATTTACTTTTACTTTATGCTCTAAGCTTCTGGCTTCATACAGAATTCTGGTCTACTTGCTGGCAAATCGTCATATGATAGCTTCCCGGATACTAACTCCAGCATCATGTCTCTTGCCCACTCCGTCTCTTCTGTGAACTGCCATTGCTTTATGCTACTAAGAGCATTTTCCATCTCCAAAGCATCTTTTTCGGCCATTCTTTCTTTTTCGGCAGCATCTAGATGCTCCAAGTCCTCTGGCGTAGGCATATAGTCCCCCTCATAAGTCATATCAAACATGCTGTAGCCGATGACGCTTGCCAGATCTGCATTTGCCATCAAACGAACGGTAGTCCCAGCATGCTCTTGCATAATGATTCGCAAGTAGGCAGCGCAAAAAGCAGGGATAGGCACCGTCCATATAGGGCATGGCAGCGTAGGCGAATTTATAGCTATCAACTCCTTTTGTTGAATCCCAGTCCAGGAAATGGGCACCAGGATGAATTTGTGACCTGACTCTCCATAGACGTAGTGATAACCCTTCCGTGCGTGTTCAGCCATATAACTTGGTGCTCTGTTATCGTTTTGCAAGCCAGCGGCTTCAACTATGTGTCTAGCATCCTCAATTTGCTCGTCGGGAATCAAGAACAGTAAATCCTGCGTTCAAAAGTCAGTATTGTGAAAGATTCGTTATGTTTGGGACATACTGATTGGGGTGCAAGCGGATAGCCCAAGCGTTGTAGTAGAGGAGTCTCCCATTCCACCAGAGTAATACTAGACACTTTGAACTTGCGCAAGACTTTGAGCACGCGATCGTCAGTGACATGCTCCATCTTGTTTGCTGATGAAGAACGCCATTGCAAAGTTGAGCTTTTAAGAAATAATCGTGGGGACGAGCTATGGTCACGTGCTTGACGAAAGCTTAACATCTACAGCCAAAAGCCAATGCGTTACTTTTGCCAAATTGCCGAGATCTATCTCACTGAGATTTGGGAATACCTTATCAAATGAATGAATGAGAGTAGCAAGAGTAGATAACGTCAGTTGATAACAGCTATAACCGAGTAATCCCGGTCGATTAAACACGCTATTCCCCATCAAGAAAGAGATCCATACCCCCCTCTCACCGAATGATTGACAGCGATCTCGCAATTGTATTTATCATCAAAGATTTTTTCGCCTCGTTCTTTTTAAACTTGGCATTGTATTTTTACTCCAAAATGGCGAGTGACGAGACAACACCACTTCTCCCCCAAAAGGGGGAAGGTAAAGGACGAGTGAGAAACTGGTTATCGAGAGCTTTCAATGTCGAGAATCGCATTTTGCTTGCGGGGTTTCTTATCACGTTATCATTCAGTTTTACCCAAGTTCCGTGAGTACTTTTTGTCAATTGACCAGCAATAAGCCTAATGATTTATAGATTATTTTATGTCTTTCATTTAATGACTTGTGATTCGTTTTATGAGACGCATCCTCCTTACAATGGTCCGGGCGATAGGTGCAGTCGGGACGAGATTGCGGCTGGAACGGCAACTCAATACAGTATCCTTGGCATGTCTACTACATTTTGCGGTAAGTCAAGTCATTTTAACTCAAATATTGGATGCAATACTGACTCTTTTAAGGAACGTTGAACCTTTTTGTCGCTGGCTGGACATCGAAAAAGTTCGGCCCCCGAGCGGCACTTTTGTGTCAGATTCTTATCCCGGCATTTCGCGTGGTCACACAAATCTTGGGAGTCGTGGCAGGTGGAGAAAAAGGAATGATCATCATCCAAGCAACTCAATTGATCACAATTCTGGGCGGGCCAGCTGGGTACATGTAAGTCCGCCATACACTCCCGTTCCCCAGATGCTAACATTGGCTTTAGTCTTGTTGTCAACGTCATTGCTGGAGAGGTCGTTGAACCCATCAGAAGGACAGCAGTATTTGGGCAATTGCAAGGTGCCATCATGTTAGGTCAGGCGATTGGATACTTGAGTGGTGGTATGATAGGTGACGCGATCGATATCCGGGCTCCTTTCGATGTTGCGTTCGTCTCCTTCATTCTCGCGGGTATTTACGTCTGGTTCGCCTTACCATATATTTCACCCGAGCCAATGTCCAATGGCGGAAAGAACGGTCACAAAGGAGTTTCTGGTTTTCTCGCGCCGCTCAAGATCCTCACACCGCAGAAACTACGCCTCGCTGACGGGAGAGTCAAGAAGCATCTTGGCGTCATCTTTCTCTGCAGCGGCATATTCGTCTCTGTACTCGCCACTGGTTATGCACCTCTTCTCATTCAGATGTATGCAACAGCGGCGTTCAACTTTAGCCAGGGTGATAACGGCTGGCTCATGTCTGAGTTTGCGTTCATGCGAAGTGTCTTCCTGATCCTACTGTTTCCAAGGATCATCGCTTGGGGACGAGGTCGTGTTATCAGATCTGAACCAAACAGCGATGATGAAGCGGAACCGGGGCATATCCCGACGGAAGCTGGGGAGTTTGATGCAACATTGGGAGAGCAGGCTGATCATGAACCGTACGAGGCGGTCAGCCGCAGCAAAGAGGACGATGGGTGTCTGTTTGATCTTGTGTTTCTCAGATGGAGCTTATTAGTCGATGGTCTGCTAACTACAGTTGCCGCATTCGCAACTAAGCCGTGGCATATCTACCTTGGTAAGCTTTTGCAGTCCCCTAACGAACATTGCTCTAACAGGACAGCTGCCTTTCTTCTCCCATTCGGCTCCGGATCAGCGCCAGCCGCAAAAGGTGTCATTACACAAATGTGTCCCGACTCGCAGCGCGCCGATGCTCTCAACGCCGTGACCCTGGTCGAAAACGTAGCGCGACTTGCCACCCAGGGCTTGTTTGGCTTCATCTTTGCCAGTTTGGCTGAGGTTGGCAAGGCATATGCAACATTCTTCTGCAATGCGGTGGGTCGCTGTTGTACAATGATTTAGTGATTGCAGCTAATCAGGTAATAGGCCATTGCTTTATTGGCCATGGTGGTTCTCTTATTCTCCAACTTCCCGCCTCCGGGAAGCACACTGATTGAGAAGCATGAAGAGCAGGACGGAATTCAGAATGAGGGCAGCGAAGGCGAACCTCTCCTGAACGATAGAGACTGAAGCTTTCAAGGCACTTCAGGTACTAATACAACAGGGGACGGAAAGAATTGTGAAAAGTAACTACGAAATTGACATAGTAAGATTTAGATGCATAGTTGAATGGCGTTTGATGGGCACGATAAAAGCTGGACTAAATTGGACTAGATAGACATGAATTCCTTCTGATCAGAATTCTGTGCACCCTTTGAAATAATTCCCTTTTGCATCGCGTACCCAAGTATGAATTCTTTCGCATGAGGTCTGCCACGAAAGAAGTCCAGATCCTCTGTCTTCAACATTCATCCAAGGACCTCCTACAGAGTAGTCCAACATGCTGTTTAGTTGTTTGTTGTCTAGCCAAATTAACTGTTCTCAATTATTCGCTGCCATCCATGACCGTGTTTCCTTCGCTCCGATCGCCGTCCATTTCTCGTTCAGCTTCGGCTTCAGCCATGGCCGCTATCTCTCGCTTGGTCGGGGGCCTCGGGGGCAATGGAGATTGAGCAACAGCTTTGAAGATCGGAACCCAGTCAGGCAGACGCTTCCCTGACAGGTGGATCTCAGAGTCTTTGACGGCTAACATGAGAAACACTCGGAGCGTGAGGTGTGCGTCATTTCCCGCTACGTGAAGATGCGAGTATGGTATCTCAAACTCCTCCAGCAGCTGCTTCAGACTGTATCTGTACCAAAGGTGTAGTGGATACTGAGCTGCCTTGACAGTGTCGATAATGAAAACGGGTTCAAGCTTTATATTCAGCAGTGAGAGTAGTGAAAGCTCTTGCTTTGCCCCGTGGACAACAAGAACATAAGGCTTCCTAGTCAACCGTTCAAGCACGGCTCCTACATCCCGCAACTGAATCGGCCTTGCATTTCCAAATGAAAAGAGGTGCGATCTCCCATGGAATTCTTTCTTGGGACCAAACACCAAATGATGAGATTTGATAAAGCGCGATGCCAAGTTGCCACCTTGCATAGTTTTGCAGTGTAAATGTTGTAGAGCTTGTGCTTTCAGGAAAGACAAACCAATCTCGACTCGTTGAATTACACCATTCTCCACCCTGAAATGGTCAACATCAATGCTCAGAAATCCTAGGTCCTTGATGTTGGAATTAAGCCTGCGTGATACAGATGTTTGAGGTATGTCGGGCCAGCTCGCGCCATTAAGCAATTTCGCACCGTGAGAATAGCCAAATATCCAGCGAAGCATGATCGTCTCGTCTCTGAGGATCCCTTTATGGGCTGGCTCGGCCATGGTGGTAGTCATCGGTCAAAGTCCATGAATAATTATTGAGAGGCGATGATGGTCCACTAATTGTTAGACATGGAGGTTGTGAATCTGTGCACAGATAGCAAACCTAATTGGAAAACCTCGTGGACAGGGCACAACAAACTCAAATCCCCAGGCGAAAGTTTCCTTGTACTGATTAAGGGCATTTTTCCCGTGTTGAGGATCGCCTGATTCACTGTCTATTTTGAATATTATACACATAATCTACCCACTTTCGTCTCTCTGCAGTCTGGTCAAAAGGTCCAACTGCCTCGTAGGAAAGTGATGAAGGTGTCCGATATACACTAAACTTTCTTCAGCCATTGACCCTTGGTCAACGCCTGTCTCGACATGATTGCAAATACGGCACCGGCCAGAATCGTAACACCACAAAAGATAATTAATCCAGAGAAACTTCCATTCTCTGCGCTGACAATGGCTCCGGCAACCGGGCTTCCAATAAGGACACCAATGGCAGAAACACCATAGAGTGCGCCACTACGGGTTCCAATGCTGCGAACATCTGAGAAGCTAGCAACCATAGCTGGTACAATAGATAAAGTGCAGCCAGACGCGAAACCATACAGAGCTGCATATGCAATGACCGAAGCTGTAGAGTGTGCTGTCAACCACACCGTAAGAGTGAAGATGCCTCCCAGTAAGGTCAATGGGATCATAACGTTGAAGACACCAATGCGATCGCCGAAATACGCAGGAACGAGACGGCCAAATGTACTTCCGATTCGTCAGCTGAGGTTGAGGAACAGTGGTAGAGTGACTCACGAAGCAGCATTGACAATGGATACCAGATATTGAGCCAGGCTATCGGACACACCGAGCTCTTTCGCTTGGACAATGATGAAGTTGAACGGCAAGAAGGAGCCAAGGTACAGCATGAATCCAGCGACGGTCAAAAGAAGGAATGGCATCTCCTTGAACGGCGTGATGAAATCTTTGATGTCAAATTTTCTTCGTGGTGGTGGCAGTCTTGATTTGATGGTAACGTTGGCGATGACCAGCAGTCCCAAGAAAAGGAATGCCACAGATCGCATCGCCCAACCGAAGCCAACTCGGACAACAAGCTTGTTCACCATGATTGGAAGGACGACACCACCGAGACTGGATCCAGCGGTGATGATTCCAAAAGCGATAGCGCGGTGACGCTTGAACCATGTTCCAGCAGCGGCGATAGCTGGGTATCGTCAGTAATGTGGTTGAGATCTAGGGAGGATACTCACGCGCATAGAAGAGAAATGAACAGCCCAATGCACTGCAGATACTTTGAGATAGAATAATCTGATAATATTTCTTCGATAGGGATGTCATCATTAGACCAAAGACGTGTAGGAACGAGCCGATGAGGATGGGAATACGAGGGCCGTAATTATCTGTCATGTAGCCAACGACTGGGCCCTGTGAATTGTTAGTGAGATCTGACAATTGGCAGAGGTCGGACGAACCCAGAAAAAGAGCATGAATGACTCGATAGATGATATCCATGCTACATCACTAGAGGAATACGATTTGAGCTGATTCTGTTCGTAGTAATCTTGGAATATGCCAATACCTAATCCTTTGTTAGCTTCCCGTCCACCATTAATGAGTGAGAGTCACGTACAGTTAATCCACCCGAAACTGGCAAACACTGCAAAAAAGCCTCCGGTAACAACTAGCCAAGCTTGTAACCCTCCATCAGGCGGGGGACCAAAATCTGGTGCTGACGTCCCTTCTTGCTGTGAGGGGGCTTTTTCGCTATACTGCTCGATTTGGGAAGGGCGATCGTCGTCAGAGGCGGGGGAAGAGAGGGATTGATGACGGCTTGGTTCTGAGGCGGCCATTGCTGTGATTTGGAGGCTGGTGGCCAATTGTGAGGTGCTATGAGTTGGTAGAACTGTGACTTGATACGGGAAATATTCTGCATGTTAAGATCGGATATTATATAGCTGTTTCGATTCACAATGATCTACATCATGCTCGTTATCTTACAAATTCGACCCCTGGCCAATTCTCGCGAGATGGTTCCGAATATGGGATAGCTTCATGGGAAAGCGTTCGGCCTCAACGCTAAGCTTTGATCCCTGGCGGTTATCTCGAAGGATACTACCGAATGTAGTTTAGATTCTCGGCTTCTAACCCTCGGGTACCCGCTAAAACGCGAGCTGACATTTCTCTGCTGCGTTTCCATTCAGTCCTTCAAACTTTCCCTTCAAACCACGTTATACGTAGTTTTTGTAAGACAAATCCCTGTCGAGACTCTCGAGGTATGGTACTACATATAGCCTAGCGTCTCCCTCGACCGAAGACTTCGAGATTATGTCCTTTGTTTAGCCTTGTTGAGAAGCATGGTTGGTGTTTCCAGATCCAAGGCATGCGCTGATTGCAAACGACGTCGCATCAAGGTCTGACTCACCTCCCTTTCGACAACTATTCATTACTAACGAGTTTTCAGTGCGATCTGACGTCGCCTCGGTGTCAACGTTGCACCAAGGCCGGAATTATCTGTCGTGGTGTCCATAACAAACCTACCCTATGGGTCCATCGGACTCCGACGCAGCCAAATGTCTCCGCCCTCTCAGTTATACAGTCGCAGCAGCAGACAAACTGGTTGAGCGTGTTACAGCGGATGCGTTGCCAAATTAACTCGAAAGAGATATACGATGTGCCAACTTTTCGATCGCAAGCACTTTCAATCGCTGTAACCATATATTTCCCTCAAGGACGGTATACGACGAGCGAGGAGGATCACAGTTCAACGCCGTCGTCATGGCTCAAGGCTGTGTGTAATATGGAAGGCCCTAGCGAGGCTCTGGACCACTCACTTGTTGCCTTTGTTGCGATTCAGATCAGGCTGTCTGGTGAAGTGGGCGTTTCTTACGACGAGGCCGTTGAGCTATACAACCATGCACTGTCCAAGGTCATCCATGTTCTTGACTGTCCGTGTATCGGTAATAATGATGAAAGCCTTGCCGCTATTGTTATTCTTTCCACGTGTGAGGTAAGTCAAAGATTCTTGAGCCGTTGCAGAGTCTTAGTAACCGAGAGGCCGTGCCCAGCTCTTCCTGTTCCACGCCAGCACAAGCTGGAACGCCCACGCGCAAGGCGTATCTGAGATCCTTCGTCATCGAGCCGTACCCGACTCAAACACTTCAAGCTGGAATGACTTGTGCCGGCGTCTCTGCGTGATATGTGTAGGACCAGTTCCCGAGTAACCCTAGAATGTCTACTAACTATCCCAGGTCATCCAAGCCTTATCACAGAAAAAGCCTCTCAATCTTGAACCCAATCTTTGGCGAAAGCATATTGGTCCATGGGCTGCCCCAGAGTCCTTCGGTGCACTACTCGACATGACGATCGATGTCCCCTCAGTCATGGCGGAAGCTCACGCCTTGGCTTTGAGTAACGAGAAAGATCGTGAAAAAGTACTTAGATACATCAATCTGCTGATTGAAAAGTTCCGTCTTCTTGACGACTGGCGAGTCCTTGTGCATCGCAACATAGCAATACGCAACCAAACGCCGCTGTTCTGGTCCGTCCCCTCTAGAGCGAGTAATCCAGCAGACGATGGATATCCAGATAAGCTGTTTCCGTTCGCTCTGATCTTCTCGTCTGTGGAGGCAGCTAGTCCGTGGATCCTCGGCTCCAGCATCATGTTAGACATCCTTGAAACAATCCTGCTTCTTCGTGGAAGCCTTGGAAGCTTGGGTGTCTCATCATCTCTTGGCGAATCCCTCGATGGCTATAAAGAAAATAGCTCGCCGAATCAAGCAGACGCTGACCATATTGCGCGTATGCTATGTCAAAGTGTCGAGTATTGCTATCGGAGTGAGAATGGCACGTTCGGTCCGCAGATAACATGCAATGCTCAAGCCACGTTGCTGGGATACTTTGCTGGCCGGGGTATGAAGAGGGAATTGGAATGGTGTCGGGGGATTAAACACATGAAGGGGCCGGGCACGAGTTTTGGGATTGACCTGATGCAATTCAAGCCACCGCCCGAACTGTAGACGCTAGTTTGAGGTGAGGATCCATCGAGGTAGAAGATATATTATAACTACATCTCTACATAAAGAGGGACATGGGGCTGCACAAAAGAGTACAGGCAAGCAAGACAAAAAAGGCTGCGACCTCAGTGTTACCAAAATTCCCACGACCGTAACAAAAGGATATGAGGTAGAGACGCAAAAGATAAACCAATTGCCCCGTACTGGAATCGAACCAGTGATCTTATCATTTCGTAAGTTTACTAGTGATACGCTTTACCACTGAGCCAACGGGGCTGAATCTTATTGGATGAGAAGGCGTTCTAGAATAGCGCTCATCAACTCCAGGAGGGAGGGAACTATTGTCAATACCTCGATTGTCCCAACATCGCTTTTATGCATCATGTTAGGGTTGATGGGGCTATGAACAGTGGTTGTATTCATTACAAAGATGGAGTTTAGCCACAGGACCGAACTAGAGCACTCTGCCATGCAGCTCGTTTTTCAGGCACTCATGTTCACCTCATCTCCAGACCCAGCCTTGACACCAGGCTCGACGTCCATAACATCCCTGTTATGAGCAGAAGCAGTAACCAGTCCAGGCTGCTTCTCCTTCAACTCCTTGAACTTCTTCTCAGCGTCCCAAACCCAAGGTGTATCAGCCGCAAATAGCAGATCCATCTCTTCGAGAGTCCGTTGGTTACTCTCCGGATATAAGGCCCAGACCATTGGGATCGCGATAATGTTGCAGGCTCCAAAGATGTGAAGCGTGTTCTCGCCAATGGCCGAAAACATAACAGGGCATAGGAGAGTCAACCATCCGTTGCCGATGGACCAGCCAAAAACACCGAAAGCGTTACCCTTGGCTCGGACTTGCAGAGGAAAGATCTCGGCGGGATATAGCCAAGGAACTGTGAGCCACGTAGCTCCGAAGACCGAGGTAAAGATGAAGACGAAGGAGGCAGCTGCAGCGCCATATGAGCTAGCTTTGTCAAGATCGCCGGCATTTCTTGCCTCTTGACCAAGTTTGGAGAATCCAGCGGCGAGAAACATGGCTATTCCTTGACCGACGGCACCCCAGTAAAGAGTCCATCTTCGACCGATGCGATCGAGGGTATAGACGCAGATGAGCGTGGCAAACATGTAGAAGATGTTGTTGAGACCACTGATCCATTGAGACTTGCGTGTATCGAACCCGGCTATTCTGAAGATTGTAGGTGCGTATACAGTTACGCCCGCGATGCCGACCCATTCTTGCATGATTTGAAGCTGGACTTGTTAGCTGAGCGGGATGATGGCGACATGTGGACTTACCCAGATAACTAGCTGGACGCGTCGACCAGTGTGAAGTTCACCAGATCCAATGCCAAAGAACATGTGTAAATACGAGTTCTTAGAAGACTCCTTGTTCTCAAGTTGAACAATGTTCTTGATGTCGGTGTACTCAGCATAAGCGCGGGAAAGGTCCACCTCACTCGACCCACGCAGACGACGAAGGATATATTGGGCTTCATCGTCACGACCAACTTTAACAAGCCAGCGAGGAGACTCGGGGAAGAACCAGACGCATCCTAGCAAGACAAGGAGAGGCAGAATCTGGAAAGCGATGGGGAAACGCCAGCCGAACTCTGAATTATTGTTGTCAATGTATGACAGGCCGAACTCCAGCCAGTAGGCCACCACCACACCAAAGATGTTGAGGGTGAACTCGATTGCGATGAACTGGCCTCTGGAGGTATGTTCAGCTGTCTCGGTAGCCCATACTGGCACGATGGCGTTGAGAATACCGGTTCCTAGACCCTGCTGTCAGTAACACTGAAAAAATTGTATGTCCACCTTAGTAGAGGCGCATTACCTATGCCGTTGACTGCGCGCGAGCAAATCATCCAGTCGTGGTTTTGAGCTGAGCATTGCAGCGCTGCACCAACAATAGCCCAGGCTGCGCCAATCGCGATAGTCTTGATACGGCCAACTTTATCTCCTACCCAGCCTCCGAAGAGACAGCCAAAGAGAGTTCCGAGATAGTAGACTGAGACGATGCCGCCTTGGAGAAGACTATCGGTGATTACAGGTTCGCCGGTCTTTTCGTCAACATAGCCAAATCCCATTAGGTCGATATAGTCTTTGGAGTTATTGACACCACCCATCATTCCCTGATCATATCTGAACCGTTAGCGAAAAGACTAAACCATTGAAGTTGGAGAAAATGATGAGGTCATACCCAAAGAAGAAGATCGACAGAGCAGCAACGCAATTAATAGCGATGAGAAGCTGGCGCTTCTCAAAGTGATTCGCGACATTGAAACCTGGGAGTCGCTCCATGATTGCTATTTGGCATTGAGCTTGGGTGTTGGGTTGACGATGATCTCGTGGGCAGGTGTTGCATTTATACTTGCTGCAAGTGACTGGTTGTGTGGAGGATGAGACGTGAGATCCACATCAGATAACCGTATTTGCTCATTATCAGAGCGTTTTAATTAGCGTGGTTACTTTGGGCGAGGGGCGGAAACATGGCCGTTTGTCAAGTTGTTTCCGTGAGGCTCTGAATCAAAACTTGGCCATGATCTCAACGCGATACCAGATGCCGGGCAGATGACTCTTTCTGGTGTCTCATGAAGCCAAATCAATGCCAACTGATCTCATCTCGCTCATTTAACGGGTTTTCTCTAATAATTCTCTTCATCGTATAGATCTCCAATGCCGTTCATGCCGTTGCATCTCAAAAAGCAGTGTCATCGACAATTTGTTGCCCCAAGTTGAGAATTGGAGGTGGTGGAGACACTTTAGACTCCCCCATGTTTCGTTTATGCGCTCCAATCAGCTGCCCTCATTCTGAGATTTTACTGGACCCGAGCGGAGATTTCCTGGAGTTGAGTGGTAATTCCCACGTTTTATTCTCGTGACAGGGATCTTTCAGCGACAGGCAGCAGTTTAAACAAACATCGGCATGCGGCTCCGATGCTTTTCATGTTACGTTGGAGCTTCAAAATCTTGACATCGAGTCATTTTCGCATCTGTCGTGTGATCTGTTGTTGCAGTGGAGATGCTTGCATTCTGCGGAGTGTCCGCTTTTCGACTGGCTTCTCAAAGTTGGAGTATCCCCAGGTTGAGTGAGCGTCAGCAGACGGTTGATCAGTGGAGTCCATTCTCTGGAAGTCTCTAAGAGAAAAATGTTTGCCGACGTGCCGGGCATTGCCGCTATGACATCGTTCCTTGATTCAGCTAAGAATAAAAGCGTGGAGCTTGCGTTGGAGCAACCAAGAATTCAGCTTGCTTGGCCGATCAAGTTTTTGCTCATGGCTGGGATTGTCTCGGGGATAATTCCGCGGCATGTTCACAGCACGGTCTACGAAGCCAGACCAGCGGAACGAGAGGTGCGGAGTTTCCAAATGAGAATATCACAAGCAATGTTCAATAGTAAATGCGAGGTTGAACATCATGGTTCCATTTTCTTTTTACGGTGGTGCGACGTCATTGTTCCTGACGGCCGAATGATTAACCCTCGGCCGGACCCCATTCTGCTGGAGGGCACAGCACTCTGGGATCAAGACTTCGGGAATAATTCCACCGAGACACTGAGACAAAGGTGCTTCGGCAGTACAAGCCGATGGGCAACAATATCCTTCCAAGAGATGCTGGAATCTCTCGCCTCTAAAAAAGTATGAAACACGACGAGCATCTCATAATCGCGTACCTATTTATCACCAAGATTGCCGTTCCTCACGAGGAATCAGCGATCGGGGTTTGTGCCGGTAGTTGATGGTGTACAGGGATGCCAGCGGCTTCCCCAATGTCGTTAGTGAACTTAGTCCCTGTTTTGGAGTGCAACAGGGCGATCATCACGAGTCATAGGCTAGCATCCTAGCTATGGTACTGCCTACCCGGTAGAGGAGCATTCAATCAGCAAAATAACAGCATTTTGTAAGTAAAATGGCGAATTGTCCTTGATTATCATGCTATTGATATATTCTGTTGTTTCTTGGAACGTCATTAAACTTTTCTAGGGCCATATCCACTCTAGAATAGGCTCTTTCGCTCCAGATGTCTCATTACCGTCAAAACCTTGACAAACCAGGGATACATACGCGGAACAAATCGTCCCCGTATCAAACACACGATTGCTTAGTTGACAGATGCTGTTTTAGAGTTCGCAGTCTTCGATCCAGTATCGGAAGAGACATCACCTGTTTCCTCGGACAAAAACTGAGTAGGGGCTTCGGCTTGAGGACTGGCAAATGTTAGCTGATGGTTCATGTCTGGGAACATGTTTACTTACTCTCGGTGCTTCAGCCACAGGTGAAGGGCATGCGTCGCAATTAGCAGACCAATAGCGCAACCCAACGCAAATGGGTAACCTTTCGGGAATCGAGGTCCTTCGACAGTCGGGAAGACAAGCAAAGGTGTCCAAGCTGTTGTCGACTGGGAGATCGCGTTGATCAAGACAAGCGTGAAAGACCGTTCGGCTGGGGATGCTCGAAGCTGCGTATTGACCCAGCCATGGAGAACACTCGACAGCGCGACTGAGGCGTAGATGGTTGAATATGCGAACCAGAGGGCTGATTCTGGGACGTTCCAGATGGTGAGAATAATAAGACCAAGAGCATTCCAGACAGTCGAGACAGTGATAGCCCATGCAGGCCCTAGCACAAGATCTGATGCAAAACAAACGAAAAGAGTGTAGAAGATACCAAGAGCTGGTGCGATGGTACCCAACTCGTTGACCTTGGCCTTTGAATAGCGATTCAGACTTTTAATCCACAAGAGAAAAGAGCCAGAGCTGCTGTGTGTTCCCGCATTCCAGAATAAGACGTCGACGAGAATGATACCCCAGAATTGCGGTGACAAGACGACCTTCTTCAAGTGCCCCAGCTTCATCTTTCCATGGCTACTGTGACCGGCCCTTCTGAGTCGCTGCTCACCAACATCGATGTCATGCTGATTTAAAACGCGACGATTCGGCTGATCAGGCGTTCCTGGGATGACAAAGTATCCCGCAATACCAACCGGGATGGTGATTAGCGCGCAGATGATGTACATCCATCGCCAACCCTCCAATCCATTCACACCATCGAGTCGAGCTGATGCACCAGCCTGGATGAGGCCAGCAGTGAGTGTTCCGAGAGATAGACCGACGTAAAAGATACCGCCACGTCGAGCAATCTCGTTGCCTCTGTACCATGAGCCAAAGAGGTAGTGCATGGTTGGGAAGAAAGCTGCCTCGAACCATCCGACGAGGAATCTGTAAGCTGCCAGCTCGGCGAAGCTGTTGACTCGATATTGCAGAAGCGTAAAGATTCCCCAGCAAACGTCCAAGCCAGGGATCAGCCAATGGATGGGAACGTACGTGAGAAGGAAGAAGAAGGGGATCTGGCCCAAGACAGCGCCGATGATGTAGAAGGTTTGTAGTTGAACGAGTTCATTGCCTTTAAAGCCCAGATCCTCTTTGAGGCCTGCAACGTATGCATTGTCTTCAGAGTGTTAGTTAAGGTGCTCTAAAGAAGAGAAGAGAGACATACTCAGGTTAGACTGATCAATGTACTTCACCCAATAAGCTATCACAGCATACGGGACGATAAGAAGATCAAGCTTAATAATAAACTTGCGCTCCTCCGGGGTATCTGTATCAGAATACCATTGGATATGATACCACTTCTTTTGTTTGGCGACAGACATTGTGATAGACGTGCAGATGAAGGATCATGCAGGACGGTTGAAGCGATGGGCCAGGGACTTTAAAGCATATGCGAACGCAAGCAAGGATCCGAAAATTGGGATCTTGAGAGACTAGATGCGTTCTTTATCGGGTTGGGTGACACTAAACGTGGGTGCCATGTGCACATTGAGAGATAGTGCTCGCTTGGCGTATTGCATGATTTGACGACACTTTGATGCGACGGCCGACGTCGGGGAACCTCAGATCTAGATCCCGATAATTAATAAGGAATCTTTCGAGAAGCAAGCTTTTATATCAGAGACCAGACAGGCCACTTCGTACCTCTGTCCTTTGTCTGATTGCCTGTCATTCAGATTCCCAAGGCGCATCTATCAACACTCGCCGATCTGCAGTTTCAAGTCCATGGCTTCATGTCATGGGATCGTCAAACCAATCAAATAACTCCACCGGACCAATAGCGATATCGATAATTACTTGTTTTGGGCAAAAATGCCTGTCGAGTTCGTTATCGTGGTGAGAATATGCTCTCAGACGCGGGGCGAATTGCGTGCTCCCAATGTCGCAATTTCATCCCTGTGCAACGTTTTGTGGCGGGCTGAGGCAATTGGCGCCAACAAAAACTATTGATATGATGTCCTAATAGAATACGAATATGAGATTTGGTGAACATGGCCTGTTGTAGGTTAGTAAATGCGTGAGATTGGACGCGTTGATGGAGATGCTATCCTGTGAGAAGGCGAAACCCAGCGCGACTGACACCATCGAGGGACTCACAAGCAGTAGTTTACAGGCTTAGTGCGCAGGGATGAGAGGTATGTATGGGCTTCTTATTCGGAATCTATCTTCTCGCAGTGGTTGATCTCAGATCGGGGAAAGAAAATGGAAGAGATCGAAGATGTGAGTGAGCCCAGCAACAAAACAAGCGGCAGAAGAGTTGACAAGACTTAAGAGGACCAGCCTTCGCAGTCGTATGACGAGGACCTAGCGAAGCTTAGTCACTTGGAGGCAATCTGCAACGAGAGTGCAGAGTCTGTGGTTGGCAGCAAGGTTCAACCAACGAGGCTGGTCACTGGGTGACAGTTGCACGGATTATCACGGCGCTTGGGATCAACGACATTGGCACACGAGCACTGCTGCGAGAAACACGCACAGGGGAAAGGCTATATACCAAAGCTACACTCTAACCTTCAGCGAAGAGTGGTCGAGTGGTATCTACCTAAAAACCTTATAGAACCTAAACTCCGCTCCTAAGAACCTTCCTCCCTCGGCCACTCTTCGTTTTTGCTCGCGGGTTCGAATCCTGCTACTAATTAAGGGTTTTCCTTTTTGAACGACATTTATGGCACTGGTCGCCGGATACTAACTCCGCCATTCATGTCCAAAAAGTCAAGTATCCCAAAAAACAATTGTCCCCATAATCACTAAGAGTGGAAGCCTATCGACGACTGCGCATACGGGCTACCACTCAACCATATTGAAATTCGAGACGGTTGAGTTCTTAGAGACACGAATCTGAAAACAACATCAGCATCTGGTTGGAGGAACTCAAAACGTCTCATCCACTTACCACGTTGCCGCAATAGGGACAGGAGTGACCAGGCGTGACCCAAACTTGCTTCTCAGTCGTAGTGCACTTGGGGCACAGGACACCAGACATTACTTTTCTGGTGTCAGGGGAAGAGTCATAGGATATTCCGGGATCTCTGCCAGGCATATTGAGGTTGTTGAGTCTGCTGGTGTAGAGTGGTGATGAAGAGTGTTGAGGGGTTGCATGGATAGAACAGAGTTGAGCTTTTGAGATGAGGAATACGAACCTGATGGGATGACAACTGGCATTTGTGTTCATCCGCACTGGTAATGTTTGGAGTACCAGTGGGAAGTCTTGCAATAGTGTTCACTGGATTGGTGCACTTTTGCTTGATGAATCAGATGGTTCCGTCGCTTGTTCAGGTAGTGCACTCTATAGAATAGCAGTGGCAGCACTCCCACCCAGACGGACTACCGTTCGATGCAATTCCAAATAGAAAAGAGCGTAAATGAAACAGGGATGTTAACGATCTGCTCAGATTATGACTTCCATTACATGTATGGGAATATCTAATAATGTCCTTGCTGTCAAATCGAGCATCAGGGGGGGCATGAGTCTTTCTGTCATCCTTATTCAGGTCCTCTTTTACCAATAGTTCGACATTCTCATCAATCCCCAGTTGCTTTACATGTTAAAAGATAATCCCTTAGCTATGTCAACACTCTGTTAGGCTGAACCACGTTTGGGCCCTCAGACCATCAGGATAAGTACTGGCGATCACGGACACTTCATTATCAATGCACAGTCCCAAGTCACCGTCAACTCCATTGTGTTCTATCTCATTCGTATACAGGGTATCTCTCAACATTTCTTCAAAACATCAATGATCCATTCAAGCCCCTCCTTACTCTCCTTCAACCCATACTTGTACGCCAACGGAAAGCAGTGCATCTGATTGCCCCAAGACAACCACTCTCCTGAAACGCCCTCCTTTCTACATCTCTCTCTAAACTCAACAGCCTCTGGCCCAAGAACATCATGTGACGCTGTTATACCATGTATCTTGATATTGTTGGTGATGCAAACACCCAGATCGGCATGGATGGGTGAGACTCGAGGGTCATCGGCGGACCAGTCGAGCTTCTCATTCCTGTCTGTTGTCTCCGTGTTCGTCCCGTTTTGTTGATTCACGTCGGAGTGGCCGGGAGCCCACGCACCGGCTGTGTCATTGATGGACGACTCGCTTAGAATAGGATCAACCTTGTCTACCTCTCTGATGTCGGGGTGATTGTGACGTAAGTCGGTAGTTGCAGTGATGGCGAGGATGGCAGATGGAGGTCGAACGACTTGTACATCTTGATCTCTCATTGTCCAAGTCACCAGGCACAGGGCAATATTGCCCCCTGAACTGTCTCCAGCGACGATCACCCTCTCACCAAGGTCAGATGATTCCTTCAACAAGACATTGTAGGTCTTGCAGATGGCTGGGAATGCATCTTGAACGGGATCCTTGGGTGCTAGGGGATACGAGACAAGTGTAAGTCTAGTATCCTGTAGTCGATTAATCATCTCTGCACAAAAAGTCCAATGTTGGCCTGCATATGTCGTCAGTAGGGTTCCTGGGAAGAAAATGGCTTACTTACCACTTGGAGGTGCTTGCCATCCGCCTCCAGCAAAATACAGTATCCTCCGGGCATAGGACTTCTTCTCTCCATCAGAAGACTTTAGAGTCATATCATAAGTCCAAATCCCCTCAACCTTGTTTTCTTGAACATCACATCTCTTCCTCGCCCCCCTCGATGGTTTGCATCGCGTAGGATCAGCAGATGAAACCTTCCCAATCTCTACTAACTTTGGTTTGATGGGCTGGATGACATTATGAAGAATCTTGGTCGGCCAAGACCGTCCAGAGCGCTCATCGACATGAAACTCTTGGTCATCTGAGCTGAAGTCGTCGTCTGAATCACGGTAACCATCAACGGTTGGGGGGTTGACAGTTTGGGTTGCCATCGGGAATAATGATATCTTATAAAGCTTGAACCCTGAAGATCGGTGATGATGGAGGGGTAACACAATAATTGCAAAATTAAGCCGTCATTCTTTTGATCAAGGGAGACCCTGAGTTGAAAGAGATCGACATACGTCATTGATCTGACATCATTGACTCCGCATGCATGTAACATCAAAACAAGCCTGTAGGAGAGACTAACCACATCTAGACGCCATTTTACCTGATGTTTTGACAGCTGAAGATAAGAAATTGACCAAGACACGGTGACTAATTGTTTAATTCGGTTTGAGTTATTGGTTACAGACGCTTTGGCATTCGCTAATGCATTAAGGGTCAGGCCAAGCATGAGCTTGTTCGGCTTTAGCAGTAAAATTGGATCAGGCCAAGATCTCCACAACACCAAGCCTTACGCCATCGCGATGTCTCACCCGTCGCTTAATGACATTTTCAATGTCGTGAAATGTGCGCGAACATAACGAGTATCAGAAGAAAAAGAAACGATTAAGTCGCTAAAGGGACTCAAAAGAATAACGCTTGCTTGCTCTTTTGCTCAATCTGATGCCCACAAGCTCATTGGGAAAGCTACAAAAAGGAAACCACAAAGGCCCGCTCGTCGCAAATAAGATGTACAAACGAAACAGCATATCGGATGACCACAGTGATTTTAGTTTCTTTCCTGTGACAAGCCTGATAGCGAAGATCGTCTTCTATTCGTCTCTGTTCGCATTCTTGCCTCAGCTTGCTTCACAGCTTCCTCCCAATCTGTAAAGTACAGATACATCGCCTCGAGACCAGACACCCTGTACTCAGTTAGCGATAGTTCATTGCAACAAGTCGTCAAGCTTACACAGCGAGCCCGGCTGTCAACCCAACCCAGAGTCCAGCTAACCCCCAGCCCAATCCGAAACTGGTGCCGAGGGCAATTGGGAGAGCGACCACATAGTATGCAAAGAGATTGGCGTATGAGCCGATGGATTGTCTTCCGATTCCGCGAAGAAGGCCATGAGAGACGGCTGCTAACGCGTCAAATATTTGCATGACAGCGCAAACAAGAATGACGTTAGATGCAATGTCGATCACTTGCTCATCTTCCGTGAACACAGCAGGGATTTGTTTTCGGAGGGTCATGAAGATCGTTAAGTTGATGCTCCCGACGATGAGTGCAGCAAATATGGCCTGCAAAGTCAGTCAGTTTGTATCGTGACGAAGACGAGGATGGACTCACCACTTTGGCTGTTACTCGCGCAGCCTTGCTCAGATCAGCCCCAATAAGGTTTGCAACTCGAGTCGAGGTCGCGATGGCCAACGGGAAGGGAATGTTGAAAGACATCGACGTAACGGTCACCAAGACTCCTTGAGCTGCTAGTTGCGCTGTACCGAATCGTCCTGCGGCGATGGTGAGAATCTCCAGCACGGAGAACTGGGCTTCGATCATGATCATTCCTGGCAAAGCCAACTTGATCATGGGGCCTGCGAAAGTCAGAAATGATGTCTCGACGAGACCAAATTTGACTTACCCCAGTTTGTGAAAGCCTTGCGGCTGAAACCCTTCCAGCACTCATATCCCTCAAACAGCCGCACGTACAAAATGAGAAGAAGCGGGAGGAGGTTATGAGTGACAGCCATGGCGATGGCAGCACCAGGGAAGCCCCATCCAAACTTGAACACAAACAGCCAATTTTGCAAGAAGCTCAGTGGCGCTCCAACGAAAAGAGTATAGGTTGTAGCATGAAACAAACCCTGACTTTGAACAAACCTCTTTGCGCTCTCAAAGGCTGATACACCTGGCATGCCCGCAATGAGGATTCGCATGTACAAAGCTGCCAATTGCGTTGTGCGGCCTGGACCAACGGCTGCGGCGAGGATGGGTTCAGAAAACCACCAGACGACAGCGATAGGAATCATGATTATCCAAAGAAGCCAGGTCATTCTCTGCGCCTGGAGGCCAACCAGATGCTTGTGACCTGAGCCATAGGCTTGTGCGCAGAGAGTGTCGAGGCACGTTGCTAAACCTTGGACTGGGACGTAGTAAGTGATCGAGGCAGTCATTGTGGCCACTGAAGATGTCAATATGTGTATCAGGCTGAGAAAGAAGCTGAATACTTACAGTTGGCAGCCGCAAGCTCCTCCATTCCAAGGCGACCGACTGTTAAGACAGAAGCGACAGTGACCGAGTAGCTTAAACCGTCAGTCTCATCTTTCATTTGAACACATATGATGCACTCACTGTAGAAGAAAAGTAACGATAAGAGGCAGCGCGTATTGAATCAACGTCTTGGTCTCACGCTGCCACGTCGTATCAATCTTATGCGATGCCAGCGCCTCCTCCCAACGTTTATGAACCTCATCCGGTCCTGGCGTCGGCGGGATTCCATCGAATCTCACAATTCTCTCTCTTAGCAACGGCGTTGTCTCGCCCGAATCTTCCGATGCGAAGAGTGGCTTGTCATGATCGTGCACGCGCGTACTAAACAGGTGCCGATACAGACGGCCGAACTTCGTGGTCTTCCATCCTGTTGGGGGATGTCTCGGTGGAATGATGTCGTTGTCGCGGAGGAGGGAGACCTCAGCGCGAAGTGATTGCTCAAAGTCGTGGGGGTTTGGGGGCGGGATGTCGATACTTGAAGGAGGAACGGCAGAGAAGCCTTGGCCGAAAGCGATGCCTGTTGGATGAAAGGCAAGTTGGACGTCTGTTTCGTTTACATATCGGAGGTCTTCGATGGCTTCTTCATCGCGGTGCTCGTCTCCAGAGGAGCACTCGTCAATATCGCGGTTGAGAATCTCCTCCACATTTGGAGTCGGGTCGATGAACGGCGGGGGAAACGTGAGATCGTCTGGAATAAAATCAGCAAAGATGGAATGTCGTCTTCCTCGACGTTCGCCGTCGGGATTGAACGGTGAGCTCGTAGGCAGCGACATTTTGCTGAGATTGCAGAGCGCAATGGATGAACACCAAAGGCAGAGGCGGTGATGTTTTTACATCATCTCAACGAGCACAATGACGTGATCCCAAAGTCAGATAACAAAGTCGGTGAAAGATATCTGATGTCAATTGATAACGAGCACACCTCTACAGGGCGCCACAAACCGACCATCCGCCGCAAACGTTGACACCCTCAGGCTAGACCCCGCAGCACAATGACATGCATTCTCACTGTGGATGTGGCACTAATCAAGGTTCAGGCGTTGCCGCTCGGACGGTTTGCCCCGAAGATAAGATGTTGGTGTGTTGCACCCAGAAGCGGTTGGGGCTCGTCATTTGTGAGATGGATGAATCTAGATTCTTCACTGATCGGCGCTTTTTTTGGTGTTTTTGACGATTGGTGCAGCCATTGAATTTCACGTGCGGCGATTATTGGTCCATGAGCGCATTGTGCACGACGGCTTATTTAACAACTAGCAACATGAGGAATTGATTGGAAAACATACGAAGAGTTGTACGACTTTATCTTCAAAATAGAGAAAGGCTATTGCAGTTTGTCAGTACCACCATGTCCTATCATATAACCAGTTGTTCTTAACTTTATAATCAGATTGACGCATACAAAGAATTCTAATGAATCTAGAGATTCTATATTCAGATAACTTTCACATGCTTAGCAATTGGTAAAGAAGCATCGGCGACGGCCAGAACTTGTATTTCTTCAGTTGAATGAATAAGAATAACCCCACAATGTGCGAGCAGTACAAACAGATTACAACCTCTGAATCTTTCCTCATATCATGCATACAACCAGCAGTATCCTCTCACTCATACCATCCTAGACGTCGTCGATGTGTTATCCATGTTACCACACAGTCCACCAGTAAAACATTCAGTTAGCGCCGAGTAGAACTACAAGCGGAACACGGGAATGCCAGTTGCCACGAGGAATTTCAATGGCGAAATTGCGCCATCTGCGGCAAAGCGATTCAGCAAGTTGCCATCCTCGTCAGCCTCGTCGATTGTGAGAACCACAGGCTTCTCATCGGGATCTCCAATGAGGAAGACGGGAAGGAGGGTGTTCCCCCAGAGACCGTAAAAGTCGGCTCGATTCACTTTGCATCATGGTTAGCTAGTGTGACATCTTGTATGGTGCATTTCACTCACTTTTTCCGGCGTCATCCACTACGAGACCTTTGACAAAAAGACTCTTCCAAAGAGGAAGCGGCGAGATCTGCGCTTCCGTCGGATGCACACACAGGAAATCAGCCTGGCGTAAGATCCTGCACATAGTTCTCTGAAGGATCAGAATGGCATCCGGCGTGGCGGTATATTGTGCCCAGCTGATGTGTCCACGCGCGACCTGGCTCTGTTAGTACGGTCTCAACGTTGGTTCATTAAAACTGATGGGACTTTACCTGACGGAGTGGTAAGACACTGGCGTCGTTGTCGAGGGAGCTTTGGATAGTGCGCAGGTTCAGCTTGCAGTCGGCGTCGAGGGCTGGTACAGCGTTCGACCGCAAGATGGCCAAGGTCCAGTAGGCCAGGGAGAGGTGCATTTTCCAGTGTGTTTCTCGAAAGAACTCGTCCGTGTTCTGCGCCCAGTCAACAGCCTGGGGGTTGTTCAGAATTTGACCGACCGCCATCATTTCATCGTTCTGCGCGTACATGCGTATCACCAGATAATGGCGGCGGCGATCAGGGTGGCCCGCGGGTAGGATGGTATTGTAGCGCGCCGCTACGGCACGACCTCTAGTGTCAAGGCGACTGGCAAAGAGGTCTATCGACGCATTTGAAGGACCGGAACACAAAATCGTCCCGAGTTTGGCCTCCATAGCGAGGGCTGCGGCCACTCCGATCGTGGTCTTTCCAGATCCCGGGTCCTAAGGAGATTCATTAGTATCAAGCTGTCGTGGAGGTCACTAGAAGTGAAGAACTTACGCCGATGATGATACCAATATTGAGCGCACGCTGCTTCAGATATGCCCGGAAGCGATTTCGGTCAAAGTACTTCGCCTCTTCAAGAATGCACTGGATGAGGTAGGGATCATCGTGCAGGGTGTAACTGATTGCGGGCAACCAGCCAATCCTCAGGTCTTGTGTCGTTCTGAACGCTTCATAGAAGCCTGTACCTCGAAGTACAGCACGGTGAACTCTCATCTTGAAGAGGACCTCACTAGCCGTGTTCATCTGGTCTCTGTCAAGTAGGTGCGGCGCAAGGATGTCACCTTCGGCGTCCACGGCCATGCCCCATGCCCTTGGGTTCGTTGGCGGGGCATTGGGCCGGAACACTCGCATACCTTTGACTCTTCTTTCGACCTCTTCCATGCCAGAATCCAATACCAAGGACACAGAGTTCTAATTCTGCGTTCCTTTCGAAAGAGCTTCATCGGCGGTTGCGCGGTCGTTATAGTGGTAGATGCGAACCTGGGGCCTGGCAGTGGTGCGAACTCGTAGAACCAGCTCGTTGTTTCCAGTCAGATGTGAGTCAAGTTCGGGAATGGAACCACTCCGCTCAATGATCTTACCAACCCTATCAAACGAGGTCGTTAATCTATGTTTCACATTCTTTCATAACTGGGCTTACCATAGAGCTGGCTGAGAGTCCTCAGACCCGACAACATCATGGATTTTGACTTGAATCCTAGTGTTGCTCATCAGCGAGCGTCTCAAGGCGAGCTCGTGGGAGTTCTTCCACTCCTCTGGTACCGAAACCAGAAGGGTAAGGCCGGTGCCTGGAGGGATATTCCTTGGAGGTGCGACGAAGTATGCTTGTAAGCGCTCTTGTGCTATCTGTAGTTTTGTGAGCCCTGTTAATATTCATCGAATGTTGTAATACATACCACCTCGGCTTCTTCGTGCAGCCAAAGGTTGTCCTGGACAACACTTTGGTTGATGGCCGTGATAAATGAGTCGTCATTGTCAAAGCTACCATGGGCATTAGTACATGCGGGACTCAATATGAAACAGATATACTCACTTATAGCACGGCGCAAAGGCGCCACCTTGACTGCCTTTGGCAAGCTCCTTCATCTCCTCGACGTTAGTAGGCTGCCTGGGGTAGCCATACGTGAATCTTGGAGGAAGGCCCTCGTCTCCCATGACCTCCCTGCAGGAGTCTATATCCATTTCCACAACGAAGTAGAAATCAATTTGCTGAAGCACATCCAGAAGCGAGACGTCGTTGATTTTGCCATTGTGTCTAGCCCACGCCTCAAGCTTGGGGTCGGGGGAGTTATGATACTCCTGGGCATAACCTTGGATCACAATCCCGAAATCGCGCTGGTGCACGATAAGATATGTAAAGCCTTGCCAATTCTGGACGGTGGGAAACTTGGCCTGGACATCCTCTGGAACTGGGAGATAGTCACAGGAGACACCGCCGCGGGGAAACTTGACGGTGATACGAAAGTCTGCCAAAACAGGCTCATCGAGGGAGGGATCGTCTGGAATCAAGTGTCAGATGTGCTGTATCAGTTGTTCTCTAGGTGTCTCTCTTACAGGAAAAACAAACGCCGTGCCCCTCCTCTTCGCTGACAAGTTGTCCGCGATCACGACGGACAGTCAAGTGGAATCCGAAATATGGATCCGCACTTGGTGGAATGACCGTTCCGACCTGAGTCTTGATTTTGGTTCGAAGGCCAAGACTTGGAGTAGCAGCGATGATGGTACCAGCGTTGCCGAAGCTAGAGTGAAGTCAGCATCGAACTCGTGTATGGGGGAAGAGAAAGACAACGAACAGCAGGGCGCAAGGCTTCATGTTTGAGTTCTCCGACATCTTGGTGAGTGTGTCGATTTGTGTTGATGAAGGAAGAACTGTTGATCGTGAGGAAGAAGGAAAAAGGTCTCCAGTTTGAAGGAGGAAGAAGAGACTCTGGACTTGGCACTGGGCAATGGTCTGTGTAAACAACAACAGTGGAACAGGCTGTGGTGGGGACATACCGGGCACTGCCTCCACTGGTAGAGATTGACACCAGTTTGGGTCTGACGTATAAAACCATGGGCCACGTTTTTGAAGTCGACTGAATCATGGTCTATTCGATTTTGGGATACTGTTTCAATGACGATACATAGACATTCGAGGGACACTGTCAATAATATCGTCTTTGAGAGCAAAATGAGCATATCATATAGGTAATCCGAGTTCACCAGTACACACAGGAATGTTCATGCAAGTGTCCGCCGGCTCAGTGAGTCGGTGCAATTTCTCTCCTTGGGAGCAGATTTTACTAGGTGTTCTAGTCCAAGATACAAAGTCTATCAAGTCTATCAAGTCTATCTTCAGAAATTGTAAATAGACCTTGGTGCAAGCAAGAAAGGTTAGGATTGAAAGGGGCTGTTGTGTGGCTGCGAAGTTGCACATTTCGCAGAGATCATGTCGGGGCAAGGGTCACCAATCCTGTACGATACCCTTTATTTATGCTCGCTGATGTTTTAGCTATTAATAAATCTCATGGGGTCTTGAGGAGTAACGCCTGAGATGCTTATTGTCAAGCCTATAAACTCGGTCGTCAGTCAGGGGTATGTCCAGCGACAATGGGTGTGACCGTAAGTCCCGGCGAGCGGGGCCATTACAGATCACAGTGCGAGTCTTTAAGGTTGGTCGCGTTCCGTTATTAAGTGCAAGGTGCATGATATCTTCAGTGGCTGTCGGTGCACGTCAGGTGACACCCTGAAGTGACGGCCAGGCTGTACCAGGGTAGACGAAGAGTCAAGGGGCGTCACGAAGTTTGGGGCCAGCGTTGTCTCGTCCAAAATGCACTTCATGTAATCGGTTGAAGAAGATTTGATTCAGTGTTCTTCGGCGTGCCTTTCTTTCGATGCTATCCGAGCGATGGGTTACTTTCAGTCATTGCGATCGTTTCGATCTGTGAACATGGTGCAGGGGGGATGAACAAGCAGGGGCTTCCCGGGTGGTGTTTGACAGATTGCCAGCAACTGTGCGAGAACATGACTGTAGGCTCTCTCTATGTCCCTTCCAAGTCACCCATCAGTCTTTACACTCGACTGAAATCCCGTGCGCAATCTTGGGCTGTGTCGGAGAGTATAGCTCATAGTGTACTCATGGCCAGTCCGTTAAGCTTGCCTGGAATCTGCAGGCTGATTTGGTTGCCAGGGCATTGCCACCCCATACCTCAGGCCAACATCCGCTGTAACTGGCCTGTTATCCATCCCCTTTCTCAGAGCGTGCCGAGATAAGATGCCTGGAAGTCAAGGCTGACCGGCCAGCTCCTGAGCCCTCATCCAAAAGGGGCATGGTGCGGTCTGGCAACCTCTTGCCCTCTCTCTGCCACTGCCAGCTTGTTTACCTTCCATCCAAGCCCTAACACCGAGTTCTTCCCCGCACAAAACTCCTTCCCCTCTCTTGGCCCTCGAACAGAACCTCCTCCTCTACATCTCTTCCTGTGTGCTCACTCCACCAAGCCAGCAGTTCGCTGCGCAATCATCATCATTATCCTTCCTCGCCATCACTCATCTTCACAACCTCAAGGCACGCCGGCTCTCGACCGCCGATCCCAAGGTCAAGCACTGCATCTCGCTCACGTTGAGGAGTTGAGCATTCACCGGTATGTCGACTGATCCGGTGATGGAGAAGCCTCAAGCTGACTGCATCCCAAACAGAAGCTAGCTGCCAATCCCTCACTCTCCAAAACCCCCTCTCCCCTTTCATCTCTTCCCAAAGTCCTTTGCACCTTGGCTCCTCTCGTGTTCCATCGTCAGACACTGTTCTTTTGCCCTGCTGCAGCGGGTAAAGACTTGGATGATGCAACTGAACGACGAATGGTTTCGGGTCTAGCCAGCGGCCAGTCATCCACGGAGCCCATCTGCTTGCACTCCAGGCCCGCTGTTTGAACCCCATCCTGGGGGTTCCAGCAGCCTTGTTCAACACAGGGAGGGGACCTGCGGACCCTTTGCACAACAGCACATTCCGAGATCCTCCTCGGATCTTCATCCAAGTCGACGTTCGACATTGTCTGTCCAGGAAGCAAGCTAAGTACTTGCGATTCTTTGAGTCACACGGCGACTTTTGGCAGATCCTTGGACCCATCATTCGTCCCTGCCATGGACCTCGCACGAAGACGGGACCACCACCATCGGATTCGCCGATCCCCAACGGCTTTGGACGGTTTGACACTCGCCGGGAGCGTGGGCGGCCGAGTAAGGCACGCGGAAGAAGGCCAAGAGTTGCCTCATTCGACGTCGCCATCTGTCGGAGGAGAACTTGAAGCGCAACCAATTGTACCAGTCCAAATTGAAGAGCACATATGCATCGGAGGAGGAAGCGTCTGGGGGGTTATGACCTTGAAAAGGGAGAGAAAGGCAATGTTGAAGGTGGAGCCCGGACTGCGTAAACATAGGTATCCCCAGTACGCTGTCACGCCGGAGCGTGCAGTTTCCTGGAGGGCAGGGTGGGCAGGGTGGGGAGAGCCATCCACATCTACTCACAGGCTGTCTACAGCGACATCAAGAAGATGAAAGACCAGGCAACTGAGTACATGAAGAGCGTGGCGATTATAAGTTCTCAGCTACAGGTCTCAACTGCAAATAACACATCTAGCTCACAGTAATGAGTACATGAACGAGTCTGTTGCCGCACTTGGATGCCTGCGTGATGCCAAAGAAACAAGGATGAATTTGGTTTGCTAGATGTAAAAGATGTCGGGCTTGATCGCCAAGAAGGAAAAATGTGTAGTATCACAGTGACTTGTGTAGATGAATGCCTTTACGTGATTGACTGTCGAGTGGTTCTGAGAAGGTAGGCTGTGGAGTCACATGAATCAGCTTCGTCTCCTACCACCAAGACTCGGCTTCCGCTCGAGCTTCAGCTCCAGCAGCCTTCCCCCTAAATTCTTGCAAACATGATCTGATTGCACCTGAAAGCCTGCTTGATCTCACTGACACACGTTCAAAGAGATAGTCACAGCAGACATATTTCTTCGATACTCATATCTGTACAATAATCCGTCCCTTGAACGCCGCATCCTCATAAATATCAACAATGTCCGGAATCTTGTCGAACGGCAACACAGTCAAATGCGACCTCACGCCCGCTTCCTCCACGACCTTCATCATCCTTTCCGTCGCCGCTCTCCCCGCCACGTAACTCCCCTTTATCGTCAACTCCCGAAACACAATAGGCGCCGCGTCAAACTGCCAAGGGTCCTGAGGAAGACCGAGTATTCCCAGCGTTCCTTTGATCCTGAGAACATTGAGCGCCCACCGATTCGCTTCCAACGATGGCGTGCAGACAACAGCGGCAGCGACACCTTCGCCGTTGGTGAAATCGTAGATGGCTTTCGATGCAGCTGCAGTGTCGGAAGAGTCGACCACAAGGTCGGGCTCGAGTGCTGAGTTCTCCACGTCTGATGCTAACTGTCGGCCAGCTTCTCTGCTATCTACCGCAACAACCTTGAAACCGAGCGCCTTTGCGAACTGCACACCTAAGTGCCCAAGCCCACCGATACCTACGATAGCTATTGTCTCTCCTCTGCTCACTCCCGCTGTGGCGCCCTCAAGACTTCCCCAGACCGTTGCTCCCGCACAAGTAAGCGGGGCCGCTTGCTCGAACGAGATCGAGTCCGGCAGCTTCACGGTTGTCTCCGGATCAGCAGACGCATACTCTGCAAATCCTCCGTCATGCAAGAAGCCAGCGGTTTCCCGGTCATCGCAAAATCTAGGATCAAGCTTTTCGCCTCTTCGTTGCGTCAAGCGACATCCTACACAGGAGCCGCAAGCATGCTTAAAGTTGAGGACGCCAACACGATCACCGACTTTGAGATCTCCTTGGTAGCTTCTACCCAGTTTGGCGACAACACCGGCTATCTCGTGAGATGGGATCAGACCAATTGGCGCAGGTTTCTCGAACTCGCCTTGCAAAGCTTGCAGGTCTGAGTGGCAGAATCCAGCGGCGTGAACCCGCACGAGGATGTCGGTGTCTCTGATAGTGGGCAGTGGCCGCTCCCCCAAGGCATACGGTTTGTTATACTGGGAAGTTTCAGCACTTGTCTATGGTGGCTAATTCTTTGTAGTCATGCTCACTTCTGCGATATATGCTGCTCTCATCCAAGATGGTAAAGCTGCGTCGGGCGCCATTGCAATTGCTACTCTTTGTTTCACAAAACTCTCAGATGTTAATCTCGAGAAGCGACATCAAGACCGTCTAACTACAGAGCCGATTGCCGTGTTATCTCCCGTCTGGGCTCTGTCGCCACACTACCTGTCGCATCAAGGCCCGCCATGTCATAACGTTGGAGTACCCCAACAGGGATCTTGGGGTAAGTCTCCAGCCATGGTCAAGGTGCTCCAACGGCTTCAGTGGACCACGAAGCGGGTTGAGATTAGCAATCATGTCTTTAGAAACAGAATGGTGGCATTGCTTTATCTCTATTGATAAACTGATAAGTTTACCTCTAGGTTGTGATTGTCTTGGCTAGTACGTTTTGACACCTCCCTCACGCTATCCCGCCTCGATCGTCGCCGCAATCATGTCTGTTTTCTTCAAAGAGATTCTACCGTAAGTCAACTCTTAGGCCGAAGTCACAGGTCAAGACAGGTTACTAACATCCTGTTCCAGTGGCAACCCTGTTCGAGCAGGAGACGTCGAAGCCCTGCTCGACCCTCTCAACCTCACCATCCGCCCCGAAGAGTCATCAGAATACCAACTCCTCCTCGCAGCAGTTCACGACTGCGCAGAACGTGTCTCCAATCTCCCAGACTATCAGCCCGTCCCGGATATCGAGAGATTTCCCCGTCAAAACATCCACCTTCCCGAAGAACACGAGCAAAGCTACGGTCATGCCTGGGCGCACCGTTTCATCATCGAAGGCGACAAGTCTTCACGCTCAGCATTGGCGGGGAAAGATGTTTGCCTGAAAGACTGTATCGCTGTTGCTGGCGTTCCGCAGTTCTTTGGAAGCAATGCATTCCCCGCTTGGACGCCATCGACTGATGCGACTGTTGTCACGAGAGCCCTTGAGGCTGGAGCTGTGATTACAGGAACAGCGACGTGTGAAAACTTCTGTAACTCAACGTCCTCCTTCACAAGTGCGCAGGGCACGATCGACAACCCGCGCAAAGCAGGGTATTCGGCCGGCGGCAGTACCTCTGGTGGTGCGGCTCTTGTCACGGGCGGTCTGGCCGATATTGCTATCGGTACAGATCAAGGCGGCAGCATCCGCGTACCAGCCTCACTTTGCGGCTGTGTCGGGTTCAAGGCAACGCATGGACTTGTCCCATATACAGGTATCACGAGTGGTGATCAGATTGATGACCATGCGGGACCACTAGCCAGGACAGTTGACGAAGTTGCTGCTTGCTTGGATGTCATTGCAGGATACGACGGCATCGACGACCGATCACTCGGTGCACCATCACCCGGATCATTCAACTACTTGGACTCATTGGCCAGTGCATCAGTAAAAGGTCTTCGGATTGGCGTTCTGAAGGAAGGCTACGATAACGATCTGGTGCAGTCAGGCGTGAAGCAGACTTTCTTCAACACCATCAATAGGCTGAAGTCTCTTGGTGCCAATGTGAGCGAAGTATCGATTCCTCTTCACAAGGAAGGTCCTTCAATATGGACAATCCAACAACGCATATCCGGCTCGGCAGGCATCCTAGGCCAAGCCAACGGTCGTCGAGGTCTTTACCTGACTGAGTTCGAGCACGCCCGTCTTCCTTGGACATCCTCTGAATTCGAGAAACTCTTTCCATCCACCAAGAACACTGTGATCAACGGCATCTATCTTTCACGCAACTTCCCCGGTCTCTACGCAAAGACGGTCAACATCGGCCGCCAAATACGCGATGCATACGAAGCAAAGTTTAAAGAATACGACGTCATCATTATGCCAACAACTCCCTTCGTCGCACCGCGACACGGCTCACGAGAGTCTGTGCTCAAGTCATTCGAGCCGAGCATTGGGATGACGAACAACACTGCCATCTTCAACGTCACGGGTAATCCTGCTCTGTCGCTTCCTGTCGGTTGGTCAAAGGCTGTTGATGATGAGAGTGTTATGTTGCCGGTTGGATTGCAGATCGTCGGTGGTCTTTGGCAAGAGAAAAAGGTTCTGAATGTTGCGAAAGCGCTGGAGAGTAGTTTTGACTGGGAGCAGGAGGGGAAGTCTACAGTTGAAGAGACGGAGGATGTTCTGAATGAGGTCCGACGCGTTAGAGAATCTTCACATCTGTAGAGCCGGACTTTGGCGCCTGTAGAAGGAACATTACTTTATTTCTTTGATCATTTGCGATGCGTGCCTGTTGAGCGTTCCATGGCTACAAGTTACGTGCTTCGCCTTGACCTCCAGAATCTCATTCCCCCTTAGTCTACTCCGTAAAGCTGCTAGTATCTCTTTAGTAACTTCTTTAACTTGAGCAATCTACTCTAAAACACCTCCACAAACTGCCCGTCATGCTGAGCAATAGGTGACTAACGTGGTACCGTGTTTTGCTCACCCAATTCCGTTAGTCGATTATCTCCCCGCGATGACACGCCAAAGATAACGCTATCAGACGCTACTCCAAGCCTGCCCCACCTGCGACTCCATGATAAACGATGCACTACCCCATTCGCCTCCTCCATCGCAATTCCTCTCCAACTCTTGGAGTCATTGCTGCAGAATGGGTGACAACATCGGCACATACGAGACTCCAAACAAGCGACAAAGAGTGGGTTACAATGGAGCTGGAGTCAATCTACGCATGTGTCCACATTGCGGGCGCACCTTCAAGAGAACCGAGCATCTCGAGAGGCACGTCAGAACACGTGAGTCTCGCTATCTGATCGAAGATAGGGTAGCTGGCTAATGCGACGGCGGATGAGTAGATACCAAAGAGAAGCCGTTTCTGTGCCATTGCGGGGCATCCTTTGCGAGACGTGACTTGCTCACGCGTCATCAGAGGCTAGCCGAGCATGAGGGCGACGTACCATCACCTGAACCTGCGCAAGGGAATGTGACTGTAGTACAACAAAGGAATGACAGCATCGCCGACCCAGACTTGGCTGCAGCTGTGTCGCTCTCTGGCCTGAGTGTTGACCCATGGTTTTGTGCGAGAACACAGCAGCCGATGCAGCTCCCCGTTGCTGTTCCTCAGACAGTAGACGAACAAGTGCAACACCAAACAAGTGCAGACGACGGCCAATTCGTTCCCAACTTTCTGTCACCGCAGATGCTCGACAGCGGTCAGTACTCTTAGTCCCATTTGTTTGTCAACAAACACAGCTAACTCAGAAAAGGCGTTGACTTTGACACCCACTTTCGCGAGTTCACCAGTTTCCTCGACGGTGTCGGTCTCTCTGCAGAGTGGAGCCCCTTCTTCGGCGACCCTGACAGGCATGAGGAACCCATCGACCCCAGGCTTACGCAAGAAAACAATGAAGAGACCTCGCCTCGGCAAGGAGCTCCAACCCGAGCTGGAACACCGTTCAGCTCGTGGCTTCCTTCTGCACCCACGGGTAATCGGATATCCAATTATGTCTCTGACACAGATAGTAAGTCTCGCTTCAGACCTTAGCCAACTTGATCACTCACACGGACAGATCCAAGGGCCATTGACCCCGAAACACGGCCTTTCAAAGTCACCGAAGAGCAGAGATCGAAGCTCAAAGCATCCATCCTTGATCACTCGCATCTCCTGGACCCCTCTTTCTGTGTCCCATCGAGACACGCTCTCACGCGTTACGTGACCTCTTTCTTCGGCGGCTTTCACACACATATGCCATTCATCCACATCCCGACATGGCAGATCAACGATCATTCACCTGAGCTAATCTTTGGTATCGCGGCCATCGGAGCGCAATACTGCTTCGAGTCGAGGGCGTCAGAAAGGCTTTTCTTTGCTGGAAAAGCGCTGTTGATGGAAAGGCTGAGAAATGGTTCGGACTCATTTGGTCTCTCAACGCTTCCCATACCACATGTTACTTCTCAGAGTGGTCGGCGTGGCGATACGGAGGCTGATTCGGCAGTCGAGACCATCAGGGCCTTGATTACGCTCATGGGCTTTGCGACTTGGGAGCCCAAGGCACCAATGGTCCAGGAGTCCTTTGTGTTGCAAGGTATTCTTACTCAAGTCTTGCGAAACTCTGGTCTTGAAGACGTCGATGAGCCCGCATCGCCAACACCATCAGATCAGCCAAGTGATGGTAACTCATTGTGGCATGAATGGAAGACGTGGATCAAGCAAGAGTCAAACAGACGCTCCAAGCTCATCGGCTTCTCTTTCCTTCATACGCACAGCATCGCATACAATGTCTACCCAACACTCCGTAGTAACGAGATTGGTCTCCGACTACCATGCTCTACAAAGGAATGGAAAGCCCCGACACCAGCGTTATGGCGCGCTGCAACAAAAGAGATTCAGGAGCCACAGCTGTTCTTCCGAGAAGCGTTATCATTACTGCTTAAGAACAAGAATGACACAGCGCCACTACTGCCGATTCCTACGCCATTGGGTAACTATGTCCTGCTCCATGGACTACTCCAGAGAATACACATCGTGCGAGATCTGAGCCTTCCGATCGCCAGCAGCTCAGCTGTCCTTCCGAGTGAAGAGGTTGAGAAACTCGAACGAGGCTTGCGCTCGTGGACTTCTTGCTGGCAACAAGCACCAGAGTCAACCCTCGACCCAAACAACGAGAACGGACCGATCCCCTTCACTTCCAGTTCTCTTCTGTCACTAGCGTATGTGCGCATATATCTGCACTTGGGCCCCTACAGACAACTCGAGACACGTGATCCGCAACGCATCGCAAATGCCATCGCAAGTAGTCCCGATATCGAGAGGAGTGACGGTGTGATTGCCGCACTCCTCTACTCAGCGCACATGATCGGTATCCCAGTCAGACTCGGGGTTGATCGAGTCGCCCGAAGCCAGGCTTTCTTCTGGAGCGTAAGACATTCACTGTCTGGCCTCGACTGCGCAGTATTGTTGAGCAAGTGGTTATCGAAGCTTGGAGAAACGATTGCTGAGCATCCGCTGAGTGGTAAGTTTATTTTTGAAGAGATGTTCCGTCTTTCGAAGCTAACAAATACTCCAGACAGCGAAGACAGGATCTTACACTGGGTGAGATGCATCGTGGAGGAGGCATACACGGTCGTCGATTTTGATCAAGGCGTTGACACGGATAACCCAAGTCTTCTTGACTTCCGAGATCCAAGCAACTTATCCCTGGCAGTTTTGAAGATATGGGCACACTTCTTCAAAAGTAACACACAATGGCCATTCATCAACATAATTGGTGTTGGACTGGAAAAGTACAGGGAAATACTTATTCACAAGAACTTTGGCTGATCTTTCGCTCCGGGTTTGATCACAGGTTCTAGAAACGTTTTTATATGTTACTACCAATGATACCTTATTTTTGCTCCTGAGCCTTGGGCATGACAGCTCCTTTGGGTGGCTTGTTCTTCTTCTTGAACTCGTCACACATCTGCTCCATCGTCACCCATTCAACGCCTTCATGCTTGTTGATATACTCAATCAATCTGTCCGACGTTAGCCGGAGCTCGGCTCACAATTACTCCCGCTCTTACCTCTCGTGCATTAGCAGTGCATGCGGCCGACCGGAAACATCCGGATGAACTGTGAGAGGGAACACGCAGATCTGATCGGGATCATCAGCGTATTCGCGGTAGAAGTAGTCAAAGTGGTCTCGCCACAGGTCTTCAACATCGCGAGAGTTGACCCAGCCGTGGCTGTTGGGGGCATCTTTGATGAACATCATGGGAGGAAGGCTGTCAAAATGTCAGGATCATCCTCAGCAGCATTTTCGAAGCGGGTTTGACATACTGTGATGAATGTTAGCGCTTAGGTCTTGTATCAATGACTGCCAAAACTTACCTCATCTAAATACCAGTTTGCTGGAATCTCAACAAGTCCTGTATCCTGCCCCTTTACCAACGGCTTCATCCAAGTTTCGGCCTTTTGCTTATAGTCGATCTTGGTCCAGCTATCATTAGTTCGTAGCCAGTACATATGGCAATCATCATGAGACATCGAGTGGTCATACTCAATCCCATAGCTAAGCATCAGATCAACCCCCTCCTTACTAGTCTCCCACCAAGGGGCGACACTCCCGCGAGGGGGTTTGCCGCAGAACTCTGTGAGCATCTTGTGAGTCTTTTCCAAGACATCACGTTGTTGCTCTAGTGTCATATCGGAAGGATTCTCATGGGAGTAGCCTATTGGACTGTCGTTAGGTCAAGGGGCCAACTTGATACAGTAATATCACGAACCGTGGAGCCCTATTTCATGCCCGGCATCTCTGACCATTGCGCATTCTTCAGGGAAAGTCTCAAGACTGTGTCCGGGAATAAACCATGTCGCCTTGATGTTGTACTTGTCGAACAGCTTCAACATTCGACGAGTTCCATGTGTTCCAGCGAATAGGCCACGAGAGATATCACTGGGTGAATCTTCACCTCCATAGGAGCCAAGCCAACCAGCGACAGCATCAACATCGACTCCATACGAGCACAGAATACGCTTAGGCATGGCGGCGTCTGTTTGGTGACAATGTGAAGAAGTGGAGATCAATTGAGGACTTGAACACGATATGCAATGCAATAATGATGTGAATAATCTCCAGGAAGTTAAGCGGTTCAGATAGCTCTGGCTAGAAATACGTCAAGATTCTAGAATCCAGACCCTCAAGAATTACGCATGCGGCAGTCTCCCCGCGTCTCCAACCCGAAGATTACACCAATACCGATAACTAAGAGGGGTAATGACGCTTATCAGCCCACTACCCTATCATGGGGTATCATCCAACCCAGAACTAATCCCACGCTAGTCTCCAACTCCAACGCTATGCTCCAACTCTCTTATCACTCTACGAGTCAGGATCTTCCCCAGAGTTTTACAGGGGCTGTTTCTTTACCCCAGACCTTATCATTGGACTTTGATGAAGCATCCACAAAGAGATATTGCTGGGTTCTTGATAAAGTTGAGCTTGGCGAAGACTGCCGGTGTTGATCGACAAGTGATAATAGACAGGTCGATCCCACCGTTTTGAGTCCTGCATCATCCATCTTGTTTCTTCATCATCTGTCTATGAACATTACTTCGACCAATATGAGTTCTTCTGAAGGAGAGAAAGGCGAGAAGCAGTCTGGTGGAATGCTTAGCAATGGAAGCATTGAGCTTGGAAGACAGGAGGGTGTTGATGATGGAGAGGTCTTTCAGAAAATTCCAGGCAAGGTTGACTTCCGCACTGTTGGGTGGATTCAGGCGTCCGTCATCTTTCTGAAGGGTAAGTCTTTGTAATATGTTTTTGAAGGTCAAGCTAACCCTCTATCAAGTCATTTTCGCAACTGGTGTCCTCACAATCCCGAGTGCCATGTTCGTCCTTGGTGCTCTCCCTGGTGCGATCAATGTCCTAGGATGGCAAGGCCTGAATACCTACTGCGCCATTGTCCAAGGAAACTTCCGAAACAGACATGCTGGCTGCCACAGCATCGCGGATATGGCGAATGTAGTTGGTGGTACTTGGCTGAAGGGTAAGAAAGCCTGACTCTATTTGTATGCACAAAGACTAATAGCCATCGTGTCAGAGGTCGTTGGAGTTTTGTTCCTCGTCACATACGCCATCGTCGGTGCTTCAGGTATCTTCGGTACATCTGTTGCGCTCAATGTTCTTAGCAACCATGCTATCTGCACCAATTGGTTCATGTTAGTGGCGACAATCGCAGTTCTGATCCTCGCAAGTGTACGCAAGTTTGAGAATATTGCGTGGCTCACTTGGGCTGGCTTCTTGACCGTCTATGTTGCTGTTTTCATCGTCGTGTAAGTCTCTTGAATCCAGTAACCCTTCTTCGCTTACACGACTTAGTGTCGGTGTTACAACCCTCGATCGACCTGCTGCCGCTCCCCAGACTGGAGACTATGAGTTTGGCTACCATGTCATCGGCAATCCCACTTTTGTTGCCGCTATCACATCAGTCTCGACAATCTTCTGCAGTGGTGCTGGAACTTCCGCTTTCCTACCAGTTATCTCTGAGATGCGTCGACCTCGAGACTACAACAAGGCTGTCTACCTCTGCATGGGTATCGTCACTGCTTCATACCTCACCTTCTCGCTTGTAGTCTACAAGTATTGCGGTCAATGGGTTGCTTCGCCATCTCTGGGAAGTGCAGGTCCTACCATCAAGAAGGTCGCTTATGGTATTGGTCTCACTGGTCTCCTCGTCAGTGCCTGTTTGTATGTCCACGTCGCAGCCAAGTACCTCTTCGTCCGACTCCTTCGACACTCAGAGCACTTCCAGAAGAACACTGTGGTTCATTGGGCTGTTTGGCTGGGATGCACGACTGCCATGTCGGCTGTTTCGTTCCTTCTCGCTTCTGGAATCCCCATCTTCAACTACCTCCTGGCTCTCGCTGGAAGTCTCACCTTTTCGCCTCTCGCACTGGGTTTGCCTGGGTATCTTTGGGTCTATGACCACCAGCACTACCGAAAGGGAAAGATGTGGCAGGTTGTTGTTTACTATCTTAACTGGTTGATGATTGCGTTGTCTGTATTCTTGACTATTGGTGGAACCTATGGTGTTATTCAAAACATCATCGATGCTTATTCACAGGGACTTATCGGAGGAGCCTTCAGTTGCGAGAACAATGACAGGTAGATTCTTATGACTCAAGCCTAGTATAGAGTTTAACTTCAAGCTTATTTATTCTATTGCCTCCTTTTTATAACGCAGTATGTCAATATTATTGGGATAGAGAAACGGTGATCACAGGTGCCTTTGGGCAATCCACCTGTTGAGCCAGATGTGACAATACACAGGATGACTAGAGATGAGGAGGCAACCCGCTGGGGGCGGTCTGATCTATTATTTGTTAAGCCCCAGATACCCTCGGTAGTCTTTGGTGTCAAGGCGGCAGGTCACTTATGTTAGTCGGTAAGTAGTACTCTCAGTAGGGGGCTGATTGCTGAGGTAACAATTGAAGCCTAATGGAACTTCTAGGCTTCGCAATCACTTAGAGATGCCAAATTATATCATACTCTGTTCGTCTATCCAAAATGCAATTGCCATCTTTTGTAAAGCCTCCGGTGTAATAACACGTCCATTTATGCCGTCGAATCCCAGTATCTCGTGTTTCGTAAATCATGTAATCTATTTCCTCCAACGCCAAACTCTATTGTGAAGATTATAACCCTAAATTTCGACTCGTCGCACTTTGTTCGCTCGCGCTGCAGGCGTCGGGATTCGCCAGTTCGTGAGAAACGCGTATGTGAGTTACCAACTCGATTTCATCATCTCTCACGCCCCATTTTGCATAGGATGATGGCGGCCCTTGTCCTTTATGTGCGCCGGTCTTGGATGTTTGTCCTACCCCGATCCTTGTGTGGTTGCCATAGCCGCTGAGCTGGTGTGAGGACGAGCGATTGGTTGACTTTTTCGATCGTACGAGGAATGTTCGGAGACCCGGGAGACAAACAACGATGACGGCGGTACTCATTTCAGCGAGAGTTAATGTGTCTATAATGGGTCAGTTTATGCATTTGAAAAAGGCTTTGGTGATGGAACGTACTGCCGGATTCGTCCTCAAGCTCAAAGTCGGTAACATTGTATGCGATGAATCGTGAAAGGCTGACCATCAATGTGATTGTTCCCAAGGAAAAGACGCCAATGAGGCCAATCTTTTGTTCCTTGCGCAATCTCAAGTGTTTGAGTAGGAAGAATGGATACACAAATACTAAGATAATGTTAGACAAGTAAAAAGAGCAGCGAGATCTTCGGGACCTACTCAGCAAGTCTGTGGAAAAGTTGAGAGCCCACTGAATACAGAAGGAAGGGTATGAATTCCAAGCTGACTTGAGTTGATTTTCGATGGACCTGTTTGATGTCTGTCAATTCAAAGGATTCGGCAAATCATGTCGTCAAGCGTACCAGTTATCGGAGAAAGGTAGGCATATGAGAGTATTTGTGAGCACCGACGCGAGCAGAGCACAACCGAGATAAATCGAGATACCAAGTAACACTCTTCTCAAGGTTTCCAGAACCCGAGGGATTAACGTCCAGTAGAAGAGAACAATGGATATCTTGGGAAAGTAGATACCCGTGTCAAAGAAGTACTCGGCCACTAGCACGGTCTACATATAGTTGGTCAGCATTGTAGTTCCCCTTTCGCAGCCGCTGTGTCGCCATACTTTCAAGTACTCAACGTTATTGACCACGAGCTCGGATCCGATCGCAGGGTTGTCGATAAGGATTTGAAGCGCGAGGGTCGAGCAGATAAACCATCCCAAGCTGAAGACCCATCCTAGCCATGCAAAAATATCAGACAGGTTGAGGAGGTTCTGCTTTAAGAGGTAATGCGCCCAGGTTCGTAGAATAAGAACAACTAATGCCAAAACAAGCAGTACTGCTTGTATAGCCTTGCGCAAGTTCAGTTAGTACCAAAGAGTGAGTAGTATATATTCGACAAACATACAATAGAAGTGTTGATATTCATTGATGCTTGGCTGGCGGCCACAGCCTTGGTTCTACCGCCGAGGGGAGATGCGACAGCAAGGGGACATGGGTAACTGAAGAAGGAAAATTCCGCTGGCGGACGGCAGCGCATTTAGCTTTTAACGCTTCTTCGCTGAAACCAACCACTAGACATTAGAGTTCAAAGCTTGGCTCAGCTAGACCATTGCACTATTCTCAATGGGGTTGTACATGTCTGAGCGCTGCTTTGGCGTCTTTGGCACATGCTCGGAGTGATCCGATAACAGCATTCGACAACAAAGTTCCTCCTCCGAAATAGACCTCGGCTGCATACCTGTCAAAGCAGCGTCCATCTAATGCTAACTCTGGTAATTGGTGCCTGTGACCTTGACAAGAGGCTCCAATTAGTCTGTCTGTAAGACGTACAACACTTCAATAACCATTGCGCACCAAAAAATTAAGTCCGAGTGGGACCGTAGATGTCGGCCCGCTTGCTGATCCTGACGGATCGACCTGGCGCCATAGCCAGGGCATTAAGCATGGATTCTTGAAACAGCATGTGCAATTTGTGGTGAGAAGGACTGCAACTGTCGCGCGCTTGGCAGGACTGCTGTGCATAACTGGCTGGAACAGCAGTACGAGATGGCATTGATCAGCACATACTCCTTACTTGCCTGCTGTACTTGCTGTACCTCTTCTGCAAATCCGGACGTGGCTTGCATTGTACATCTAGGTACGGGTGAAGGAGGCAATTCAATTCAAGGACGCCGTAAGCTCAATGTGGTTAGGATCTGTTTGATAAGCCTCCATGCCCCCTATCCCACAAGCCATCATCTCTTTTCAGCTAGAGACACCAACCAACCACCTTCTGAGATAGGCAACATGTTCCAGTGGCTGACGGACACGCATGCAACCATAAACTTGCGCTACCGAAAATTTTGGCGCGCCAGGGGCAAAAGCTCCAGGGAAATGACTCGAGGCAATAAATGGCTTAGACCAACATCAGAAGGTCAATTCTCCGGCTTTGCCAATGGAAGTGCCTATCAGAAGGGCAATTTGCGGCTGAGACATGTGGCTGAATGTTTCCATGCTCATGGCAATTTGGAGGACGGTGATGGTGAATCCATCACGCGGGTGTCGCGAGACAAAAAGTGCTACCCTTTCTAAATTTGTATAATCCAAACTCTCTCCTTCTAACCCTTTTACCTGCGGGTGCTCTCGATTTTCATGTCCAGTACTCCGTATCATGAAGGAATTTGCAGCATATGCGCTATGCACCACGACTTCATCATCGACGTCATCACGGTCAACAATCCGTGATAGAGGTTTTCCGAGAGGTAACAAAGAAGGAGTTTTTATTTCAAAGATTCTTAATACATTGACATCGCTTTACACCTCTTTGTAGGGTTTAGACCTCCTCCCCAGCCTTAATCTTCTCATACGCTTGCTTCACCTCAGGCAACGCCTGAACACGGTCCAACCAAGCCTTGACCTTGGGATAATCATTCAGACTCAAACCAGCATACTCATACTGTCTCATCCAAGGTTCAAAATGAAAGTCGACGACATTAGGTTTACCACCGGCCAAGATCCATTCTCCATCATGCTTCTTCAGCTGCTCCTCCAAGACTCCGAAGCACCGATAGACCTGGGCTTGATATCTCTCATACGCATTCTCATTTTTGACGTTATTGTAATGGCGGAACCAGTTACACTGACCAAGGAATGGACCAAGAGTGCTAACAAGGAAGCTGGTCCATGCGTCGACATCAGCTCGTCCTTGCTCGCCTGCTTCCTGTCTTGCACCGAACTTGTTCTCGGAATCGTAGACGCGGAGGATGTAATTCATGCATGCAAGAGATTCCCAGCTGGTGACGTTGGTGTTAGGGTCTTCCAAAGCCGGAACGCGGCCATTGGGGTTGATCTTGAGGAAGCTCTCGCCCTTAACACCATTGGGTGCATCTCCAAACTGCCAGAGCTTGACGGTGTATGGGATGTTGAGAGCCTCAAGGAGAATGGCCACCTTGAAGGGGTTGGGGCCTGTGGTATGAGCGTGTAGGATGAGGGGCTTGATAGAAGACATGTTGAATATTGCGTGTTTTGAGATTTAAGACCCGGTTACTCTCTTAGATAGAGCCTTTGTTGATATGTGTGATTGGCAGGGTACTGGGTACAAACTTATATACTTGTTGAAGGGAACACGAAGTCTAGAAGCTACTGCTGGTGGAGATGCTTTGAAATCACGTCCCAAACTACGTTATGAGGTTTCACTGGTGCTATCCCGACCCATCTCGTCAATGCCGACGAAGAATTGGTAACGATGATTGGTGGACTGCAACATCATGACATAGGCAGTGGAGATGAATGGGGTCGCTACGACCAAAATGGAGTTGGAGGCCAATACATAAGGTATCTACTTTCAGTTCCAAAGCCATTAGTTCATGGAACATCCAGTAGCTCACAGGCATTGCCAAGCCCAACATGAATTGCTCAAAAAGACTGGTCGGGTTCAGGGTGACAGAGGGCAAAAAGAAGGTACAGGTGGACTCAAACCACCGAAGTTGGACGAACAGGGAATCGAACCCTGGACCACTCCCAGATTATTCTGATGAATCATGCTAAGGGAGTATTATACCACTAAACCATTCGCCCGAACGATTTCTGATTGGTTGAGATGCTGTCTCGTTTTTCATGAATATCAAGGAATTCTGCACAGCTCATTGAGAGAGAATTATATTACAACAACGGCTACAACTAATTAATGACGTATCCGCCATCAACCATCATGGCAGCTCCTTGAACAAAGCTTGCTTTACTGCTTGCAAGAAACAATATGCAATCAGCGACCTCCTGCGGGCTGCCCATGCGACCCATCGGAGCAATGTTGATGGCAGGACTCAAGACGTCAGCTTGAGGCCTTGTCATCGCTGTATCGATAAGACCCGGACAAACTGCGTTGACACGGATGAGATCCTTGGAGTACTATGCAAGTCAGTCATGCTAGTAAGTCAGGTGCTGGCGAGATACATACGTCGATAGCATCGCATCTTGTCATGCTAATCACGGCTGCCTTGCTCCCACAATAGGCCGCTGTAGTTGACGACGGTCAGTGTTTGCCTCAGATTTGAAGTTTGTATGTCGCAACTTACGTGCTGCTGGGCGACCAACAACTCCCAGTTGCGAGGCGATGTTGACGATGCTCCCTCGAACTCCAGGTCTCCCGTCATGAGTAGGGAGAGGGTCTTGCTTGAGCATACGTGAGATAGCAGCACGAGATGACAGCCAACATCCCCTATAGTTGATATTGTTGATCATATCGAATTCCTCAACGGAAGACTCATGAGACCTCTTGTTGTTACTCAACACGCCTATGATACGATCAGTCATCGACGAGCCACTTTTCAGTATCAAAACAGCTCTTACCAGCACCGTTGACAACATAATCAACTCTGCCAAATGCGTTGGTCGTTTGGCTATAGAGGTTCTCGATGTCCTCCACTTTGGAGATGTCTGTTGGTACAGCGAGGACCTGAACATCCTGGAAGGATTCTTTAATGGCAAGTTCCGTGTCGCCGAGCTTTTTCGCATCACGATCGACTATAACGATCCTCTTACATCCTTCCCGTGCAAAGGATAGAGCTGTCTCACGGCCGATACCTTGCAGACTATTAGCGGAATAGCGGAAGCAAGGGAGGTGACAGGGTTCTCACCTGAGGCAGCCCCAGTCACCAGCGCAACGCCATTGAAGATGGACATGGTTTCCAGTTGATTGTGATAATTTGTTAACGGCAACTTGCACACCCAGCGGATTGGATTGAGGGGGTTCTCTACGTGGCGATACCGGCGTAGTCTTATCTCAGAGTATAGAGTCACAGTAGCATACGTGCCAACCAAGATGGATACCAGACATGGACTGTGAAGCCTATGGCGCTAAGCTCCAACGTTATCGTTATCGTTATCGTTATCGGAATTATCTTATCTCAGAAATGGAGTTACTCCAACCGCTGGGGTAAGTTGGGGTCACCCTCCAGGACCCTCCATCAATCGTCCCAGTGCAGGGTAGGGGCATTGCATGAGCATGTTCGGATTTCACATAATGCATCAATCACCAAGTGATAAAGCGTCTCTATCAACTCACTGAGATCCTCACGTACTATTTTCTAGAATCTCGCTCTACATAGTCGTATTAACTAGAAGGACTGGCTGTTGGCTGGAAAAAAGAGTGACTGGAAAGAGTTATGCGTCCTTGAAGTTAAGAACATCGTCAATAAATAAAAAGTGTGCGGCCAAGGGTTTCATCAAGGCCTCAATCAACTACGATTTTATCTTCGATTCTCCATTACAATTCTTGTGTAAAACCCAATCATACAAGATGGTCCATGAACGAATGGCAGCGACACTGTGTTGGTTTGCAGTCTTGTCTGACACTCAAACTGCTTCTCATGTGCAAGAAAACTCCGGTACGCTCAGGCGAGTGACAAGATGAGCCTCACCCGAAGACCATGTCCTGATGTTAATCGCTTATCAAAGACCGTTATCTGACAGCTCGGTAACGAGATATTGATGGGTCCCGTGTCACACCACTGCACAGTCATACATACAATTTGACAGGAGACTCCACCATAGCCAAGATGCAGTGAGGCGGAAACGAGCCATATCCCCATTTTTGCCTGCGAGATCGGCTTTCTTGCGGGAACCCATTTCTAGAAAGAGCCGCAAGTTAATTTAGCTTCTATGACATCCTTTCTCTGTATTTCCGGGACCTTGGGAACTTCTGTGGGATACGCGACGCGTATGTTGTCGAGACGTGAGAAGCGTGTTTGGTGTTGAAAGAGGTCATAGACTTGGGACGCAGATGTTGTGCCAAGTCATGGATATTCTGTTGACATTTTTGATAAGACAATCATACTCAAGGGAGCGAATAAAAAACATGGCATTTCCATCTGATCCGCATCCACAATCTGCCGTCTTCCTCCTTTACGTTGACAAAGTTAGCGCACGATCGGCTCCGACAACTCGAATCGGCTCAGGCCCCGCTTGACCAGATTCAGACTCTCTTGAATCCGGGGAAAGGGTCAATGGAAGACGAAACAAGTAAGATCATCCATTTCCCCGCATTGGAAGTCTCTAGGCCGTTACATCAAGCAAGAAACACGAATTAAAACGATGTATTTTGATGCATGAAAAGTGAGATTTTGTGCTTGCGGCTGCACTGCGGAACTCGTGATGCGGATCCCCCATGTCGGATGGTGGGGCAGTGAACTGACATGATCATACGTGACCTTGAACCTGGGAGCTATATAAAGAGGCTGCTGTTCGCTATCTCTTGACGAAAGAAAAAGAGAAATTCGAAGATTATGAGACTACCGACTGCTACATTTACAAAACTTTTTAATCAACAGTTCCGTGGGCCTGTATCCGGGAACATAAATCGGTCTTTCTACGCCACGATGAGAGCGGCTAGGTATTACGGTATCAAGGACATTCGTGTCGAGCAGGTCCCTGAGCCTTCAGTGCAGCCCGGACAAGTCAAGGCAGGTATCTATTTTATACCGCTTCGATCGTGATGCTGATAATGATAGGTTGCCCCTAAATTTGTTGGCATCTGCGGCACAGGTAAGGATCACAGTTCGACACCCAGCCAAAGCTGACAGGAACCAGACCTGCACGAATATCTCGGGGGACCCAACTTCTGCCCAACCAAGCCTCACCCCCTTACATCAGAAAGCATCCCCGTGACACTCGGTCATGAATTCTCAGGAGTCATCTCCGAAGTTGGCCCCGGCGTAACTGGCTTCGAAGTAGGTCAGCCCTGCGCAGTCCAGCCAACCCTCTTTTGCGGCCACTGCGCAGCTTGTCACACCAGTGCCGAGAACGTCTGCCATACCGGTGGCTTCCTCGGCCTCTCAGGCGGCGGCGGCGGTCTTTCCGAGTCAGTTTGTGTGAATGCGACGCACGTCTTTCCGCTGCCAAAGGATCTGCCCCTCGAAATTGGAGCACTTGTCGAGCCTCTTTCTGTAGCTTGGCACGCCATGTCTGCAGCGCAGGAGATCAATGGCAAGTCTAAGATTGCAATTTTGGGTGGAGGGCCCATCGGTTTGGCGATGATTCTGTGTTTGAAGGCCAAGGGGGTTAGTGAGATTATTGTTTCTGAAGTTGCTGCCTCGAGACAGGAGTTTGCAAGGCAGTTTGGTGCCACCAAGGTTGTGAACCCGATCAAAGAGGACCTCAAGGAGATCGCTCTTAGCTTGACTGGTGGTTTAGGTGCCGATGTTGTTTTCGATTGCGCCGGTGTACCCGCGAGGTGAGTTTTCTTACACACGCTCTGTGCATATGCTAACAGTGAATAGTGTCAAAGGTGCTTTCGAGGTTGTGAGAACAAGAGGCACTGTTGTAAATATTGCGATCTGGGAGAAGGAGATCCCTTTCAACCCTAATTGGTTGACCTTCAAGGAGAGCGCCTATAAATCCGTTTTGGGATACCAACGGGAGGACTTCCAAGCAGTCATCGACAACCTCGCTTCGGGTGCAATTAAGCCTCACCAGATGATCACCAGAAAGATCAAGATGGAGAACATTGTCGATGATGGTATCAACGCGTTGATCACGGATAAGGATAACCAAGTCAAGATCCTGGTGGACATCAATGACAAATGATCGGAAATAAGGGAGGTAGTCAAGAAGGAGTTAGTGGAGTTTGAGTTGTTGTGCAATATTGAGTAGCCTTGAATGACAATTTTCTAATTGAAGCAACATCCTTTGATGCTTTTCTAAGTCCCTACTGCCTGACTTCTGTCCACGGCGGGATAAAGTAATAACATACGCCATGGATGATGCAAGCAATACCGTCTGCAACCCAGTGTATCCAATGCCAGCTTGGAAATCGACTCCCAACAAAGGCGCCCATACATCTCGCTGGGTTCAGGCCTGCACCTCCGTATCCATATCGCGCGAAGGCACTAGCAAAGCTCATAGTCCCGACACTCAATCCTACCATGAGAGGTCCCAGTGCTGGACCAATGATCTTGGCTTGTCGTGGGTCTAGACCAACACCAAAAGCGAGAAACAGGAGCAGAGTAGATGATACCAATTCGACAACAAATATCTCCCTTGGCGGGACGATGTCCGTGAACAGCCAGCATCCGCCGACTTTGAAGTCTCGATCTCCCCAGCTTGCCCTGACCAATAAGCCTGCCAGGGCTCCTCCGCCGATCTGAGCTGCGACGTAGAGTATTAGACGCGGCAATGAACATAGCCTAGCGCAAAAAGTCGCAAAAGTGATCAGAGGGTTGAAATGAGCACCGGAAATCGCCCCAAAAGACGTGATGAAGAGCGTTATGAAGATCAGGTTCGTTATGCCGCCAATGAGAGGCCCCAGGAAAGCAGCATTGTCAAAGCTCCCAAATCGTTGTGTTGGGGCCGCAGGAGCAGTATCCGGAGAGATGTTTACCCATATCGTTATGTACACAAACAGCAAAGTACCTAATGCTGGTTAATTGAGAGTTGCAGGCTGATGGATGAAGTTTGGTACCAATCCCCTCGATAAGCGCCGCTTTCCATAAATCCAGATTCTTGATCGGGCTCATGTCCATCAACTCCCAGAACGACATGTGCGGCGTGGCATCTGGTGCGTGATGCAGCAAATGGTCGTCTTCCGATGTTCCTCCTTCGACAACGTACGCCTGATTGGCACCGAGTCTTCCAGCGAATGGTTGACTGTTGCTTCGATAATGAGGACCCGAAGGCTCTGAGCTGGGCCTGGCTTCGACATCGCCGCTGTCGTGTGCCTTTCGGCGATTCGTCACTGCCATGATTCGCGAGACTGTGATTATGCTGGGTTTACAGTGATTGAGTGATATTTCAGAGAAGACATTGTCGTCGGGTAATATATGGTGACAGCGGCCGCTCCTTGTTGATGGTAGCGAGGTTTCACCGATATTGGATTGTAATGAGTTTTGAGATCTTACGAGAGCCGCTAGTAGCGTCTTACACATACTGACAATCGCTGACTAACGCTGACAGAATGGGAACTGAACAAGGTTTAAGTGAACAACAGTGGGAATCATGAGATGGAAGGCATTTTGGCGGAAAATAATGGATCTTTCCTTTGCCGACTTTTCCGAACATGATAATTGCACATGAACCGCCATCACAAACTCGAACATTCACGACTCGACGTCGTACCCGATTCAAATCTTGAGTAACATTACAACTTCGGGACTTTCGGCCCATGCAATAACCATTTAATTCCCTCCACTGTATCATTTGTTCGTTTCTCAACCTGCTTGGTCAATTGAGGGAAGAACTCCCAGAAGTGATGGGGTAGACCAGGATACAAATCCAGTCGCGTGGAGATCATGTCGTCCTGAAGAATCCGCTCGTAAATGATACTCTCGTCCCTCAAACCATCAAGCCCGCAGACTTGAAAGTAAGTTGGAGGTATTCCTGAATGTCCTGATGGATGGACAGCAGGCACTGCGATCGGCGAAGTCGGGTCTGGCTTATATGCAGCTGCAAAGATCTTAGTATCTCTTCAACACAATGTCTCGGGTCTTCTTACCAACGAATGCGCGAGCGACTTCCTCTGGAGGTATAGTCACGTCTTTGTTCTGCTCGTGACTAACATAGTCGTCTTTGTACTTCTCGGGAACGAATGGTGGAGGAAGAAGAGGCCCGACACCAAGAAACTGCCCGGTGACCTTTGCAGGAGACCCAATGTCGCGGTTTAGATACACCACGCCGTTGGCAATGTTTGCTCCAGCGGAAGTGCCACCGATGATGAGGCCCGCTGAAGGAGAAGCGGAAGGGTGAACTTGCGTGGGATTTTGAGCGATCTGTCCAAGGTCAGTCTCTTTACGAACAACAGCTGGGGAAAAACAATTACATACCCATTGCAAAGCATCAACTCCGTCATGAATTGCCTGAGGGAACGGATGTTCCGGAGCAAGACGGTAGTCAAGGCAGACTATGATGATACCAGCTTTGAGAGCCAAGATTCTGTTGGACTCCATATCATCATGGCGTGTGCCTAGACAAAAGCCACCGCCATGAAAGAATAAAAAGATAGGAAGCTCATCTCCTGGGACGACATCTGACGGAGAATAAACATAGGCGAGAATGGTGCTGCCGTCACGAACGGGTATCTCAATATCTCGCTCGGTCAAGCTCGGAGGAGGGCCTCCAAGTGCGTCTCGTGCCTCATTTTTGTGCTTATTTGATGTAGCTCGAAGAGTTGGTATGTCGATGTTGGCCGGAAGCGGCGGCGGGCTGCTGGACTTCAAGATCTGTTAGTGTGTATTGTTAGTGCTGTTCTTGTCGGACTTTTGGTGGGGGAGGGCACATGCCTCGAGAAACTCGGGGTCTGGTTGAGCACTGGCGAGGATTTCCGAACTAGGAGCCATTTTGGACAGTTTAAGGGAAGTGTTAGACTGGAATTAGCCATGGTGGGCAATAGTCATATGGGGAAATAAATACAGCTGTGAGCAAACTGTCGAATGAGCCTACACGTAATTCACCACGGACATGAAAAGACCGCGTTTGACCGGGCCCACCATTGGAACTAATGAGGATGGCGCAACAAGGGCTCTCGGTTAAGGCCAATCAACGGAAGAATCGGTAGATTGAGCTTCGGGTGCCCACATTCCCCCGCAAAAGAGAAATCTGGGGAGCAGTTGATGCAACTTGCTCCAAACTCAACTTCGTCGTACGTTGCACCGCGACACTCAGTCCACTGATCGCAGGCTCTATCGCACTCCTACCATGACCCAAGATCAAGAAGAACGTCCGACTCCACCTCAGACGTGGAAGGGCCATCGCGCCTGTTTTGAATGCAGACGGTACGTGGCCCTTTCTTTGCAGCTTCTCGTTTGACACACGTTAATCCTTTTCAACAGAAAGAAGACAAGATGTAGGATACGATTCCCAATTTTCGAGTGCGAGCTGACCCGGCTTTAGGTGACATGAGAAAACCTAACTGCGGTTTATGTACAAGGACCGGCCAATCCTGCACGTTCCCAACAAAGCGGAAGACGCCTCAGAGACGTCGCCAGGAGAGCCAGATTGATTCACAGAAGCTTGGTCAGTCCAGCGTAACGCAATGAAATAATGGCTGAATGCTGACGCGCGGATCAGAACGTCTCGTTAGTCTGCTTGAGTCAAGGTTGAACGATGGCCAAGACATCGATATGCTGTTATCGCAAACAGAACAGCTTCCGAAAGTCAACGATATACACACACCAAACTCCCTCGACAGAGAACAGGAACAGATTATGCGAGATGATAGCAACGATGAATCGCAGTCAGAAATCATTGTCCTGGGCACAAGCATCGTCTGCGACGATTCAACGTCACCAGCATCCATCTTCCGCTCAACAGAAGGAGAAGCACCCGTCTGGTTGGGGGTACCGGTGCCTGTACTGACAGACCTTGTTCACATCTTTTTCGCAAAGACCCAAGGATGGCTTCCGCTTCTTCACAGGCCACGATTCTTTGCCCAATTCATGAAGGACGGCGTATTCGATGACAGAAACCACTCCAACACTGAAGCATTGCTGCTATGCGGCATGTTTGCCCTGGCAGCTCGCCACTCCACAAGTTCATGGTTCCACGGCATTCCAGCACCAGATTGTGGACAGGTCTTTCTGGAGAAGGCCAATGCATATTACGAAAAGTGTCAGCTTGGGCAAACACCAAGTCTTGAACACCTACAGGGGTGTATCTTGTTAGCTGTCTATGAATATGCTTCAGGCCCATCACACCGCGCATGGATTCTTGCGGGCGTCTGTGTCCGACTAGCCTACGATCTAAACTTGTGCAGTATGGATGAGCAGGATGAATCAAGCGATTGGTCAGTTCTAGAAGAGCAACGCCGTGCGTTTTGGATCACCTGGGAACTCGACACTTTTGGCTCTCTCATGTCAAGACGGCCAAGTTCGATCAACCGGTCCATGGTCATGGTCAAGCTCCCGGTTAGCGACGAGGCATGGTTTGCTGACCGACCAGTTGACTCACCTGTTGTCGACCCAAGACCAAGTGAGGTTTGGAAACTCCTTGTCGACTCCCCAAATCAAGACCCTCGGGCATGGTTTCTTATAGCCAACATTCTCTTGAGCGTCGCAAGTGAATTTGCAGCGGGTCGATTCACTTGTCAGCGGGATAAGGAGGAGCTCATCGATGCTATTACCTGCTTTTCACTTGTCATGTCACAACGGTTCAACTTGGAGACACTGGAACGAGAAACATCTTCAGGTGATGCGGCAAGGCATAACTGGATTATTGGCATGCATCTCATGTTGACCTGTACTCGCACGACCATACAGGCTACCTTCAAGCCTGGAGATCCAGAGACATTGCGATCACCTCGCCATTTATCTCGGATATTCTATCATTGGTATCCGGACTACATCCCTCTATGTCAGCCTTTCTTGGCATGTTGTCTGTTATCAGACCGAGCATACCCCTCAAAGGATATGACTGATGCTTCATATACCGGATACCATAATAGTGAACTTGTTAGTCTGGTCTTGTCGCAGTATGCCACTGTATGGAACCTTGCTTCGATTGTAATAAGTACGTGTTGCCCATTGACCAACATCCTTGCATGCTAACTAGGAACAGATCTGAAGGCTTCATTGATGCGCCGTGACAAGGATAACTCATTCGAGAAGCGATTTGCGTTATTCTTCCCTTCGCGCGTTCCCAATAATCGGAAAGATGATCAGGCCACCATAGCTGGAGGGCCCGATATCGAGGAACTGAGAAGTGAGAACGTATCAGCCGAGAGTAGTTCTGGCGATAGTGACCTGCAGCAACTTCTTCAGCCGACGGAACTGGGAGATGCAGAGACTTTGATGACAGAACTTGCAAATATGGCTGGAAGGGGACTACCTAGATACGTGCCAGGAGACACTCAACCTGATTGGAACAGCGGCATTTCTCTCAATTTCCTTGATGAGGATCATCAGCATCTAAATTACCTACAGTTGTGATAGCAGTGGGAAGTGCTTGGGACAGATGAGCTATGAGGCACATATAGATGAAATATTGAAGTAATGGTAACGCATGTTGAATCATGTACAGATTCCAACACCTTCATTTGCTATGAAGGTGATTCCCAGTGTTTGAGATGCGCTGTTGGTTGTGACAGAGAATGTCCTTGATCCGACATAGCAATAGCCAAAGGGGTCATAACTGCGAGCGCGGAGTGTATATGGGTCAAGACGGTTGGAACATTTAAGCCAGGTACTATTGCTTCAGCTAATGACAATAAGGACATCTTTGCAACCCTGATCACCAGCCCGGCAGAAGCTATGTACTGCGGGCGAGAATTGCCCTGAAGCTACTAGACGTGCAAAGCCACCCACTCCACGACGCGACTTAGAGGACCTTGACCCTAAGCGATAGAAATATTTAGGTAAATCTAGTCTAAGCTTAGGGGACAATTTGCTAAGTTTATTTTGACACCATGCTCTGATGTTTTCTTGCTCCCTGGGGGCGACCAAGACAGCCTAGAGGTTCTGAACATGTTAGATCAATTAGGAGCTAGTGTTCTCCTGGTGGCTCACTTCTGCCCTGCTCTCCAACTGCTTCTCCTGCGTTTCTGGCGGCACGATCTCATCCACTTCCATAGTCTTAGCATCAATCTCAACTGGTGCGTCAATGGTTGCATCAAATTCGGATGCTTGTTCTTTGATGAAGAAGCAGGCTTTTTGGTCAGTCAAGTTTGAATGGGGATGGGTAGGTCGAACTTACCTATAAGCATGAGAGAGCAAAATGCAGCCGAAACGATCCACGCGTTTCGAAAAGCGATTAAGTACGCCTTCTTCATGCCTAAAACGGCGGCATTTGCAATTTCAGGTGTGAGGCCAGGGACAGCTGCCACTGCCTGTTTGTTCTGGGAAGCTAGCCCTTGAATAAGTGCAGGCAGAGACGAGGTAGGTAGCCCGAGTGGTAGAGCTGCCTCTGCAATCTTCTTGGCTAATTCCTTATCCAAAGCATTGTGCAAGACAGCGTTGTTGATTGCTAGGCCAATTGAGCCCCCTAGACTGCGAATACTCGTCATGAGAGCAGATGTGAGAGCGATGAGCTCCGGCGTTGTTGCGAATTGCGCAGAAACCATGGTCAATGGAACAATGGAAGGAAGCGCAATGCCAGGTAGGATAGGGTAGATCCAGAAAGCGTATCGAGGAGTGTCAATCTTTGAAGTTGCCAATAGAATGAAGAAGGCAAGAAGGCAGACGGCACCCAAGACGAGTGGTGGCCGAAGTGTCTTGTACTTAGAGGACCATAAGCCAAAGACGGGAGAGAAAGCAACCGCTGCGATGAACATGATAGCAAAGTTGACACTGCCCGAAAGGAAGCTGGCATCATATACGAGAGATATTTCGAAGACGAAATAAGAGTTGGCGGCGAAGAAAGCGATACCTTCGATGAAAATGACAAATAAGGAGATGGCGAAGTTTCTGTGCCTCCATAGCTCGTGGTGAAGCATACCGTCCTTCTTGAACCTCCACTCATACACGATGAAGACTATCAGGACGACGATGCTGATGACAAAGGGTGCAAGGATATTAACGCTATCCCAGGAGTAGGGGTTTTGGGACCAAGATAGGGCTATACAGAAAAGGACGAGGGCTGGGGCAAATAATGTATATCCTACCCAGTCAAGACTCTTGATCTTTTGTGACACGTTGAGGGAGACTTGAAGGTCTCGAGGCGGGGGGTTATATCCGATGAGACAGCCCAAAGATGCAACAGCGTAAAAGCCAGCCGTTACATACCAAAAGATACGGAAGTTGGAGTTGTCGCCATGACGGAGAAGCCCGCCCCCCATTAGCAAGGCAATGATTGCACCAAGCGCGATCGATACACTTCCAACAGCCTGTCCAATAGGTCTGTAATGCCGAGGAAGAATTTCGGACATGACAGCAACGGTAAGCGACTGGCTTCCGAAAGTAGAACCCAAGATTGCGAACCCGGCGATGAGAGTTCCTGAGTTCTGAGCTCGTGACACGATGATGCTTCCCGCAACGCCAGCAAGTGGCATCACCACGAGTATGGTTTTTCGGCCCCAGTAATCAGCGACTTGACCGATAGGGGGGTTTAGAACGACGGTGAGGATCGTGATGCAGGATGAGAACCAGACAGTCTGGCTACTACCGCCGACAGCTGCGGCCATAGTATTCGCCAGGAGGCCTGTACCGACGAGGGAGAGGATTTGTGTCAGGTATATCATGTTGACGGCCTGGACTTTGGTTAGCTTGGGGGGGTGCCAGAGGCGCAGAGTGACTTACGAAAAGGCAGATCAATGTCTTGGAATGAATTCGAGCAGCATCTTGCTCAAAGGGAGCGCTGATGGAGGATTGGGAAGCCATGTTGGCGATGCAACTCAGAGGCTGAATGCTTGAGATGCAAGGATGTACCAGTAGCAAAACACCGTGGGACTGGGCTTTGATATATCAAGGTTGTAGGAAAGGGCGTATCCGTGTTTGAATGCCGGTGGCTGGAATTCGCGTCCTGATTGTCAGGGTATTTGCAAATGTATCGGCTCCAATCTGGCTTGTTCCCCAGCTTTACCCCAGCCAGTGAAGAATCGGGATCTGGGGTAGCGTCGACAGGTGCCATCGGGTTGGTGGAGACGGCCTTCGCGGTGACCGGGGGCCGTAGGTAAGTCAGGTCACGGTAGTAACACGCGCCGGCCATTCAGCAGCGCCACTTCAGGCAGCAATACCCTGCCTGTGGTCAGTCACAATAGAAGCGCATTCACTTCTTTGAAGTCGGCGACTAAGGCCAAGATCGCAAATGCAATATGGATGTCCAGAAGGCGAAAGGGGGGCCTCGTGAGTAGTGCGTACGCCCAGGCGTAAGGCTGTTGATCATTAGCTATGGTTCAATTCCCTGAAGCAGATGGCAAGTCGGCGGACTATTCGATTACGTGTCAAGAAATTGTAGAAACGATCCCTTACTAACCGAGAGTACGAAAGACAGAGACAAAGATGAAGCTTTTCTTACCGTGGCATAGAGCAACATTAAGGAAAGTATTTTGCTTCATGTCATGCGTATACTACAGACGTAGTCTATGATCGCAAACGTGATGGTATCGAGAATTATACTGGGCTCGGGCCGATGTTCACTGCGTATCAATTCCACTTCAAGATCTGCAACACGATAAAGAAGCCAATGGGTTTCTCAATGGGATTGCTGTATCTATTCTTCTGCATTTTACAACTGTGGCCTTGGCCCCAAATCCTTCATATCTAACGTAGTAGATAGCCCCATCTCCTTCGCCATATGAGCAAACACCTGTCCTTTCTCGTTCGGATCATTCAGCATCTTGAAGAACGCCTCCCTCGTAGCGATGTCTTCAGGAGCAGTCGACTTCAGTCTCAAGAGATTTGCAGTCGATAACGGATCCGTGACGTTCTTATAGACATCACGTCTGGCGGTTGCGTACTCATCGAGGGCTGTTTCTGGGGCATTCGCGTTTATGACTTGAGTTAAAGCTTTGCCCAAATGAGCGGCATCAAGTAAGCCCGTAGTCAGTCCGAGTCCACCAACGGGATTGTTGAGCTGGAGAATGTTTAGTGACGAAGGATGCGATGGCGAGGGATAACTTACATGAGCAGCATCGCCGGCGAGCATGATGTTTCCAACGCGATACTTGGAGACACAGCGCTGATGAATCGTGTACGGAGCTGTCTGGAGGTAGATGATCTCATCAGTATTGCCGGGCAAGATCCTAGCGAGCCTCTCTTTAATGACAGGGAAAACAGTCTTGTCAGTGATAGGCTCCCCATCAGCACCCTGAACAAATGGAACACTGGTTGCAACCCTCCACAGATTCTTTGGGCCACGTCTCACGACGATAGCCCAATCCTCAGGATGTACGATAAAGTTACCAGGCTTCCAACCTAACTTTTCAAGGTCGTAGAGGATGTTGACTGCAATGGGCCGTATGTCTGGCCAGGTGTAGCCTTCGAGAGACTGGCCTATACACTTTCTAACCGAACTCTTACCACCATCAGCTCCGACGACATATCGGCAGTTAAAACTGAGCTCTTGATCATCAAGTTTGCGCCGAGCGTGAACAGTAACTGAATCGCCATGGTCTTCAACGCGGGTAAACGCATGGTTGAAGATGATCTCCGCATTTCCTGTGTTGATCAAATGCTTGAGGAAGATCTGCGCCAAGACATCTTGTCCTATGAAGACTGCGCAGAGATTGGGATTATCTGATGGTGGAGGCTTAAAGTCTGCGAGGATTTTTGTTGTATCGTACCCGTCTCGCCAAGAGTACCCATCATTGCTCTTATAAGAAGACTCGATGACCTCATCGATGATTCCAGCCTTGGCAAACTCAAGATTAACGCAAGGGAGCTGTCTGCGGTTGATATGTCAGTGAATGAATGGCCGTGGGATAAGAGAACTTACACTGCAGCTCGTGGACTACGAGATATGCCTTCGTCTGCCTCGATCACAGTCACCTTGATTCCATTCTGAGCAAGGATCAAAGCTGTAAAAAGACCAACAGGGCCTGCACCGACGACTATAACGGTTTGGTTTGGCATTTCTGAACGAAGGGACAAGGTACAGGGACTGTATGATATTGGGATAACACAATTTTAACAGGATATTATAGCAATATATTATAAAAGCTCGTTTTAATCAGAAAAAGCCCTGTTTATCAAGAATCACGAAGCAAATAATGCTTCATGCGATCACGGATCGGCATGTCGGGGCTTTCATGGCTGTGGAGCCGGCTTCGTGGTTCGGCGTCCGTTTTGGCCGGGTCGCCGTCCCCACTTATCCGATGGCTTTGAGAATCGTCACCGGGGCCGATGTCTTCTCTGCCGTCAATGGAGGGAGGATCCAGTCACATGCTACCTTGGTTCGATGAGAACTGATGCCGCTGCTCAGTCAGCAGTGACTCGCCAGCACCGAGAAATGTCGCCCTGTATCGTTCGACCTTGAGCTGGGGGTGATAAATCGTGGGTAGACGCGACAAACTGAAGGGGCGCGCTTTTGGCCACTCTGAGATCAATCATGCTGGGATTATTCGAGTGGCTACAGCATGGCACCACAACTTATCCGCCAACAGAACCATTGCCGTCGATGGTGTTTTCTTTTCTTTGAGCAGCGTCATGATAAAGCGGTACAGCTCTAGTAAACGCTGGTCCGTTGACAAAATGTGTTTTCGCTTCCCACGGACGCGTAACGCGTCATAGGCCAGAGCCCCATAAATTCCAATGAAGAGCATCATGCGAAATAATCCATCACTCGAGCTTTTCGTAGAAACAACAGCTTAGAGATCCTCATTAGATATTTAAGATTAATTGTCGTTTATATTTCCCATATTGAAGATATAACATGATCACTATTAATGTCTCCGAAAGGAGGTACTGGTACTCGATTTGTTTACATGTCAGATGATTGATGATTTCTTATTAAATTTGTGTCCTTGCAATTTGTGACGTGTGAGCTCACATGTTTGCACGACTGACTCTTCTTCTCATTAAAGAAAGCACAGAACTGCCTTGAAGTTAGATTAGAAGTTCTGTAAACATGTGAATAATGTCCAAATGATCTGATAAATGCAAACATTGGCGTTCCCAACATGGGGGTCATTGGACTCCCGGGTAGGCCCAGTTGAACGGTGACAGTGGGCTCAGAACATCTTCTGATTGGCTCTCCTTAATCTCAAGAGAGATAAGCATAATCTCTTATCGCAACCTTAAATTTTGGCTCGACCTGCCAGACTGAACAACACGCGCGGCCTCACTCCCCGCCAATGAGTCTCAGGCCTTTCTCCGCGTTTCTCAACTAGCGAACCCGGCCAAAGATAAGGTCGTAGCAAACTACTGACTAAAATTCCATCCCCTGCAAGGTACTAAACAACATTCACTTACCATTGGCTCTTGTGAGACGTCAAGTCATGCACTCACCCTTGTGCCATCGATAGAGGCGCTGTACTAAGATTACCTAAACTGCCATAAGATTAGCCTAAGGTTAAGCTAAAGTCCTACGAGGTTTGCATCTGTCTTGATGCCTCGTTGAGATCAGAAGATTATACTGAGTGTTTTGAAAGAACTCTGCTATCGGTCATGCTCTTTAATTCTGTTCTATTCTGATCCGAATCGCGTTGAAGGGGAACAGCCATTCCGCTCGTCCGTTATCTCTGCCGATCTCAGATCTGTCCAACCACACATCATGCAGCCAAAGATAAGGAATCTAAGCCACGTCGCGATGAAGCAACGTTATCTTGTACCTTAATTCTTATCTCGCGTTGTTTCGCCGGAAAGGGAAAAATGTTCCCGATTCAGCTACGATACCCATTTCTTGGCAAAACACTAGGATATGTCTGAGATACGAGGATTCAGGGCCTCACATAGGGGAAAAGACATTAAAGACTGTGGGTTCTGCTGTCGGGTGGAGCGCAGCAGTGTGTACAGCCAGTCTCTCTGCCAAATTTTGATACAGCATGGCTTCGACAATCACGCCGGTCACTGAGTGGCCCGATTACAATGATGATCCCACGGGCGGTAACCCTATTACCCATGACTTGAATGCTACTTATGACAAGGTTAGTCATTGAGGACGAGCTGGAGGACCGCGTTGTGCATTTGCTCCACCTGGTCTCATCTCAACGCTATTCTGTCTAGCCACTTTGCTAGACACTGTAAATCTAGATTCTAACAAAATGGTGTTTTACAGGGCGATATGGCATGGATGCTGGTTTGCACAATTCTTTGCTGGCAGATCACTCCTGCAATCGGCTTTCTTTGTAGGGACTCGCGACGCCTCGAGACACTTGGTTCCATACACTGACGCGACACAGATGCCGGTATGCACAGGAAGAAAGCAGCATTGACGATAATTCTACAGTCCCTTTTCTGCGCTTGTGCCGTAGGCATTCAATTCTGGATTTATGGTTACAGCTTGTATCAATCTCGAACAACAAACCCAATCTTGGGTGACCTGTCGCTCGCCGTATTTCACAACGTCCTTGCTCAGCCATCGATTGCAAACGCTGATATCCCAGAGATCCTATGTATGTATTTACGCAGTGAATGTGTAGTTGAACACAGGATTCAGTGTAATTGAACATTGTTGGCTGACTCTTACATCCTCTAGATGCGATCTTCGGAGTCACCTTCGTCACCGCCACTGCCATGATTTTGGCTGGAGCGATGCTTGAACGAGGCAGATTATGGCCTAGCATGGTGTTCCTTTTGTGCTGGACAACCTTTGTGTACTATCCGTAAGTTACATGTCGCAGTCTCTCCTGGATCGCAACCCTGGCCTGGACCCAGCGCGGACCAAACCTCATCTTGTGAAGAGTCACTAACAGGCATCGCTGCAGTCTAGCTTATTGGGAGTGGAATCCATCCGGATGGTTGTATAATTTAGGCCTGTATGACTTCGCGGGATCAGGGCCAGTCCATATTGCCTCCGGGTTTGGTGCTCTGGCTTGGTCGTTTATGCTAGGACCCCGACTCCCCGACGCCAGCATCACCGATCGCAAGGCAGCCGTACACTATAAACCACATAATCCACTGCTTATGGTACTCGGAACTGTCCTTATTTGGTTTGGCTGGTTTGCATTTAATGGTTAGTCAATTGTCGTCGAGATGTACGGCCGAAAGCTAACCTTCCCCTTCAACTCAGGTGGCAGTACCGCAAACCTTAGTCTACGATCGATCTACGTCGTCGCAAACACCAACTTCTCTGCTTGTGCCGGTGGAATTGCTTGGGTTCTGCTCGGATACCTCCATACCCGAAAGTTCTCCCTGGTGGGCTTCTGCAGCGGTATTATCGCAGGACTAGTTGGCATCACGCCTGCTGCCGGATTCACGCTCATATATGTTTCTCCGGTAATCGGAGGTGTCACAGCGCTGGTTTGCTTTTACTGTGTCAAGTACAAGTACATTCTCTCGGTTGACGATGGCCTCGATATCTTTGCCATCCATGGAATCGGTGGCGTCATCGGAGACATCCTGACGGGTCTTTTTGCTACTGGATATGTTCCTGCTCTGGACGGTGTATCAGGAGACGCTTATGCAGGTGGATGGTGGGATGGAAACTACCGCCAGCTTGGTCTCCAAATTGCAGGTGCTGTGACCTGCGCTGCGTGGTCGTTTGCCATCTCGTGCATATTGCTCTTCGTCATTGGCAAGATCCCCGGTCTTCATCTTCGAGCCAGCGAGGAACACGAGATCAGAGGTCTTGACTACAAGTATCTTAGTGACATGGACTGGGAGGACCACTATATGAACGGAGGTATCACACCGGTGATGGAGGGAACGCCTATGAGAGTTTCGACTCCTCAGCAAACTCCCGACAAGAGTGAAGAGAGGAAGGTCGACTAAGCCGAGCAAGTTGGTAGCAGTCAGGTTACTGTAGGACAATTATTTTGTTGATTGGATATCATAATATTGGATGTGAGCGCCTCTGAAGAATTAGACGTTAAACAAGATGGAATATTGTTTATAAGAATCTTAACCTACAGAATATCGTCAACAGATATCTATTTACTCACACTGAAGTGATACTATCTTTTTCTTAAGGGGTAAGTATACATCACTAAACTGTTGAAACGGGTCGATGTTGAATCAATGAGTGAATTAAGGAAGTGATCGCTATGTAATAGAACTAGAGATGCAAGGATCGAGATTAGAATAATTAGAACAAGGCTTCAAGACATATCCGTGCCACGAAACAAACTTCGGGTATCATCAGACTAGTACTTGTACATGACAACTATACGCAAGTGCCCGACTCTGCAACAACATACAACAGGGTCGGTTGGCTAATTGACCAGAAAACTGCGCTAGAGATTGATAACGAAGATAATGGGGATCAAAAGATCTAGTCGCCCATACCTTCTGTTTGTAACCTTCCGCTCAGGCGTTTGGGTTGACATTAGCGCCAGAGGCAGTGGCAGTATCGTTTCGAGCACCATGTCCAGATGCAACCTTGTTGTTGGGACCATCTGGGAAGATACGCTCGTCAATGTCGCGAATACGTAGACCAAGACGAGCAGGGTCGATGTTTCGGTGCCCCCAGAGAAGCAAGGCTCCAAAGACAGGCTTCGCAATGAGATCAAGAATGCCGTAGAAGACAGCTTCGGAATCAGGGGCAATCAAGTTACCGCCTTCACAGACACCCCAGGCAATGGGATAGAGAATCCAGACAACGGCTGTGAGGGAACCGCACATGACAAAGGTTCGACCGACATCAGGGCCAACGTGCTTAGCATGTAAACGAGCTTCCCAAGCAAGCACGTAAACGATGTATGCGAGCGCAGCGCAACCTTGGAGGTAAGTCAGTGATGATAGTGTCAGTGTATGGAAGCCGACTTACCGAAGGCGAAATACCCCCACTTGTAGGAACTCTTCACGAGAGCTCCGACTAGTCCAGTGACAATCATGACCCAGTCCACTAGAATCACCCATAGCACTGTCGGCCAGGGCATACCAGCAGTAAGAAGCAGATCTGTAAGTAGCAGAGGAGTTGTTAAGAACCAGTCAATGTATCTGGCATAGAAGATCTCTCTGTAGATCCCGGCAACCCTATGGTTGGACCTCTGGAATTCAACCGCGATAGGAGTCCAGCCGAGGTTCGAAGCCATCGTGAAGTATGCGATGGATGCGATCATGGTGATGCCTGCAGTGATGTAGCTAAGGAGGTCAGTAAAGCACATGACACCTTTACTCCAAGGACAATCATAGACTGGAAAAAATGTCCAATGAAACTCTGATGGAACTTACTGAAAGATACGGTCAGTACGAGGCTTTCTCATTCCAAGCCCGAGGAACGCAAAGGTTGAAACGGTCATGACTGAGAACAATTAGTCTTTGCACCACACAGCCCTGGACGTTTTTTGTTGTACACACCTGCGCAGACAGCCCAGTACCAGTCAGAGCCTCTGACGGTGATGTTAATGTCACTGCGTTGCCCATTGACAATGTCGGCTGCAGTGAATTGTTAGTAAGCTCATTGAGACTGGGGGACTGATATGGCTCACGGTTGACATTGAGAGCATCATTCTTTCTCGCATACAGGTGATCAGCCATGGTGAACAACAGTTAATTCAACGGTAGAAAGTAACTTCGTATTCGTGGAGCGAAAAATGTAATGTCTGCAAGCCAAGAGTATGGCAGGTATGTCAAACCCTTAAATGCAGTCAAGCTTCAATCTCACGTTTTCCGTCTCCCTCTCCATGACTTCATATCCGACCCTGCCGAGCACACACGGAAATAACTGCCGAGTAATCGTCATTGCTAAAATAAAAGTGCATCCTTCATCAATATGCGCTGTCAGAATCTGTGATGGGCGATATTGAGTCTATGACGTGCTGACTATTGAGTCCACACCACTAGGTTTCAAACATGGTATCAAGTGACTAAAAACGTTGCCGGTAGCCGTAGCGTAAGATGGAGGATCCCACGGTAGTTTAGGTGGGAATTTTAAGGCTGATCGATGTATTTGCCGAAAATGATGACGGTTTGAGGTCAAGATAGGAATGTTCCATGTAACGCAACGGGATCGACGTTTTGGTGGGGGTTGGAGATGATCAGATCAAGCACAGTCTGAGACAGTGCATGGATATTATTGAGAGTCCGGTTCTTTCCGATCAGATAGTTGTCACATTATTCACATCATAGTGTTGACTTTCGAGGATCATGGACATGGACTAGTAGATCATAGATATTAGAGGAGTTCATTCTATCTCTAGCCAAGTAATCGCACCAAAGAAATACTCCTAGTAAACCAAACTAATGCTCGCTAATTCGCAGCAATGACAAGATAGTAATAAGCCAGCAAAATTGCAACCAGAGCTCCCAAGAATCCTTGGAACAGAGTCAAAGACGAATCGCTCATCTTATCCAGTCCACCCTTGGGAGACTTGGCGGTATCGTGAGCCCAGGGGATCTGGTTGTTCTTGAAACCTGAATCCTTGAGAATCTGCTCTGCAACAATCTTACTACCAGCGATGCAGACAGGAACACCAGTACCAGGATGTGTGCTGGCACCAGCAAAGTACAAGTTCTTGTACTTGGAGTGCTGAGTACCAGGTCGGAAGGCGAGAACATTCATGATGGAGTGGCTCAACCCAAGAATAGCACCCTTGTCGAGGTTGAACTTCTCTTGCCACGTGAAGGGAGTGTTGATGATTTCGTTTTCAATGAGAGGAGCAAGGTCAACGCCTATTCTCGCGCGCATTGTCGCAATGACTGTGTCGCGAGCGAGAGAAATCATCTTATCCCAGTCCTGGCTTGTTTCGAGACCACCAGAGTTTCCAGACTTGGACAAACCGCGATGTGTTCCTTCAGAGTCTGACAGAAGATGGCCAACTGGCACAAGGACAACGATAGAGTCCTTGCCTTCAGGAGCAGCTGAGGGGTCGATGCGCGAAGGGACATTGACATAGAAAGAAGGTTCTGAAGGAATGAGGTGCTCCTTGAAGATGCTGTCAAAAGACTCCTGGTACTCATCCGCGAGGAAAATGTTGTGAGCGTTGAGTTCAGGAACTATCTTGGAAGCAGACCAGTAGAAAGAGATACTGCTGCAGGAGGTTTCTCGTTTTGATAACGAGTCTGCGTAGCTGGTCTTAGGAAGGAGGTTGTTGTAAGTGTAGACAAGATCTGCGTTTGAGATGACAATGTCAGAAGGTAAATGTGTTCCGTCGCTCAGAACAACACCGTTTGTCTTGCCGGTTGCTTGGTCGATGGAGATGGACTTGACGCCAGTGGAGAGACGGTACTCGACACCTAGACGCTGACCAACGTTGACCAGTGCTTCAACGACCTGAAGCTGTTAGCGAGAGACCTATTATATCGGGTTGCAAGACTAACCTTGTGGAATCCACCTCGAGGATATAGAATACCCTCAGCAAGCTCAGTATACTGAAGCAAGCTATATGTTCCCGGCGCATCAAAGGGACTCATGCCCATGTACATACTTCCAAATGTGAAAACCCTTCTCAATCTCTCGGTCCAGAAGTACTTGCTTGCTCTCGTCCAAATACTCTCAAGGGGATGAATGTTGAACAGATTGAACAGCACCTCAGGTCTTGCCAGACTCAAAATACTAGGGAAGTTTCTTCGCAGCACAGACTCAACACTAACTTCGTAATGTCGATGAGACTCCTGAAGAAAACCAAGGTACCTCTCAAAACCATCGATACCTTCAACGGCTTCGATAGCTTTCTTCATCTTGGTGAGGTCAGTGGACATTTCAAAAGATGAACCATCGCCGAACCAAATGTTGTAGTTTGGTTCACATTTCAAAAGCTCGACGCCCTCAGCGATTAGAGATGTTCCTAGGTCTTGGAAGATCTCGTGGAAGAAACGAGGGAGGAGAAGAAGAGATGGACCTTGGTCGAAGCGCTGACAAGGTTAGTGGGCGTGAATAGAGTGAGAGGGAAGACGTACGTGGCCATCGTTGTGGATTAGAGAGCAACGTCCACCGGTAAAGTCATTCTTCTCGAGGATAGTGACTTTGAAGCCAGCTTTTGCGAGTCTCGCAGCAATAGAAACACCCCCGACACCAGCACCTGGTAATTGTCAGTCAATACCTTCTCATAGCTCATGATATTAGGAGTAACATACCAATAACAATAACAGATTTCTTAATGTCGCTCATTTTGGCTGTAAAAAGTGAAGATGCTCAGTCAATAACCGACTCACCCGAAACCAACGGTTTTGATAGTCAGAGCAATAGAGTCAATGACGTCTTCCATTTTGTTTTGATCCACTTTTTTCTTCGCACTCGTTTAATGAGACACTTGGCGTACATGTGAAGGCCTAAGTTACCCTGCGCTGAACGAGGCGCAGTCTGTATTTGAGGGATTAAAGTGATTCATTGAAGATTAGAGGAGAATTGAAGTCGTTGATGGGTCGACGATCATTGACGGGTTCGGTTTGGGAGGTTTTTAGTGGATTTGGTGATGGGGATCCGTGTTGAATGATTGGTTCGTGGGTTTATGGTGGTGGTGCTGTCAAAATGTCAACGGTGAGGCTACGAAATTAGGACGCCACGAGACTTCACAACACCAAGTAAATTCCTATGGTTGAGTAGACAATAATCTGAGACATTCTTTAGTCCAGAAACCAGAAACTCCGAGTGGAATGAAATGAATAATCTATGAATCTATGACATCTGCCATTACATCCTCTACGCTTCACTATTTGTTCAATGCAGACCATGCAACGCGAATTCGTCTCATCTTAGGAACAGTAGCCCTGCCCTTCTTCATAGTAGGGCCCTTCTCTCTAAGAACGCGTCCAATTTCCATGTAGCTCTCAACAGCAACGCGAATTGGACCTTTTCCTTCTGAAGGAAGCTTATCAATAGCGCCCTTTGCCATGTTGTACTTTTCAAAAGCACGATCAAGCAGTTTATGTCGGAGAGCTTCGATAGTAGGTCCGTGGGGATTTTGGATCACGTCTTCAGGAGTGAGTTGGGCTTCTTTGAGCCAGGAGAGGGGAAGATAGACGCGGTCAATTTCTGCGTCGGTTTTGATGTCCCGTGCGATGTTGACGTATTGGAGTGCGATGCCCATTTCTTGACCTGAAGCGACAACCTCACGTTGGATGTCTTCGGGGAGAGTTTCTGGGGTATGGTAGAGAATAAGGTGGTTGCAGAGTTCTGCGACAGTGCCAGCTACACGGCTTCCGTAGATATCAAGATCTTCAGTGGTCTCGATAGGGAATGCGCCGGACTTTCTGTCAAAGAGAAGATCCGTGTCAAAGCCTTTGAGAAGATCGTCCAGAGGTTGTTTTGGCAGATAATAAGTAGGTAGTTGGAGAAGAGCCATGTGGAACATCTCCGGGATGTTGGACGTGACATATTCTCGTAGCCTTTGTGAAGGTTCTTCTTGATTTTCTTCATAAGCGAGATTAAGAAACTTTCTCAGCTTCTCGATAGAGGCTCTGGAATCATCAACAGATGGAGCCTCATCAACGAGATCATCGGCAGCTCGACAGAACGCATACAAACGAATCAGATCGATGCGGAGTCTTCCCTCAAAAGTGCCGCTTGCGAGATAGAAGCTTCGGCTCTTCTTGCGAAGTAAAGCAACTGCGCTAACAAGACCTTGGATGCGCTCTTCATCATACTTCTCTTTAGGTAGAATAAGAGTTCGGATGATTGTAAGCAAGCTAGGCACTCCCTTTGTCCGAGGGAAATGCTCAGGGAAAGTGTCGAGGATAGCCAGGTTGTTGTCACAAGCGATGAGGCCAAAGACAATCAAGGTGTTGGTGAGAAGGAAAAAGACAGCCTCCCTGTAAACCGTCAGAATAGTCACATCTCTCAGGAGAATAGTCGCTTACTCAATGTCCAGGCCATCCCACAAAACGACTCCGTATTTGGTTCCAGAAGTGATACTCCACGTTCCCCGTCGCAACGCAAAAGTGTCAACAACCCACAAATACAAAGTTGGCAAAGCAATAGGGAGGGCAGTATTTGTCCAAGGCAAATTTACAATGAACTGATAAGAAATTGACCTGCCAATGGTTAGCATGTTCAGCGTGAAACAGCCTTTCAAGTTGAGTATTACCATAGAAACAAGAGGAATGGACAAGCCCAAATGAGGATAAGGCCCATATACATCCCCTCGCCACCAGAGGAAACAGAAACGAGGCCGAAAACAATAGCGGATGCGAAAAGAATCTGGCCAGAAATTTTACCCCAGCCCGTCTTCTTAGACAGGTAAATAGGGTGAAATGTTGGTTTGCTGAGAATCATGTAGAGTAGAGAGGTGTTGAAAGTCTGAATAACGAAGAAAAATAATTCTTCAGCTGGGATATCCCATGCTGTCAGACCGACCACGACACCAGGAGGATAAGTCCATATTCGGTTTTTGATGAGATATGAGTCCCAGGGGCTGTCTGCGTTAGTAGACCTCAACAAATTCCCCTCCAAAATCAACATACATAGTAGAAACTACGGCAACCTGCACAAATTAGCTTCAAGCCCTTGAGTATCCAGAGAAAACTCACTGTTATCAAAAACCCAAGCTTAAAAACATCCAACCGCGACATCAACGGTCTATAAACCGCCGCCAAAACAACACCAAACGGTATCGTGTATTTCAGGTGCCTATTAAGGGATGAGCTAAACGCCCCCTCAACAACGCCGAGAATACGTACACTTGGGCATATTCCCAGCCCATTTTGAAAGAGGTTTATTTCGTGTACGTGAACAAACAAAACAGATCAATTGTGTGTGACGGCATACGATATGGGCTTCAAATAAAGCCAGAGTCAAAATTGTGAAAAGGAAAAAGGTTGTTAAGGAAGAAGTCGGAGCCTGAGTGGTGCTTGTGTCCACAGTTTGTTTTTCAGAAACTAACACAGCCCTTGATGGAACAACGTACCCCTGTCCGTTATTTCTTGGGTGACAATAATGCTCCCCCACCACTAGCTTGTGCTCACCGTTGTTGGGTGTGAGTGGGGAGAGGCGTTTTCTGTCATGTTACATCTCAGGGACTCGTTGACGTCACGACTTTTTTCTTCAGCTTTTTTGGGTATCGAGTGTACTTGTCATCAATTAAGTCGAGACCCCTTGTTCGGGATACTCGGTCTTCTCGACATTACCGTTGCCGTGATGAATATGGGACTTGATCATGACGCGGTTTGAGAAAATGACAGATCGTGCTAGTAGTTTTGATGGATGGATATCCCCATCGCGTGCCGTGTTATCCAGCGATTGATGCTACCTACGTCTTTCTTGATCATCTCGATCTGGTTGGGGTTATATAGTTGAGCTACTGGTGGTCTGCTTGGCTGTAGATGGGTGTATTCTGTATAGCTTCATGGAATATCATATGTTTTCACATAATTCCGTTTCCATTTTCGCTTTTCATTGGACTCATCTCGCGATGTAACTTTAACGTCTGTCTGAATACTAATCGTCTATTATTCTTTTCGTTTATCTGTAGCGAGCGATTCACTAGGCCCTCATACTATCGCGACTCGATATCGCGTATTATCATAGTCCACATATCATCATGAAGTTTCTGCAACAAAATTCCCTCACACAAACGTCAATGTCTCAGCCAGATGAGGATGTCTCCCCGCCACTTCGTCACCCGTAAGTCTTTCCCGCGGTCGATAACACGAAGCTCACTTGTCACAGATATCTTACTGGCAACTTTGCTCCGATCCATCAAACAACAAATCTCACTCCATGTACATATAGTGGGTGCATACCGCCGGAACTGACTGGTGGTCAGTACGTTCGCAATGGCGGCAATCCCGTCAGCCACCAAGACCTTGGCAAAGATGCCCATTGGTTTGACGGTGACGGTATGCTCTCTGGCGTCGCGTTCAGGAAGACATTCACGGATGGCAAGGTTATACCAGAATTCGTCAATCAGTATATCTTGACGGATTTGTACTTATCCAGAAAGACGACGTCTGTTGCGTCGCCGATAATGCCAAGCATCACGACCCTGGTAAACCCGCTATCTACTATATTTCAGATCACATTCGCGACCTTCAGGACGATATTCCTCGTCATTCTCTCGAACTTACCTGGATCTCAACAAGCCATCAAGCGTATCAGTGTCGCCAATACTGCTGTCTTATACCATGATGGTAGGGCTTTGGCGACATGCGAAAGCGGGCCGCCCATGAGGATACAGCTTCCCTCGCTGGATACTGTCGGCTGGTTCGACGGTGTTAAAGCTGAAGGTGAGCCTGAGATATCTCAAGCCGGCAATGATGACTCTCCGTTCGGCGGTAGCGGGATCTTCAGCTTCATGAAGGAATGGACAACGGGGCATCCCAAGGTCGACCCCATTACTGGAGAAATGCTTCTTTATCACAACACCTTCATGCCACCATACGTGCACTACTCAGTACTTCCTAAGAGCAACGAAAAGGCGCCTGGGCACAGACTTGTGAATCAGCCGGTTTTGGGAGTATCTGGTGCTCGGATGATGCACGACTTCGGGGCATCTCGAAGTCACACTATCATCATGGATCTTCCTCTGAGCCTGGACCCTCTCAACACAATGAAAGGCAAAGAGGTTGTAGCATACGATCCGACGAAGCCTTCACGGTTTGGTGTGTTCCCGCGACATCAACCATCTAGTGTGCGGTGGTTTCATACAGCATCATGCTGTATCTTCCATACTGCGAATACTTGGGATTCTCAGTCCAGCGAAGGGGAAGTATCCGTTAATCTGCTTGCGTGTCGAATGACTTCTTCTACGCTAGTGTATACAGCGGGGAACATTCGGCCACCAGTGAGGTCTAGGTGTACCCAATCACGGGTCTGGTCAGACGAGAAGGAAGAAACAGCTTGCAGATATAAGGAGGCCCCTAGCCTTGAATCACCAGGTGAAGCAACGGGTTTGGCCGACTACTTTCCCATCACCGCAGAGTCCGACGACTACGACCAATGCCGGTTGTACTACTACGAATTCGAATTGGCGATGGGATCCCGAAACCACGTCAAGAGCCAGTGGGCTCTCTCAGCGATACCTTTCGAATTCCCGGCAGTGCGCCCAGACCGAGAGATGCAAGAAGCTCGGTACATCTATGGCTGCAGCACATCAACTTCCTGTTTCGGAGTTGCTCTCGGACGGGCTGATAAGGTAGATCTTCTCGTCAAGGTGGATGCCAAGACCCTCATCCAACGTGGGAAGAAGATGAACACTACATCCATCACTGGGTGCGTCGATAGACGTTCAGTCAGCGAGATCATTCAAGACAAAGAGGAGGACGATCCTATAAACATATTCCGTCTTCCACCAAACCACTACGCCCAAGAACCGCGGTTCGTTCCTCGAGCTTGTTCAACTGAGGAAGACGATGGATATCTGCTCTTTTACGTCTTCGACGAGTCTCAACTCCTGCCGTCTGGCGATTGCCCTCCTTCTGCTAGATCTGAGCTTTGGATTCTCGATGCTAGGAACATGCGTGATATAGTGGCCAAGGTCAAGCTTCCGCAACGAGTGCCATATGGTCTGCATGGAACCTGGTTCTCTAGTCAAGATATCGAAGGTCAACGGGCTGTCGAGTCTTTGAGAAGTTTGGAAGGAGTGCAGAGGAAGAAGGAAGAATGGGTTAATGGTGGAGGACAGATAAGGAAGTCGTGGATGGTATTACGAGAGAAGTTGGAGAGAGCTGTTGGATGATGGATTTCTGGGTTTTGAGAACGATTCACTTTCACGATACCCTGTCGCGAGCTTCTCAACACTGTTTTGTAACTTGCAACGTTTTTCAGTATGTTTATACGACTTTTATCCTTGTAATACATAATAAGCATATCCAACTACTCAGAAAGCTTGTAAGGCTCCCCCGAGGTTCTAACTGCATGCAAGTCCAATCACCCTTCCATTACGCATAAACTCGTATTACCATGATTACCTAAACTCCAGCAGTGTCCCATAAATTGTCCCAACTCTTTCACCAAATATCATGTTCCATCATTGTGTGCGATAGAAACTCAGTATCGCTGTTCGCAATCGAATTCGCCATATCGATCATCTGTGCGGTCGTGAACCACGCATCCATCCCCAGATCATCCATACCTGGCAACATTGAAGCCATGGTCTCATTATCATCGTTCAAATCATTCAGACTACCTTCGCCCTCGCCAATCGTCCCTCCAATGATCTGTCCATCAATTGGAACCGGTGTTGTGTCGGATTGTTCACGCGGTAACCGTCCCAACATATCGTCAAGCTGCTGCAACTCCGACCTTCGAAACATGGCGATGAGATTACCCTTACTTGTCATCTCGTTGAAGATAATATGGGTTTTATGGCGGAATGTAGCATCGTATTCTGAGAATCGGGGATCAAGAACGGGTGCGATGAGGAGGTTGAAGCTTGACACGAGGAGCGACTCGAGATCGAAAGGGAGAAACGCTTCTGGAAATTCGTTAGTATTTGTGTTTGACGAGATCAATCTCTTGATTTACCAAGCAGACCTTGACTTTGCAAACAGCCAAGAATGTTGATCATCTGGTAGGAAGAGTCGATACACATCTTGATCAGGTTCCAGACAGTTTGGGATGAGTTGAGGGCTTCTGTTATGGAGTCAGGGGTTTCGAAGCGGATTTTGAGGAAGCATAGTAGTAGAGGTCTTGTTGCGAGGACGATGCACTGCAGATGTCAGCACAGGTCGTTTGCATCCAGAAAAAATGATGTTACCTGATGATATAGAGTGTGGAGGTACCCTGCTACCCTTGAAACGCCGTTTACCGCTTTATCTGCACCTAATGGAAACTGCTGTTGTAGTTCATCTGCAAGACCGGCGATGTTCTCGAGCACCTTCTTAGTGCTGAGTAGGAACTTCTTGTTCAGCCGGCCATTCGCTCCATACACTCCTAGCATCCAATTAGCCTTGTTCATTGAACTGAGGGTAACTTCGTACCTCTCCCGACCGATGCAATGGTTCTGCAAAGTCTAATCTGCATGTGAAGCGCCGCCACTCGTTGTGTTGACCCATCAAAGTGCGGGAGCTGGTGATGAATGTCATCGTCATGAACGGATTGCGGTAGACCCATCAGAGATGTCATCTCGCGGTCTAATACATAAACAGTCCACCATATCCTTCGGCTTCGTTCAACAATGCGATCTCCTAGTTGATCTACTGGCATGTCGGTGTGCATTCCTTGCCCGAGCGCAACTCTCATCGCTTGTCCAATCTGTCGAAGGTTAGCCAAAGCCAGCGAAGCACAATGGAGAGCGTACAAATCCATGTGAAGAGTGTCTATAGTCAAGAGACTCAAAGTATAAAGCTATACAACATAAGATCTCCGTCGATATCAGTGGTTGGTAAACAAGGATATGAATGCTTGGTAGAAGTCGGAGGGCCGTGACAAAATAATCAGCGCCAGGAGGTCTCTTTGCTTGGTAGTTGTTGTTTTCGGCAAAAGCTTTGCCAAAAGCGAGGATGAGAAGGAGGTGGATGTATGGCAGGTCCGCAGCTGCGATATGACTACTCGGATCCGCGTAGAATTCGTGGAGATAAGCCATGAACGTCTCTTCATCAAACAGATGAAATAGCTGACCGCAGTGAAATTTGACTGTGTTGATTAAGAAGACTGCATGGTCAAGACTGGGCATAACCGGCGGATCCAGCGCTGGAGTGATTCGAGAGCCGTCCCATCCAAGGTCGTACGCTAAGCCATCGAATAGTAGGTTGTCGACTGAGATAGGGCTTTGGTGGATGTATTCGTGAGTGAGACTGAGGACGCGTCGGGTGAAGGACCAGTTTGATGACGTTCCGAGATAGACTGATATATCAGCTGAAGCTCTGTTGAAAGTGATGAGTACTTACATTCTCGACCTTGCGCCGATACCATAAACTTGGATTGCCCAGATGACAAGGGATTGACCAGGGCAGACGCGATGGGGTCCAATCCCTTCCCGCTGCTATTGGTACTGCTATGACTTCCGAGCAGCGAGTCCTCAGTGGGAAGCGAAGCAGAGACATTGCCACCAGGCGATGGTAGATGCGGTGGTGGTTCAACTGTCGCCATTAGCAATGACTCTCCATCGGATCATCAAACAAACCTGAATCAGAAGGTCCTCCAGCATTTATGTTCGTATCCAAAGACCCGGGCGTGATATACTCGGCCGTCCCAGTACTCGATTGACTCGTCGCAGCGCGTTGCTGTAAATCTAGAATGAACCTTGAAAAGCCATCAACGTCATGTCGCAAAGAGTCAATCGCGCTGAGCTTACCCACGCGTGACGAGAACCTTTTGATCGCGTTGATCAAACTCGCATGATAATTTGCGCTTCTTGCACGCGTCGCAAGGATGCGAACCTGAGCATTTTATTTTCTGCTTGCGGCAGCGCGAGCATCTATCCCCTGTCAGTAATCTGTCCTCCCAAATGTTGATGGTGCTCGGTGAGTGAGGTGAGGTTGACGTTGCAAGGTGAGGGGAAACTCAGTGCGGATGCAGGGCTCAGCGCCGTACTCACGCATTATCAGATCTCTTGGAAACGCGACCCGATCCTGCAGTCGTACCAGATGTTTTCCGTGCATGCGTCGATCCAGGCGCCATTGCAGCGAATCGTATGATGAGAGAACAAAGACACTGATGAGATGGAAAGAAATTGTTTCGGTGGTTGGCGGGGAAGAGAAGGTTTCGTTAGCTTGACCTCGAAGCGCTGCAGCGGTTTTTTGCCCCTGCTACAGTGTTGGGGTTAGAGCAGCCGCCACTGGGTCACGAGTATTATGCTCTAAAGGGTAAAAAAAGACGAATTGCTGGGGGAATAATCGGGAATGAAGATATTTCAGAAGGAGAAAGGAAGAAGACGGTGGTATGCGGGGTACAAATCGCTATCTTTTTACTCTAATAAGTGAGTGGTTGAGTTTTGGGGGCTTCCACCAAGTGGAGGTGCACTGATGATAACGACTTTGCAGTGGGACAGATGCTGGGTGTTCGCCGTTTTTTGATAGCGGATTAGGCTTTGACCCTGGTCGCTTTAGTCAGGCTAGAACATGGGGAAACGATAATCGAAGCACCGTGCACTTGACCACGGCCTTCCCGGATGGGTTGGGTTGGGCATGTCACACAATCGACGCAACAGGTCCACTGATGGTGCATGGGGGATGGACGTTGGATATGCATTCGTCCCAATACGTTGACGTTTGACTCATGGAAACGTGATGGAAGTATTCGCCATTGTTCTCCCGCCGTTCTGCAGGTTGACCATCACATCAATCCTTGCATCTAACAGTACAGGGGACATTCTTGGTTCAGGAACCGGGGTTTCTCCCAAAGCCGTCACGTCACCTGCATATCTCACAAGTCTTTTCTCATGTCATTAACAGCTCTATTATTCTCAATGCTTACACTTTTCCCCTCTATCTAGTTAAGACGTCCCTTGACCCGATCCGTCCAAGTCTTGAGCAACTCTTCCTCCTTGTCACCCGCCTCCTTCATGATACTCTTAACACTAGTCTTCACCGCCTCACCAACGGGCTCGTAAGGATGTCTTGGGGCCAACTTCTCCTCGGCCCCTTCGACACCCGCCAGTCTTGCCGAAAACACAGCAACAGCGTACTTTGTGGAAGCAACGCCCGCTTTGCAAGGTCGCTCAGCAAGAGCAGCAAGTTGTTGCAGCTTCAGCGCTTCGTCGAACTTTCCCTCTTTGTACAAAGCGTAGATCTTCGATGTCAGAGTTGGGAAGACGTTGGCGAACGCTGCCACGCATCCTACACTGCCGGCTGCTAGACCACCAATGAGGAAGTCGGATTGACCACCGTATGTAGAGAATTCTGAAGAAGGGATTTGAGCTGCGAGACGAGTGATCTTTCCAACGGAGCCACAGGTCAATTTCACGCCGACAACGTTGGACTTTCCGCTAGGATGAGACTTCTTGCTCTCCTCGTAAATCTGGACAATCGTCTCAGAATCGATATCGACACCGTTCGTCACACCAGGAAAGTTATAAATAACAACAGGCAAAGGCGACTTCTTCGCAACCTCCGAAAAGAAGCGCTTAACAACATTCATGCTCGTCGCCTTGCCAAAGTACGCAGGAGGCAGCACGAGGAGATAGTTCGCGCCAGCCTTGTGAGCATCTTCAGCAAGCTCCAGAGTCTGCTTAGTTGAGTGAGCTCCGACACCGGCCATGAGGGGAAAGTCGGGGCCGATTGTCTTGCGGGCGAGGGCGATGAGCTCATAGCGCTCTTCGCGGGTGAGGAGGAAGGCTTCGGCGTTGGAGCCCATCACGATAAGGCCGTTTAGGCCGGAGTCGGCGAGGTGGGCAAAGTATTTTGCTTGAGAGGCATGGTCTACTGTGTCGTCTGAGTGGTTGAAGAATGTGACTGCTGGACACCATACTCCGGGGCTGGGAATGTCAGTATGCGATGGTGATGATGGGGCTTCCAGATGGAGGCTTACCTGGGAACATGGGGCTGTTGGGAGGGTGCAGGGTTGAGGGAGCCCATGATGCTGGTATTGGGTATGTAATTGATGAATTAATTTAGGAATAAAACGTAACTTGTTGTTGGTGATGTCTCAATTGATGATAATATTTGACTCAATCGTTGTTCTTTAAAAGCATGATGATAATCACCTCCTCATCTGAAGTGGGGTTGTATCGCGAATCTGTTCCGAAGTGTCGAAGGCCGCTCCGAATATGGAGGGCTTCAGTGGTTGCAACTCTGCGTCTCGGCCCCGGGAACCCGTCCGCTGTGATCGGTAGGGCTGCCGATGATTACTATGGACCTGAAAGCCAGCTCTGGCCACTCATATCCTACGAACGCTCGGGCGTGTCGGCCGAGTCACTTCGGGGCTGCCTCCATTCTCAAGTAAATATGCTGAGAAGGCAAAAAATCTGATGACTCGATATTCTCTCTATGTTCTAGAAGCCTTCGAGAACTGATCAAATTTGTATTGTTCGTTCTTGTTCTTTGGGCACGGTTGACGTTCGGTTTTTCGACACCGATAAAAGATCTGGGCTGATCTGCTTACCCTGGAATTGCGTCCGGCATAAATGCACGAATATGAACAAGTTACGAGGCTACACGGTCGGGTATTTATCTTAAAATGAGAGAGTATAGAATGTTATATTTTTCTGTATTTCAATACTTATAGAAATAAAAACTTGAATGGAAACGTTCTCATAGTAACAAAGATATGGAAAGAGCTTACCTCTTTAGCCATGGCCGCCGCATACCCGTGCCGACAGACCAGCTACACCTCACAGTAACGAATAGCTGAGTTGATACCATAAGAGTTTTAAATGATAGTAGTATATTATTACTCACATCAGCTAACTGTACCGCCGTTGTATCTAATTGGTGCTGAAAAGAAAAGACCCCGGAAAGACCAACTGCCGGGCCATTAGAGCTTGGTCTGACCAACAGGCTGTATATCCACAAGTTCAGTCGAGTTACCAAGTCTCCAGCTCACAGCGCCGCCCCAATCACCCTTGCCTTCATCGGTCTTGGGGTTCTTCCACCTCCATCTCGCCTCAGGCTGCTCTCCCTTCTCTGACTGCAACAGATTCTTCACAAACCCGCCAAAGATGGGGAAGAACTTGAACCCATGACCACTATCTCCAGACAAGAATAGCACCGATGAAGACGTGTTGGGCACGTAGTCGATGATAAAGTCCGAGTCGGCTGTATCAGCGAACCAGCAAAGTGTCTTCTTCACGAACGGCCTGTCAGCGAACTGAGGTAGGGTCTGTCGCACAAGCTCACGGAGCTGCTTCTCATCACCCTCGGGTAGGAAGGCACTCTGCTTTAAATCTGTAGGTGCATGCGAAATTCCAGTCTTGGGATCAGTGTTGATGAAGCCACCGCCCATGGGACATAGCTTGAGGAGATTGGTCTTGGGATCGGGCTCGAAGAAGAAGCCGAGATCGCGTGCGTATGTCACTGGGATACCCCGAAGAGCAGATGTCTCGTCGTCGGTCAGATGTAGGTGAGCCACAGACCATGACTTTGCGACGAGTTGTTTGCCAATCTCTGGGACAAGCTTGGCACCAGCCGCACCGACAGAGACGATGACCAGATTAGAGGGGTAAAATAGCCCGCCAGTGGTTTTGACGCCCTTTGCTTTGCGACCACACGAAGTCTTCTCGTAGACGATCTCAGATACAGCGCCTGCTGCACCAAGGATATACTTCACGCCTTGGGCCCGCGTCGCCAGAAAAATGGACTTCAACGCGTTACCTGAGTGCGCGTAACCATCGAACCTATTAAAGTACCCGTTCCACCCAGGAAACGCGCTGTCCTTGTACTGCCAAACAGCATCTGCAATATCCTTCTGGCTATCAAGTGGCGAAAGATGAGATCTCATGCGAGGGTCGCGCTCCGCAGCAGCGCGGAATCGATTGAGCGTGTCAAGCGCTTCTTTGGGTGCTTTGCCAGAAACACAGTGCAGGAAGCCTACTTGGTGGAAATGCGGAGCGAACAGGGGAGTCTGCCAGGCCTCAATTGCTTTCTAATTGGTCAACGGGTCAGTAATGGTCCAGTAAAGTTTGAAGTTGGGGTAATTGGGGGACAACTTACCACTGTGAGATCTTGGTACAGAGGGTCTTCGTATTCTGCGCGCACGATTTTGTTGAGATCATTTGCAGCAGACCATCGAGAGGGGATCTCTTCATCTTTGTCGAGGACGGTAATGTCCTTGTAGCCTGCTCTGAGGAGGTGCACGACTGTTGAGAGGCCAAAGGCACCGCCTCCAACGATAAGGATCGGTTCAGATTTGGAGACGCTCATGGCTGCACACTGGAAAGAGAATTGAAGCTATTGCTGATAAGACCGAAGTAATTGAGGCGTCATTCTATAAGTATTCACCCATTCCGAGACTCCAAACGCATCGTCGTTCGATATCCGGCCAGCACCGTCTCGTGATGCGCCTACGCTTAACGCCTTTCCACCATCCGAAGCATCAACAATAGCCAGAAATGCAAAAATAGGCTGGCGACGCCGCCAATGCGACACCGGGAGACGTCCCGATGCTGATACCAGAATGATTGGCACTGAGAAAACTGTACGCTATTTTAGCGCTATCGTCTCCCCATCCGTGCTGAAGTGGAGTCTGGCTGGAAGGTTAGCGTAGCCGCAAGTGCAACCCGACGATCTTTGATTACGGTTTTGGCGCTCTTGGGTCTGGTGACGACGCGCATTATCTGGACTCAGCTGATACCAAGGTTCGGGAGTTGATTACAGCCGTTATCGGAGAGTGTTTATCGCGGGGGTCTGTTGGAAGCCGTTTACCGGCATGGGTGCATGCATGACTGACACTGGGGTGAAGCTAGGATAAGCCGACATGATTCTCCATGGCAGATGGATACCAACAGTGACCCGCATTCTCTCCAGTCTTGATAGTGAAGTGAGATGTTAAGATAAGATAAGAGAAACGACAGAAGGGAAGACATACCATCAGTAAGAGTGGAAACATCTTTCTTGGTTCTATACCAATACTGCGAATTGCTGTCAGTCCTCGGCTTCTAAACCCGAGACCAATTCCTGTGAAGAACCCTTCCAGAACACTTCGGCGAACATCACAGCAAACTTCTAGAATATCTCTCAGGCACAAGTATGCAAGATAGACAGACCCTGTACCCTTAACGCCGTTAAAGAAACCTTGGGTTGAACATAGCGTGGATGCATGTGCCAATCAAGACCTCCATGCCGTCCTGCGGCCTGAGACCAAGACGGCATTTATCGAGCAACCAATTAAATGACTGCATATAATCCGATGAAGGGTATTGTGGCTTATAAAAGCTTAGCTGCTAGCTTGTCTGCGGTTTCTGACATACTATCTAGTATGTTGTTGATCTGGTTATCAGCAGAGCATCGTCAAGAGGATCGAACGAATCCGCGTGCATGACGAGCTTCAAATTCAAGCGTAATCAAGTGAGAAACTACGAGACAGATCATAGGACCTTTGTAAAGATTTGTCTTGGGATGGTAAAATAGTTGGTAGAGCCTCAAGACAGCCTCAAGACGCGTATACGAACCAATTGCGTGGACATAAATGCACGAGCATTGATAAGACCGTCTTAAAGTCTCGTAAGTTCTCTATCCATTAGTTACCCTCATTTGCGATCACTTGTAGTCAAGTATAAGGTCAAGAAAGTGTTCATTAAAAGTTCATTAAATTCAGTTTTTAGCTTTTGGTACAAATCTAGATAGGCTATGCTAAGTCTATTGGGTGTTGGAAGGATACAAGAACTCCTCAAGCTCAAAGAACTCCTCCTTGACGAGACGAGGAGACACAAATCGTCGAAGCATGTCAGGGCTACCAGCTCGGTCGTTGGTACCAGAGCTGCGAGCACCACCGAAAGATTGCTGGCCGATGAGAGCAGCAGTTGTCTTGCAGTCTGTAACTTGTTAGTATTGTGTGAAAAAAAAGTCATACGGAGGGGAGGACTTACTGAGGTAGAAGTTACCAGCAGAGTAGCGAAGAGCATCCTCAGCTTCACGGAGGGCAGCACGGTCTTGAGCAAAGACGGCACCAGTCAAGGCAAGGCCACCGCCATTCTCATCAATGTTCTTCAGCATAGGAGTGAAGTCAGAGTCCTTGTAGACATAGACTGCAAGAACAGGGCCGAAGATCTCCTCGTTGAAGAGACGGTGATCAGGCGAGTCAACCTGGTAAACAGTAGGCTTGACAAAGTATCCAACGGAACCATCGTACTTTCCACCAGCAATGAGCTTGACCTGAGGATCCTTGTTGCTCTCATCAATGATCTTCTTGATCTTCTCAAAAGACCGGCCGTGGATGACAGGGCCCATGAAAGCCTCGAAATCCTTGTCTGGGCTACCTTGGGTAATGTCCTTCATCTTCTGCTGAATGAGAGAGAAGAACTCCTTGGCCTTCGACTCGGGGATATAGGCGCGAGAAGTAGCAGAGCACTTCTGACCTTGGTACTCAAAGGCACCTCGGATGGTGTGGTTGACGACGTTGTTGATATCGGCAGAGGGGTGAACAAGGTGGAAGTTCTTTCCAGAGGTCTCGCCGACAACGCGAGGGAAATCGCGGTATCGCTTCTCAGCAATACCCTGACCAATCTTTCCATAGATCGAGCGGAAAACCTCTGAAGAACCAACAAAGTTGAGACCAGCGAATTCGCGATGCGCAAGGACAGTCTCGGTGATCTCGGCGGCGTCGCCAGGGACGAATTGGATAACATCCTTGGGAAGACCGGCCTCCTGGAGGATCTTGTAAATGATGGTGCTGGGGTGAATGTTGTACTGCGAAGGCTTCCAGAGGACAACGTTGCCGAGAATAGCGGGTGCGATGAGGTTTCCGCCGATGGCAGAGAAGTTGAACGGAGAAACAGCGTAGATGAATCCCTCAAGAGGTCGGTAGTCGATGCGCGTCCAAATACCGTCTGTTCCACGCTCAGGCTGCTTGCTCATAATCTCAGCAGCGTAATGGCCAGCCAGACGGAAGAAATCCGCCAACTCAGCCGCAGCATCGATCTCACCCTGCCAAACATTCTTTCCCTGCCCCAACATCGTCGAAGCGATAAGCTCATATCGATACTTTGTGGTAGCAAGTTCCGCGGCGCGCTGGAAGATAGCAGCACGGTCGACGAACGGTGTGTTTTGCCAGTCCTTCTTCGCCTTGAGGGCAGACTCGATAGCAGCACTGACTTGCTCCTTTGAAGCGAGGGGGTAGTTTGTGAATGTTGTGGCGTGTTCTGCGGGGAGGACTTGGTCTTCGTTGGCGTGAATCTTTTGGGACACGCCGTTGAAGATGATTTCACTCTTTAGAGGGAGCTGAGAACGGAGTTTCTTGAGGGCTGCTTCTACCTTTGCGCGCTCAGGCGAGTTCTTTGTGTATGTGGGCTAAACAGTCAATATCTGAGAAACGATTGCTTTGGAGAGTAAGTTAACTCACATTGGGCTCATTGCGAGCGGCGGGGAGTCTGAAAGGCACAATCGTAGCATTGCCTCGCCTCTGCAGTGAAATCGCAGGTGTCGAAGCACGAACACGGCAGAGAGGAGTCAAACGACCCTTTGACGTCAAAGCACGAACTGAAGAAGCCATCTTGTAGTATGAGGAAATGCGATCTCGTACTGTACAGCTGCAAGTTTGATATGATGAATAGAGAAAAACGTAAACAGATGCGCTTCTGCTGGGCGTTTTTATGTTGACATCACAACCTTATCCCACTGAAGTCGGGGCTGCAACCGAAACTTTTTAGTGGAGTGGAGGGGTTGATTCAGTTACCCCTCACAGCGCTAAAATGGAAGTTAAGCCACTTTTTGGGACCGGGCGGGGGGCCGACAGTGTCACAAGACGCTGGAGGCGCTGCACGGGAGGGACACCGATGGGGGGTTTTTGGTGGTGGGGTTTGGTGAGTTTAGAAGGGTCGGTTGAGGATCCCGTGGTGTCGGTTTGGCCGTGCGATGGTGTTGGCGTAGCTGTAGTTGTACTGATTGGGAGGGATGGCTGGGCTTGAGGGACAGCTCCCGGCATTTGCTGGCTTGGGTAGTTGTTCTTCTGGAACGCTATCATTCTTACATGGTGCTGCATCTTATCAAACATCGCGACACCAACACCCTGAGAGAGCCTTACCTGCAAACCACTGTTACTGTCTTTTGCCCTTCAAACTTGACACCATACCTCATGGAAAAACACCAGGATGTCGCTGAAACAACATTCAGTCGCAGCCATTTATGGAAGCCCATCGTTGGGGATATAGCAGCAGCCGCTATCTCTGCAACTCTAATAACACCAGTAATCACAGTGATTGACCAGTATGTCTCATTACCTCTCACCAAAAAGCCCACTAACAAGCTCCAGATCTATGGTAGAGAAGGTTTCTTTCAACAGACCTCTCACACAGGGCATGAAAGTTCACAGCTTGAACGCTATCAAACATCCAGGCCGCTTCATTTTCAGCAGTGCGTTCGGCTACGTCTGGACTCTATACGGAGCGACGTACGCTGTATCAAATGCATCAGATACGCTCGCTCATGAGTTTCACAAAGCTGCTGTTGGAACAATCACTTTTGTCAATACGATGATAGTAAATGTTCCTCTTGGCGTGCTGAAAGATGTGCGCTTTGCTCAAATGTTCAGTGCTTCAACAACGCCGACTGATAAAGTCGCCCCTGTCGTCAAGCCTGGCGTACCTCGAGCCGCTACAGCTACGTTTCTCATGAGAGATGCCATCACGATCTTTGGGTCGTTCACGATGGCACCCTGGCTATCATCTCTCATACCTGACAGCTTATCGTCAAGCCCGCACTCCAAGGCGATCATATCACAGCTGACAGTACCCATATTCTCACAATTCTTCGCTACCCCAGTTCACCTGCTTGGGCTGGATTTGTATGCCCGACCGCGGGGAATACCATGGGTTGAGCGTTCGGCACAGATCCGGAGGGACCTGTTCTCAGCCACAATACTGCGGTCTCTGAGAATCATCCCGGCTTTTGGAGTAGGGTGTGTGGCGAACATGGAGGCACGGTCAAGGTTTCATAAGCTGTTATAGGTAAAGCTTCTAGAAGATCCATTGGTTTGGCGTGTAGAAAGCAAAGCAGGTACAGGAATGCACACAGAACGGGAAGACTAGTATAGTAGATCGGAGATAATTTGCACTTTATAAACAGTCCAGCTGGGGAAAAGGGAGGAGGCGTCTGGTTCTTTGGTATACAATACTTCCTATCAACTACCATTCCTAGCTAAATCTATGAAGTAGGCCGTGTATCATTGACATGGGTAGTAGTCTCCATCAACCTTGCCAGAGTGACCGCTTCCCGTAGCGCGCGTCCAAGATGGCCCCTGACTCCCGCTTCTTCTAGAACCATGATTCCTCCGATAGTACAACCTTCAGGCGAAGTCCCCTGGTCTCTCAAATCCCCCGGTTGCAGTCCACTCTGAAGCATTGCAGCTGAACCCCTCATGGATTGGTAGATCATAGTCTGCGCAGTAGCCCTGGGTACACCAACGGCCACGGAGGCATCGATGAAGGCGTCGCAGATGATAGCCCACATTGCTGGGGTAGACCCTCCAACGGCTGTAGTGGCGTTCATGAGACGGGGAGCAACTTCGGTGGTTCTGCCGATGGTGTTGAAGAGGTTCTTGGTAAGATCCATAAGCTCTGCTGGGACTTGAGGCTCGGTAGGCGATTTCTCAATGGCGATGAGACCCTCTGAGACCATGCATGCGATATTGGGCAGGGTACGAATAACCCAAGCTCTGCCAGAGGCGTTCTCTTTGGTAGTCTCGCTTCCGTAGAGTGTTGATTCGAGCTTTTCTTTTGTCCAGCCAGCAGCTACACTGATGAGAAGCTTGCCTGACAAAGCATCGCGAATACCGTCTTGGGTGAGAACGTCGGCGATGTCAGCTGGGTCAACGCCCAAGACTATCACGTCGCCGTTCTGAACAGCTTTGACATTGTCGCCACGAGACACAGTCAAAATGCTGCTGTACTCTGAGAACTGTTCATTAAGCTTTGACTGAGATCCTTCTGATCGCACGCAAGCGATGATCTTTGTGAAAGGCAAATCTGTTTTGCCGTCTTTGATGGCAGGAAGCAAATTCTTCACAATAGGTTTTGTGATGTTTCCTGTAATCGTCAGTCCAAGAACTGCAAAATCATTGGGGTCATCTTACCTGTTCCCAGAATGGTGAGTGTGGCATTGCTAAGACCAGCCATGGTTGCGATATCTGTCGTGACAGGGGACACGATTGAATGCTGTGAATTATAATGTCTTATTCGCCGAACGATCAGACAAATTGTAGCCTACCAGGGAAGCTTATACACATAAGATAGGCAGCCTATCTTGTGACCTCACACGAAGAAATAGACCAAACCACGACTGGAAAGACGTTGACAAGTCGTGCAGATGCAGGAATGTTATCTCTTTGTTTTGATGAGGGGTAGTATCAACGGGAGTGCTGCCGATGAATGATGCTGAACCGTGGGGTAGAGCTAAGCTCCGCATTTACAGTGGGTTACAGGGCAGGGCTACGGGACCCTCACCGGCGCCACTCGATGTGCGATGGAACACGTTTCAGTGCTCGTGACACTTTCCAAGATGGAGGAATTGAGTTTCTGGGTGAGATACCCCACTTTGTCAGTGCCGACAGCATTTACAAGGATTGGGAATGTGTCATTGACAAGAGAGAGATCTGCATGGATAAGAAGAGGCGTGCGAGGTGCACTGCACTAACATCCAGTGTTATCTCCCAGCTGAGACATTCTAGCGCTATCAGAGCGGTGAATGATAGAGCATCCCTTGCAAGTCAACATTGAGATTGAACGAATACACGATGGCACAGATCAAATTCTGGATTGAATTCCATTCTTAACTAATAATTCTTTGTAATTACAAACACTTTTCGCCTATCGCCAGAAAGCCAACCGTCTCCAAAGCTCGCTCTTCAACGCCGAATACTCATCCAGCGTTCGCGCAGCAGCATCCCTATTCTCCATAGCCCTCCTCGTGAGATAAGCCATGCACTCCGGAAGCGTACCCCACGTAGTGCACTTATAAACCTCGGGAGCCACCCCCGCATCGTCCTTTAGCTTCAGCAGCCCGAAGCTAACCTCGTCCGACATGCCATGGAGCTGCGCAAACTTGACCGGCACAGTCGGAAGACCCGCCTTGGTGCGCTCCTGGTGCGTTTCGTGAGCTTTGACCAGCGACTCTTTGTTGTGGCTGGCTAGGAGGAGCTGTGCGGAGGGGAAGGGCTTGCTTGTGCCGAAGGAGCGGAATTCTTGATGGAGAACACCCTGGGCGATTTGGTTGTACGAGTCGTCCGTGTCTTGCTTTGTGTCGTGGATTAGGGAGCGGGGATCAGAGGCCATGTATGCGCCGCGAACGACCTTGACGCCCAGTGTGAAGCCCTTGTCAAGAGCAGCTTGGAGATGCTTGGCCAGAGTGTCATGGGTGCTCTTGAGATAGGCTTGGTAGGTATTATAGAGAACGACCTTGCCGTCCGTGTTGAACTTTTGCTGGAGTTCCATGCCGAGACGGAAAATGCCCCATTGGTAGTGCTGTGATTCAGCGTCGATGAGAATGTATGCGCCGCGGTCTTTGCACTTTTGTGCGATCTCGTGGCTAGCGTCGACGAATTGCTTGGGGAGTTCGGTGCCGTTGGCGAAAGCGTCGCAGACTCCAGGTCCAGCGCCCGTCATTCTGGTAGTCTGTTAGTATGCGATGCGGTGAAGAATAGAGATATCTCGACTTACTTGACAGCCAATTGATCTCCCTCGCGGAGTAACTCAACAGTCCTGACAGTTCCCTCTCTCCAGGCCTCAATGTTCTCGCACCACTGAGACTCATTCGAGCTCGAAGATTCGATACCAAATCCCTGATCTTTGCCAGTCTTGGCATCAAAGACAGTCTCCTTCGCAAATGTGAGAATTGTTCCTTTGAATCCCATATCCTGCAATGACTTCATAGTGCACTGCGTCTCAGCGCCAGTCTCACCAGCGCAGAACTGTTTGTAAAACGTATGCTTCAGCAAGCTTCGCAGTAGCGGGTTGCGATCAACATTGAAGAGATATGGGTTCGCAGGGTTGGAGAGCTTCTGAAGAAGATGTAGCGAAGGGATGAGGAGCCATGGTCTTGATGATATGGAATTGACCAGGAGAGAGCGGTAGAGAACTAGGGGAGGGAGTTCTGAAAGTGGTGATTCTGCGCCTTTGGCGACGGGTGTGTTTGTGCGTGTCGCCTCAAGCGCTGCTGCGGCGTTGGTGGAGGAGTAGCGAGCGAGCGCGATGAGGCTATCGCGCCGCACTCGCGAGGTAGGGCGGAGTGTGAGGGTAAGGCCTTGAGCGGCGCGTGAACGAGTAGTAGTTGAGAGTGTTGTCATGTCAGGCACTGAAAGTCTCTTCGCAAATTTTACTGTGCTGATGATGACTGCGTTGATGTGAAGGGAAGAAAAAGGCAGTGACGGTGGTAGTGATAAGATGTGCATTTTTGAAGTGAAGCATCATAACCTTATCATCTATTTGACTTGGAACCCCCCAACTCACGCGGCTCTAACAACCTTTTGGCCACACCCTATCGGCACCCTAACCGATACGCGTTTCCCTTTGAACAAACACCGCGGGGAAGCGGGGTAATTCGTCACATGGACATCTTATCGGTGTCTTTTTTTACTTCCATTATCTTTAGCGAGGTGCATTGGAGGTCTAGACTTGGAAGCGGGAGAGTTTCCCGATGGTTTTGGCTAACCCCACTTTGGTCACGTATCACAAGAGACATGCTAGCTACGGGAATGACACCGTTGGTCCTGGGATCTTATCACATCTGGAGAAGTTAGTCCACATGCGGTAGCTGGGGGTCAGGGCGTGATAGGCCATGCATCGGCTTCTCCTGGCGAAGGGTAGGGGTTGGGAGCTTGGGTCTCGGGTTTGTGGTACGCTAGAAGCCGTCTTGCATATTCTAGTTTATATCGGAGCTCTGACCGGCGTGGGATGGAATTGGATACGAGGGTCTGTATGGTGAAGGATACATTGGGGTTGGTGGAGAGCGGTTATGGACGGATCTTGTTCTGCGCCAGTGACCTTGGAACGTGCAATGAGTTTAGGGGTCGTGTTGTTGTCCTGTGTTCTTTTGTGATCTGCATGTTCTCGAAGTATCTGAGGAGCGCGAGGTCCGATGCGGAGTATCCAATCTGTTATCTGCTGGTTGATCGTCGATGGCGGACCGGGAGCACCGATGACAAGCCCTCCTTTAGAGCTGGCTGAGTTGCAGTCGGAACAGCTGAAGGAGAGCATTTGCCTTGTGGTGGATTGTTTTACACTTCTCTTGAAACCGTACAATGTGCGTTGTTGGGTAGGGCTTTGTGCGCTTTACGAGCATGTTTGATCGATATACCACAGAGACTTTACTGGCATTGTGTAGTTTTAATCCGGGTAGTGTCTAGTCCTTGTGATACAGTATCCAAGTTCTTCACTGCACATTTCGAACCACCTCGTCTAACGATTTTGCCACATACTCAACATTGTGATCATTCAGTCCTGCAAGACTTATCCTTGACGTATTCGCCATGTAGATGTGATATTGCTCTGAAATCACGTCAGTATACGTTTCAAGATACAAAAGATTACTTACCTTCCAAACGTTGAATCTGAGGCCTGCTAATACCAGTGTACCCGAACATACCAGTCTGGTTGACAATATGCGACCAGTCTCCCGGGGTCCCCAGTCGCACAAGCTCATCATACAACTTCTTCCTCATAGATCTGATTCTCGAGGACATGGTAACAAGGTCCTGGTGCCACTGTTTCAAGAGCTTGGAGTTTCCAAGAACAGTAGCTGCGATCCTAGCTCCATAGACCGGGGGATTCGAGACAGTCTGTCGCTGAGCATTCTGGAGCAAGGAAAACACCGTTCTCTTGGAGTCTTCGGACTTTGTCACAATTGCTGTAAGTCCTACTCTCTCTCCGTAGAGACCCATGTTCTTGGCGAAGGACATGCATATCGCGGCTTCGAGGCCTAGATCTTCGATGATGTGCTTGATCGCCCATGCATCTTCATCGTAATTTCCCGAGTTGAAGCCAAGATAGGCTGAATCGATGATTGGAAAAATTCCGTTCTCTTTAATTACAGCTGCAATTTGTTTCCATTGATCACGAGTTGGATCGCAACCAGTCGGATTATGGGCGCATGCGTGGAGAACAACTGCAGAACGCTTATCGGCTTTCTTCAGTGCGCTGATGTAACCTTCAAAGTCAAAGCTTCGATCTTTGTAGTAGGGGGCTTTGGCTACGTTGAAACCAATTTCTTTGAAGAGAAGATCGTGGTTCGACCAGGTTGGGTCTGTGATGATGATGTTCTCGATACCTGAGTTGGCCTTGCGAAGAACAAGACCGGCTAGGAGGAGAGATCCGGTTCCAGAAATGGATTGGCAACTCGCAATCTAAAAGGTATCAGCAATACAAAGAGCTTAGCGGTGCAACTTAACCCACTCTGTTGTCTTTGAGTGCGGAAGTATCGTGAAATAACAACTTGGTAGCCTCATCGCGGAAGCTTTGCAAACCTTCAATGGGCAAATACTCGTGTCCAGCATTTCCAACCAGCTTCTCAGCCTCCCTCACCGATGGAAGAACCCAAGGCTTAGCATTCTCATCGCGATATGTACCTTGTCCAAGGTTCACCTTCTGGGGGCTCTGGTCGGCGTTGAAACGCTTGGTCACTTCAAAGATGGGGTCAGGCGGGATGTATTCCGCTGCGCCAAAGGCTGAATGCTGTTGAGTGGACATTGTGCTGTACGAGTGTGGAGATAATGTTGTTAGATGAATGTGGTAAGCTTGACCTTGTATATCGGCAGGTTGAAGCGATTCTGTTCCTTTGTTATAAGTTCTTGGTGAAAATGTCGGCGCCCAAGTCCGGCGCGGGGCTGGCTGACTCGGTGGAGGCGATCCGACGTGTCACGGGCAGGGATCCGATCCGTTGACACAGCGCAAAACGCATCGGCGGTCATCCGGATTCTGATCTGCTTATCTCATACCAACAGCTTATCCAATTAAATTATTCTGTAATAATGAATAGTAGTGCTTCCCTGAGGTGAGTGGTTGAGCTACTTGCAAGTGTTAGGCTTCTGTGCAAGTGCGTCGTGCTATGACAGAACTACCAGTCACACTCTCGTTTAATAGAGTAGCAAATACAAATCACCTGTATCAAAGTTTATGAAACTTAGGCCATTGACAGGTATGAATTTGACCTACACCACGATTGTATCATTCTTTGTGACTCCCAGTCCGTCATGTTGCATTTCTCGGATGACTCCCAAGATTCATATGTGTACGCATAACTGCATCGTTCGTTCCACGCGATTCGAGAAATCTAGTCTATATTCTGCCATCATTGTGTTGTTTCATTCAATACCTATGACAGACTTTCTTACGATGGATGAAAGTCTACTGAAGGCCATCCCGTCGTGAGTGACGAAGCTTCTCTCTAGCGCAGTCTTCGTGTCAAATAAAGAGGATAGACTTATTCTTACATCCGAATTCAGAGGGCTGAGCAGTGTCAGATTCATTGACCTACCTGATAGGTTGATGTCTGGAGCCAAGGATGCCGTCTTACGACGAATTAACCAATATGGCAGCATGCGCCGCTCTCCCACGGATCACGGGAGGTAAGCAGTTTAAGCCATTGACGTATGTCCAAATGCTTCAAGAAACACTCTCACTCTTTTAATGACAATCAAATTTCGCAATGTCCTCACTTGACTCTTTGCCCTGCGAGATCCTTCTCCAGATCATCCGCGACAGTTCTCCCCAAGAGCTATGCCGTCTCAGTTACACCTGCAAGCGCTTAGCATCAGTTGCTGGAGGCTGTCTATGGAGGGACATTGAACTTCATGAGAAGGGATATCACGAGTCAAGCGCAGAGCTCTACGAGCTATTACCACACAAATCTCCCAATCGACTTTACCATGATTCCAAAAGGGATGGTTGGCAAAGCGACATCAGCGAAAGAGCCAAGAGTCTCTTCACCATGCTGCAGGTACTCTACGCTCACGATATAGGACGTTTCAGACACGTTACTGGCAGAGTGAGGAGTCTGTGTACCGTGATTGAGCCAGAGTGGAAGCCTCATATGAGTTCAGTGGCAGAGCCAGTCTCTGTTTGGAAGCTTATACCCTATTTCAAGAACCTCGAATGCTTAGAGCTTCACGGGGCCTATGAAACTTCCGACCATAAAGAGCTTGAGGAGATACGAGGACAGCCGATGACAAAACTGCGTTTTGCGAGGCTCTTCGCGTATATCCCCCGACCAGTCTCAATTTACATTCTCCAATCTCACGGAACGCTCGAGCGCCTGGAACTTGCTATGTTAGATGAGCCGCTGCCCAATACAGTCGGCATCAGTGAACAAGATACTGAAAGTCATGGCCGATGGGAGCATCAACCCGGGGGAGTCATTCCAATGCCATTGGGAAATTTCGTCCCCGATGCTCGAGTTTCTTTCCCAAACCTCAAGTGCTTATACTTATGTTCACCTTGTAATAGCCTTGGTGATTACTTCAACCAGCATAATTCATGGTCGACGACCGCAGAGCGGGACAGTCTCGAGGCATGGAAAAGGCTTATCCTGGCGTCGAGTCAGACTCTGGAGACTCTTGTCATCGAACATCGACCTGCAGCAGGAATCGAAGACAACGAGGGGTTTTCTGAGGACGAGTTTCTCTCCACCGGAAAGACTGGTGCTGGCAACAAGGCATTGGTGGATGCCATCGGCGACATGATCCTCGACAAGGAGAGGCTACCCAGATTGAAACGAGTATTTCTGTATGGATTTGTTGCTGGTAGATCATCTGGAAAACCGTCTGCCGGCACACCAGGAGACTGGTTGATGCATGGCTTGGGAGCGAGGGAAGTCGCATGCGAAGCCAGGAGAGGGAAATGGTGTCTATTCGATCAGGAATCAGGTGAAACAAATTGGGCAAAGTGGACTGGAGATGGGAATAGTAATCTTCACTACGGCTATATGGGCATCCGATATTATTCACTTCTGGCTCGTGTACAGAGGTGAAAGGGGTTTTTTAAAACCTTCATGTTTTGCAAGACTCAGTGCAGCGCCTGGATGAACAAGTCAGCGAGGGTCAACGGCCACTGATCGATAGTGAGTGGTAAGCCCCAAAAAAGAACAACAAAAGAATAAACTGGATGAAATCACCTCGTGTGCCTTCACACGGGATCGAACCGTGGACCTTGTCATTACTAGTGACACGCTCTACCACTGAGCCATGAAGGCGCCTTCTGATTGGATGAAATCTTTCGATCTATGTCTCCTTATCGAGTTAATTGATGGGCAATGCCTCCCTGTATCATCTTCATCCTTCACGGGGAAGGACATGTAGTTGAAAGGAAGAGAATGACGACCTACGTGTTACTGATAGCGCTTCAGAATACCTCTCGCTGTATTAAGAAGTAAGCTAGAAAAAGTCAGATTAAACAACATTTGGCTACCTAAATAATGTACACCTTCCCAGAACAGATAGAGCTAAGGACAGTTCTCTATAGAAACCCGATATGCTATCCATCTAGCTGTTGTAACTCTAGGAATCTAAGGAGTAGCGCATTTAAATGGGAAGTTTACAAGAACATAATACAATACGCAAAGAAAGTATATCTATTTAGATTTAGTATTATTCTTAAGCTGACTGGCAATCCAGGTAGCCGTGGCAGGGGCATTTGCTTCGTAATTCTGGTGGGTACGCACCATCTTGGTGAACCACCACGGGCACCCCAATACCCAGGCCTCCCAGGGGACCGTTTTAGAACAAAAAGAATCGCCTTTTCTGCAGACAACAAGAGTACGCGACTTAAGGATTTTCCCCATCGATTTCTTCTTTTTATATCCCAAGGTAGCAGCTACGCAAGGTGAAGTCAGTGGCAAGTTGTCAACGCTGTGAAGGGGATAGGTACTAACCAGCAGCGATGCGCGCCGTCACCTCAGCAGTTATATTTTCAGCACTTTGATGCAGAAGTGCGCCGCCCGCGCTGTGACCGACGAGGACAATCTTGGTATCGGGACACTGGGTTGCGGCCTGTAAGCGCGTTGTCAGTATTATCGTCACCAATGTTGCCTCCTCACATCTTGACGTACCCGGTTGATAAGCTCACTCATGGCCCGACCGCCTGCTTTAGGGCCTTTCTTAATAACGTTCTTTATATCCGCCTTATACTTCACGCCTGCAATGGCCAGGTTCTGTGGGCCAATAAGCCCGGCAAGTTCATTGAATATGATGGGACCAGTCTCATTTACGGCTCCTACGTTGCCCTCTGCCCCCATTCCTCGGGCGTAGATTATAGTAACATTTCGGCAGGGCGTCCCATCAGTGAGCTGGTTATATGTTTGGTCGGGGTATGGGTATCGACCTTGGTACTTAGGTTTTCCCTTGTCGCAGCGCTTGACATGTGGTTGGGAATGAGTGTCGATTTCAGGGGGGGTAAGGGTCATTCTCTGCTCCACGGCGGGGGCCGCATAGGCAATGGCCGCAAGAGCGATGAGAATCTGAGTGGGCTTCATGAAGGACAGAGGATTTGCCGATCAAGGGCCGACTGACTTGTCGCTGCAGAGCTGTACAGACCAGAGTCGAATCACAGAAAGCAAGAAAGAAACATGTTATATACAGAGTAACGAGGGGTAGCTTGTCATTAAAAATGTTTCTTCCTCGCTCTATCAAGCACCGTAACCTTGTCCCCACAACAGGCCGAGAGTCGACCAGATGTCAGTGTTTGGGCGATAAATGTTGTTTCCTGGTTACATCTTGATTGCACACCTGAGCCTATTGTGCTTTTCGCGTGATTTCAAGCCCTTGTCAAGAAAGAAGTAATGCCGCAGCCACATATCAAGTGGCGCCATTTCAGCACAACCACAATATAAGGGCGTCATACACTACGCCAAAGCGAAAGCACAATGGCCTCAGTATCAGATAATGTTTAACCTTGTCTCCACGATGGCACATAGTGGAAAGATCAAACACCCAGGGGCATTGCATTGCTTCAGTGTTCGGCCCGTCTTGAAGCCTTTGGTCGCCTGGTTCCAGTTGACCCTCCAAACATGGTCATGTTCTTCTGGGCACTGGTCATGGTAAGGCTCCAAGGAAAATAAATTCGCAATATATAAGTCAACGTATCTTAAGCATCAGATGAATCCCAATCATCCAGGGAATCGAAATTATTTGAGTCGAGGTATATAATAACATAAAAATGTTTCACTGAAGAAATCATCCAACCCGCTTCTAGCAATCTATCCACATACTCACTCCATCCTACTCATCATCGTATCAACCATCATGAAAAACATCAAAAGTCGCCTTGCTCTCTGGACCTTAGTTCGTGGTAGAGTATGGCTGAGGGTTATAAGGACGCGACACCAAAGGATCGTTGGACTGATATCCAGTCATGTTGACTTCGGTTGTGGAAGCATTCCGGTTGTCTCTCTTGAAGATGAACAAGATCGCCTGGATAGAGTCGGAGGGGTTCAACATGGCCAGCCAAGCATGGATACCGAGAGGACCGCCCTGGTATGACCCCTCAGGAATGTTGCCCTGTTCCAACTTGGAGAAGCTTCCACGGCCATGGCCAGTCTTGTAAACGCTCCATGGGTACGCAAACATGAAGAACAGCGACAGGGGAGCCATTTCGATGCAAATGACGAGGTTGGGAATACCAACGTGAACATCAGCGTAGGTGAGCGTGTCGCTGGTCTTGAGAACGTTCTGGTCGTTGAGAACGGTGAAGATGATCTAAACAGTCAGTGTCATACTATGGAGGTAAGGAGGGATAAAGCTTACACCCTGGATGAAGGTCAAGCCGACTACGATCTTGAAAGCAGTGAGCTTCAACATCGGGTTATGGTGGGCAAGGTCCTTCTTGAGGAGCATGTACATCTGTAGGATCGAGAGGACGGAAATGACGAGGGAGATGGACATGATGATTCGGAGATAGATGTTGGCGAAGTGTCGGTCGTTGCTTTCTTGACAGAAGATACCGGCGGCCTGGGTAATGTCGGTAGCGATTGAGACACCGATTGCAATGACGGGCATCTGAAAGATCATGATCCAGCGTGTCTGGGAAGCTGTCAGTAAGATTTCCAATTGCTGTTAAGAGATAAGTATACCTTGAACCACTTAATACCATTCTTCTTCTTTGTGGCGAAAAAAACATCTTGTTGGTCGCGGTTTGGTGATACATAGTCGCAGAGAAGAAGGAAGAAAGATCCGAGCGCGAAACCCTCGTAGACGTGAAGCCAGGGTTCGATATAGACTGCTGCATGGGGGAAGCAGATGCAGAGGAACGAGATGATGGAGAACGCCGAAATCAGTGTGCCGATTCGCATAATCCTAGGGTTATTAGCACGTATACTCGGGTCGGAGAGTTGGCTGCGCGTACTTGACTTGTTCTGAGGGGTTCGAGAGATGCGTTGCGTGCATCATGTTGATGAAGAACATGACAATAAGAGCGAAAGCAGCGAATGATCCGCCAATGATCATGCTCAGCTGGTAAAAGCTCAAGTTACCGGTGATGTTCTTCTCGGCATCTGACATACGTTAGCTGGAGGTCAACGCGTTGGCGGGTCTAGTAGTACTTTGGGCGAAAGAATGTGTAGGGCAAGTAACGTTCGACTTGTCGTCGTCGCCGCTTCTAAAGAGACCCATCGTGGTGGTGTTCTATAAAGTTGAGAAAAAGAAAAAGAAACAAGTATTTCCTAAGATGTAGTCGCTTGTCTGTTGTGAAGATGAGATGTGAATTTTCGCAACCGGCGACAGAAGCTCAATATATACAGATCCCAACAGCGTCATCCCCAAGCTAAACCCCTGCAATGAAACCCTCAAATCTAAGCGCAGTATCAGCACAGCCAACTATGGATCAGCGTCAGCCCTACGGCATAGCTTTCCCACCAAAACGGCCAGTGATACGACCGATCTGCCGACATTGGCACCTTTTCTGTATTGTTGAACAACGGGGTGCTCCGCGGGCTTGTCCGGCAGATGCAGGGATCAGCGTGCCAGCCTCTCATAGCTTGCCAGGGGTTTGGGAGCTTGGGACACGTAGGGCTGTTGTGATTTGCTGGTTCAAGTGAGAGCGGCCGGCTGGCTTATTTTTGTGGCTGTACCCTGTCGACGTGAAAAGTCGCTCTTGGGAGGAGATGATAGGGCAGTGGAAGTAGTTGAATCCACTCAGGTCAACGCTCTGCCAAGAGATTCATCTGGGGCCTTAAATATCCTTCTCAAGCTTAGCTTCAACCATGTCCTGTGTCGTGATAGGATCAACAAGCTCTCCAATCTTGGCGCGGAAAAAGACTTCTTTGATGAGATCTCAAATTGAAACAAGATAATGACATTGATGCGTGTTCTTGCGGCCTCCCAGGCAGTGCGAGATCGGCAGTTGTAGCTCGAATGAATTCCTGCTTTTAGCATTTCCATTCGAAAAGTGGCTTAGAGGAGTGACGGTGTCGCTCGAATGGCTCGTCAAAAGCGGTCTAGCTTCACGTTGATCAAAACAAAACCCCACCACGCGTTTAGATAAGGCGGGAAATCGGCACGATAAGGAAATTATCGAAACTTTTGCTCAATGCGGCTTGAATCAGGGACGATCACATCGAATTGGTTTCAGAGCATGAGATTATCCATGTTGAAGGATCTCAAAGGATCCGCGAGGCAGCCTTTGTCATGTCTCTTGGAAAACCTCTGCCGAAGTCCCTCGACACATCCTTGCCACTAGCTTGACGCAAAGGTGTCTTGAAGCTTTGTGTGACAAACCCTATACAACGTAACACCCGTTAGTTTGCGGACCAACAAAGTTACTCGTTGAGAACAGTTGTCAACAGGCTGCATAGATGAATATGTATTTCGGAACTCAAAATCAAGTTTAGACTACAACTAACCTGAGCTATGTAAATCCAAGAATCCTCATGAGAACGGAGAGTCGGAAGATGTCTCGCCGTCTTAATGTCTTGCTCATGCTGATTGCAAGTAAGAACTCTACATAGAATCATGCTTAACATTTCTTACCTGACTTTATTTCTTCCGCTAGCTTGACATAATTTTCTACTCATGATAATTGCACCCCAATATCCCCGTCCTAGCATAGCCTCTGCGCACTTTCGCTCCTGCGCTTACTCTTTACTTCAGAGCTGACCCTGCGTGCAACCCTCCTACCGTACAGTCAGTAATTATATACCCAATTGATATCCTGGGAACAAACCTGTAACAAGCATATCTGCACCTGTTGTAAACGCAGCTGCATCACTCAACAAATAGCACACCATAGGTGTCAAATCCTCCGGCACGCCCAACCGTTGTAACGGGGCTCCATTTTCGTACCAGTCAAGGATAGCCCTCTTCTCTCCCTGTAGGCGTGCCAGTAGAGGGGTTTGGATTGCCCCTAGACCATTATTAGTGTCATGACTAAGATTGCCGAAGACGACGTACCTGGCGAGATGCAGTTAACCCTGATGCCGTATTGACCCAACTCGCCGGCCAGAGGACCCATAAGACCCTTGATAGCAGCCTTACTGGCGTTATAAGCGGATTTTGGTTGCACTGGAACGTAAAGACTTTGAGCATTGATGCTAGCGATCGCAACTATACTTCCAGGCGTTTTGGTCTCGACAAGATGCTGTGCGAGAAGCTTGATAGTCCAATATGTCCCCATAACATTGACATTAAGGACTCGCTGGGTGACTTCCCAGTCAGCATCAAGCAAGGGGGTATCCATCACAATACCAGCCGCCGTGAGCGCTCCATGAAGCTGTCCGCCTACGGCATCGACACAGTCGGCGAACGCCTTTTCAAGGGAGTCTTGTTTGGTTACGTCGCCTCGAGTGTAAAATGTCTTGACGCCATAGCGATCAGTCAGAGATTTGAACTCTTCTACTGGTTCAGGAGCTGTGTCAATGACAGCGATGCCACCGCCGAGTTGGGCTATGGCTTTGGCGCAGGCGAAACCAATACCTCCACCTCCTCCTGTGATGAGGAAGTTCTTGCCGGTTAGATCAAATCGATCTGTGACTTTGACGTCGCCAAGACCTCGGGGATTGAAGGTTGTCATGATTACAAAGAGTTTAAGAGAAATGTAAGCCTGCGAGACTACTCGTGCTTAGGGAATACTCTTGAATTTTATGATGATTCAGCTTATAACTAACCGCGGACAGAAGTCTGGCTTGAATTACTGGCTATATAGTCTAATTGCTATAATCTTCATTGATAACGGCTTCCTCTGCCGCAAGCGCTATGTGCCACGGATTCAGAAGCCGAGGAGACCTAACACCAAGAGTCCGGAGGGACAAGAAAAAAAAATAAGATCTTAATCCTAAATGACAAAAGTATTTAGGTAAATTTAGCCTAAATTTAGGGGATTCTTTGCCTAATTTAATTTTGCATCATCTTCTAGCGTCTTAAGCTTTCTTACTCCCAGAGGGCGGGGTAGCTAGTCATCAGGTTTTGTTCTGCTGGCGATGATTAGCGCGGAAACATTCCCTACGTGCCATAGTTGCCGGGTATCAGATAACGGCAGCGCTCCCGAGAATTCTGTACTTCTATATGATAATCTCTAGCTATATATGTACCGAGACGAGATGAGCTGATACACATAGCAATCGAAGGGCCCTTTCAGATATCCCTTTCCCAAGCTACACTCCTACCCCAATCAGTCTTTATTCATCAGTTGAGTCCCACCACTCATATCATGGTTGGAACCACGAAGACCAAGCCCCGCGTCAGCCTTGGGCTCTTGACATTCGGCCCCGAAGGTTCAGAAACCTATGGAAGCCGCATTACCTCCCTTGACACTTTCAATCAATGCCTCGACTACTTACAGTCCCGCGGTTATAATGAAGTCGACACAGCCAGAACCTACGTCGGCGGCCAGCAAGAAGGCTGGACCAAGCTTACCAACTGGCGAGAGCGCAACCTTACTCTCGCTACAAAATGGTATCCTTACAAGCCTGGCGATCACTCCAAGGCCATTGTTAAGGAGAACTTGAACAAGAGTCTTGGCGAGCTTGGTTCCGATAGCGTGGATATCTTCTACCTTCACGCACCAGACCGTTCCGTTCCGTTCCAGGAGACGCTCGAGGCTTGTAATGAACTCTATCAAGAGGGAAAGTTCAAGAAGCTTGGTCTGAGCAATTATGCGGCATGGGAAGTCGCCGAGCTTTGCACCATCGCTGACCAGAAGGGCTGGATCAAACCCAGCGTTTATCAGGCTATGTACAACTGCTTGACCCGCGCCATCGAGGAAGAACTTGTCCCATGCTGTAGAAAGTTTGGGATGGATATTCTCGTCTACAATCCCTTGGCTGGTGGTGTACTTTCAGGTCGCTACAATAGCAAAGAGATCCCAGCTGACGGCGGACGATATTCTACCCAGGACCCGGTGATCGGGGCGATGTATCGCGACCGGTACTTCAAGGACGTCAACTTTGAGGCTTTGAAGGTGATTCAGCCAGTAGCTGATAAATTGGGGTTGACGCTCTTGGAGATTGCGTTCAGATGGCTTGTTCACCATAGCAAGCTCAAGGTCATGAATGGGAGTGATGGGTTGGTTATTGGTATCAGCTCGCTCAGCCAGCTTGAGAGTAACTTGGATAATGTCGAGAAGGGTCCGTTGCCGGAAGAGGTGCTGGAGGTATTAGATGAGGCATGGAAGATCACCAAACCTTCTTGCTCTCTTTACTGGAGGTAGTCTTATTGACGTTTCCCCTTAAGAACTGATCGATGAATTGGAAATAATTCCTACGTGATGCGATTGGTGATGAATATTGCCGATTCGTTGATCCTGTTTCAAGTTCCTGATTACTTCGCACTTTTCTTGACCCCAAGATGTCTTGCTTACATTGTTATGTCTGACCATGGGCTTTCCTTCGCCCCCGCTATTCCGATTCCAGCACTGGTGCCCAGCTACCCAATCCAGCCAAGCGTCAGAATCATCGTGTTCTCATGACAGCACAGCAACGCGTTGCGACACGAAACCACTCATCAGAAAAACAACTCCCCGTCCTTTGCCCCCGCCACTCACCTAAAGCCATTAGCAACAGGAGGATATACAGACGTTGTTATCGCCTTCTTCGAATCCATTTCATCTGAGCTGACAGAATGGTCCGCGCTTCTGCATTTTTGATCTTGAGCCTTTTCGACTCAGCTCTTGCTATCGCCGCGCCGCAGTTCGACCAAGGTGCCGAGTTACGCAAGTCAGAATGTGATGCAAGTAGCTCCTATCACATCTATGAGTTCCCGGCTAACGCATGCCGCAGAATGGCTGCTTTGATGCCAGCTTTCCGGGAGGTTCATGTACCAATGATCCGGCTTGTATGTGCAATCAGAAGAAGTACCGCGAGGCGTATTTCTGCTGCATGGCCAAGAACTGTGATGCAGACGTGATGCCTGGTCAGTATCCTCAAACCTTGAGAATAATGAAACCCTCTAATGATCTACTTGCAGAATCTGTTGAGCGCCAACATACAGAATGCCAGGCCAGGAACCTCGACTTTACCTTTGACGCTGAGAAAGTTTGCGCCATCAAGTCAGAAGGAACCAGTACCTGTTCCTTGTCTTCAACCACGAGCAACACCAAAACTACTTCGCATGTTTCACACGGATCTTCAGCGACATCGATTCCGGCCTCTACGACATCAGAGGCAGAAACTACCAGCAGTACTAAGGGCGCAGAGCGCGCTTCAAGTACTGCTCAGGAATCATCTACAGGTGGTGCAGCCCCTGTGACGGATAGTGCACCACGGTTGGGTGCCTCTCTTGGGGTACTGAGTATATTATTCATGGTTGTTGGGATACTTATCTAGGTTGAAGCAGTTACTTGGATAATCATCCATTATAACATTTAATTAGCAATGCCACTATTCCTCAACATCTTCCCCCAGCTCAATCGAGAGGACGTCTTCCATAAGTTGAGTAACTGTCAGGTTAGCAATCGAACTCCAGTAGGATATGCTGCACTTACACCGGCCAGTAAGCATGAATGGTCCTGTCATTGAGGTCCCTTCTGACCTTTGCCAGAAAGATCGTAACCTCTTCCTGAGTCCACCCAAGAACTCTTGTCAAAGCTGCCATGGACAATGCTTCAAGACCCTTGAAGCTATCCATGTTGAGATTGTTCCACTCACCAATCTCCTTATACCTTTTATCCATGGGCCAGCGGTTCGTCGGCCACTTAAAAACAGTCTCTACAATGTCCACAAATCCCGCATCGCGCAGAATGTCTTTGTTCTTTTTATTGTCCTGAAATGGGCGACCAATCTTGGTAGATGCCTCATCAAGAAGATGGATAAGCTTAGAGAGGTGATGGTCTTCAGTCAGGGTCTTGTCGTCTGAGTGGGCGAAGAGATCGATTTCTAGAAGTTCCACGTAGCCACCAGGAACAAGGTTGCTAAGGTAACAGTAATCAGCATTGTTGTGCTGAAGGTAGCCATAGACCTTACTCGTAAATACTGCTCGCAAGGTTCGGCCAGCTCTTGATGCTAAACGTCATCATTCGACTGTGAACATAGTCGAATGGCTCAGAGAAGTTCCACGGCTCTTCGATATCATCGATAAAGAACTCCACGTTCGGAGGAACACTGATCACTGTCAGCAGATATCCTGCAGCGTTAACTGTGGGAAATACAAATCAGGCTGAATTGGCGAGAGGTCAACACCAACCACTTTTGCTTCGGGATGCTCGTCGGCGTAGTCGATGGCCCATATTCCCGTGCCGGTGCCAACGTCAAGAACACGTTTTGCCTTAGAATTAGGACCATTCGGAGGTGCGAGACCGAGTTTGTTGTCGAGCATCAAAATAAACAGGTTATGCTGCAAGTCTAGCCGAAAGAATCAGCAGTGAAGACAGCCTCTCGAGGCTTTTCCATACCAAGTCTCTCCTTCTCGACGTCGTCATTAGGAAGGTTATACTCTGTGATCATCAGTCAACTGTAACAACACAACAGCGAAAGAGACTGACTCCCATCCTTATATCGATGATAAGTCCTCCCATTTTCCTTTCGATAGTCTAGAATGGAGCTCCTCAAGCTCTCAGACGTGGATGCTAGGCTCTTTCCCCCAAAGTCAGATCGGTAACGTCAAATGTTCGTGAGAAGCGACCTACCGATCCAATAGACGAGTCATGCTCTTCGCTAGACTGAAATTCGCAGTTAGCGAGTCTCCTTGTAATTCATGGTAACTGGTAGACGAACCTGTTCATCCGGTACAAGGTCAGGCTCCGCGTTGATAGTTGGTTCTGCCATTTTGATAGAAACTATTTAATCACGCAACGTTGAGAAATTCCCCGCCCGGAGAAAATCATGCTTTTTTATAAGGAAATACAATCCCAGTCGAGCTTTGTCATCCTGTTGGTTGAGTTCGTCGCGCATATGCAGATGGGTTACCAGGGTTTGATCATACGACGCCCCAAAGTAGTGAGTGTTTTGGTTAAGGTCTAACTATTTCGCCTAGACCGATCCATGGTGAGAATTCTACAGAGGTAATCTACGTCTGATAATTCTCCTTGTACTTTAAGATCATTGATAAAAAATGGTTACTCAGTCGCTCTGTTCATGATCACGCAAGCACTCGTTCTATGCACAAGAGTTGCCAAAACAATCCTCATTGGTAATCTATCTACATCTTCATCCATCGAGCCTAATGCTCGCGAGATACCTTATAATTCCAAAACCCTTCTCGAACATTTCCTCCGTTATGATATCGCATTCCTCATATAGATTCCGCTTTTTTTGTAATCTTTTCTCGACTTTTCATATTTTTTTCTAGTTAGTTTTCTCTGTTCTTTTCGAAGCTCGCAACGGCCCTAGTAATTCATCAAGTATCCACCGTTCCACTTGAATATAGAAGAACGGGAAACTTATTGACAAGCTACCTAGGACATCCTCACCTAGTAGTGGTGGTGGTGGTGATGGTGGTCATGGCTCTCACGACGACCCTGGCGGCGGGGTTCGTACTGGCCACGGGGAGGATGGCCCATCTGGAAGTACTTGGGGCGTTGCTCACCTTGCTGATCAGGATTCTGCTGAGCAGCGCGATGGCCACTTGAATTGTTCTGAAACGGCTGGAACCGCGGAGTATCCTGGAAACGAGGTTCATCCTGGAACCGTGGAGCATCCTGGAAACGACGTTCATTCTGAGGCTGAGCTCTCTTCTGGCGTCGAGGTTCATTCGGGAACATATACGAAAAGGCACGCTGTGGGCACTGGCCGTTAGGGGGATATTTGGGCTCGTCAGTAACTCTCTCTTCCTCACAACTAGGGCAGATCCAGAGGCGAAACTCCAACTTCACCTCGTTTGGAGAAGCACACTCTGGACAAAAACCGTGGAACTCGGGGTCGTTATGAGAAGGGACTTCCTTGAGTCGTCCGCAATAGTCACACTCGTGCATAGAGAAGATAAGGCGACACATGGTGAAGGATGAGGAAGAACTTTACTTTTGAGAGCTGTTGGTAGTGTTTGGTGAGTAAATATTGAGATGGTGTGTGAAGGTTGCTATGAAGGCTGTTATCAACGTGGATGAGATGATGGATGATGATGGATGACTTGAGGCGATGGAATGGAGCTATTTAAAGGATTTCAGTCAACAAGACGTAAGTGATATGATATAATCTATCACTCGCATTAAATGTTGTTTTTCAGCATGAAAACTAGTATAGTTTCCTTGAACTCTTCATCATTCAGTCTATTGTTGTTTGAACATCTATAACGAGCAACCCGAACACCATTGGACAAGCATTGATGTCGCATCTCTTGGGCACCAGCAAATGTTATTATTGACTCTCATATAGCCTCTCCACCGAACGTCGTTCTCATCAATGCTGTTCAACGTGTCGCCAATAAAACAGTCACCATATCTGGGTTTCAACAGACAGTGATGTACAGTATGGACCTCAGGCGAAGGATAAAAGACTGAACAAATCACGTCAATGCTAAAATGGGGGTTGGCTATGGTAATTCAGTATTGGTTCAGCAGTCATCAGGGCTAAGGCGATATTGTTCATGGGGGATTGATCTACCAATGGCTCGTGATTACCGAACTAACAAAGAAATAAATCTACCAGTAGCGAATGCATAGGTAGCTAGTATATACTCTGTTCATACTCAACACTTGTATGAAATATCCTGGTAAAGCGACATATGACTGGACAGCCAGTCAAAAGTCTTGGTCAATACCATGTAGCCCACAACCAGTGATAATTGCTGACTGCGGGCCGCTCACTTTCAGGCAGCACTTGGAATTTCATGGACACCCAAACTGCTAATTTGATCTTAAAAATCCAGTACCAAAAGTGGTCGCCTCAAGACATACCACAGATGAAAGCCTTTGCTCGAGATGTAAATCACTAGACCTCGACAATATGGTGTCCGGTCGTTGGAGCGATGTTAGTTGCCGGGAGCCAGTAGTCTTCTTTGGCAAGCGAAGTACTCTTCTGCATGACGAAGGCTGCCCCCTCTGCCAAACGCTGCTTTCCATCGCCGCGGGCGATCATGACACTGGCCCCCTCGGAAGACATGTAGACTTTTGCATGTTCGCTATTCCAAGCCAGCTCGCCTACAGAGGAGCGAAACAAACGATCCCGTTTGATGTGGACTTAGGTGATCGGGTTTGGAACGAGCCAAAGAACGAAAAGATTCGACGTGGCTAGTTGTTCGAAATCATCCTAGACCTATGGATGCCCCTTCCGGTACATTATCGTACCGCGGTCTGCTCATTACTTTGGTTGTTTGGCCAACCTTTCTGACACTTTAAATGGAGAGTCGGTCAGCGAGTCAGAGTGATTAACCGCGCAAAGGCTGACTTTGAAGCAATAAAGCGATGGCTCATCCATTGCATGGAACAGCATGGGGAATTATGTAACCCGGATTCAGAAAGCCGACCTCGGCCAAGGGACATCGCTGCCATTAATTGTACGACTCAGGACCTGGAGCCTTTGCCAGCCGGAGCAAAGTTCGCAGCTTTGTCATATGTATGGGGAGAGAGGATATCTACACCTGAGTTAGATTCTTCCATGGCCAGCCTTACTCAGACTAACGAGGATGCAATTACTGTCACGGTCGAGGTCGGTATTCAATTGTCTCTTGTAAAGGGTGGCACCGAGCGACATGGAATCACTTATCATAATGGCTTTTCCATAACACCGGAGTACGAAGCGGGTGATAGCATATACAAAGATTTGGAAGCGGGGCATACTTGGCTCGGAATAGTATTTCTGAACTCTGACATGGTCTTGGTCTTGAAGGACGTGGGAGACTATTATGAAAGGTTCGGATATATCGATGTTGACTTTTCCGTCCCCGATCTGGAACTGGGAGATTACCTTCTGGGGCACAGACTTATCCGCTTAGGGTGATTATCTAGATCATTGTTGTTGAAACCATGAATCTGCATCCTATATGTTTATAAGTATTTAGATGTTCACATACTTTGTCGGTGAGGGTTAATCGCTCCAGTCTCTATTAATCACTCCACCACTGCTAGGAGATCTTTGCCTTTGGGTTTGTGTCACGATTCGGAAGACTGCTTGCTATCTTGAAGTCAGACATATGGTGACTATTCAAAACCACTCCAAGTCTTCTGGACAGCGCTCCAATATCTCGCCTCGTCCTTTCTTGCATGTGCAACATGAAGAGACCCATCAAACTTCTCCAGATGAACATCAAAACCCAGCTTCTCCGCCTCAGCAGCCTGCGCCTCCAGATCTTTATAGTCGATCAACTCATCCTCCTCACTATAAATGTATGTTCGTCGAATCTCACGCTCCCTCTTGCCCTGAGCGGTATTATGCGTCGAGCCCCAGAAAGCCAGCCAGTCTTTTGTCAAACCAAGAAACTTGGTGAACTGCCATGCAGCTGCAACGAAATAGACAAGCGGCATACAAACCCAACGATAGGACTTTGGAACAGTAGATTTGAAGAACGCGGCTGTGTTGGTGAGGCGCTGAGCACCAGGTGCTGAGTCAAAAACTGTTACGTGAGGCGGAAGCCATGGATCTTCGCCTTCTTGAGCAGTTGCAGCATACACATCATATAACGATGAGATATTGGACGAACCGCCATTCGAAAAGAGATGGATCATGATTTCCGGCTCAGCCGTTGATGAAATGGCAGCTGGGAATGATGCTCTGATAACTGGCACCGCTGGCTTCACCGATTCCGCGAGAACTTTGGGATCGAAAAAGTTATTGTTATAGCTCTTCACGAGAACAAGCTGCGACGATGGGTATAGTTCTTTGTGCTTATTGACATATTTGGCGATATGGCCATCAAGCGCGTTAGTCCAACTGGCGATGATGATAATCTTCGGAGAGGCCGGCGCGGTAGGTTCAGAAGGGCGGTAAACAAAGACTTCATTCGAAAGCTTCTCCATATAGGAGAGGGGCTTTATCTGTGCGCTCATATTGAGAAGTGGTACAGAGATTATGAATACCGATAGATTCTCTGTATTCGAGGTCAAAATGTGTTGATTGTCGATATTTGGGCTTTGGTGGTGCTTACGCGATCCTACGGTTCGGGTGAGATCTGACGCGGCGGGGTAAGTAAGCGCGCTTGATTATAGCGTCTAGCCGGATTAGATGAGTAAGTTGACGGTCCAGTAGGACAACAAACACAACGATTTAACATGAATATTCAAATTTGAGGAACTTCTGAGTGTGTTTCATGAGATGAAAAATATTTAATGTCGTTGATGCCCTCCCTGGCAGGTTGTATCTTTCTAGATTGGTTTGAATTGTTGCTGACCCTTCGCTGTCATTACTGAGCTTCGTACCTCCAGCTTGCTTTTCTTCTTCTATCAGCAACTCCAAGATTGGTTGTAGTGATTCCAAGATCACTTTTATCTTCCAGGGAAGTGAAAAGAAGATACCAGGGACGACACCGACCCGTCGTTCATCGAGTATAATGTTTGTTAGAGCTGCTCTTTGTCCGGGCCTGCCGATCTGGAACACCCAATTGTATGGTTAAACTTTGGAACAATACTACATTGTTGCATGTCACCCTTGTCCCTGAATCCAAGTCTCGTGCTGTTCCGAGCCTCAATGCCTAACCTCCATTAGCATCGTTGATCCGAGGCTACCAAACCTTGACCAGGGTACAACCCCCATTGTTCGCCGACGGATACCTAAAACAAGCAACTGCATTAGCCCACAGCGTTAATCAATCTGCTGATCTCGGTGGCTAACTTACCGAATCCTAGAATTTCGCTCCTATCAAAAGAATGCCCCCGCAATCATTCACGAGCCAAACTGTTCACCCTTGCTGGACTGCCGAACTGTTGTGCGTTGCCGATTGGCGCGCATCGACTTAAGCATGGATTCCTCACTTTGCGCGCCAATCATTTCCCCATATTCCCCAGATTTATCACTAACACACCCCAGACGATGGGGCTCAATTTCTCCGCAGCGGAATAGAGACAATGACGCTACGTAAAATGACACTACCTCGGCGGAGATGTCATCGTTATGCGACGGTTTAAGCGCAAGCTGACTATATAAGACTCCAGTCTTGACCGCATGTTTTGGAGCTCAGCAACCTGCCATTGACAACGGAAACAGGTCTCGAGATGCGTTTCGCCGCCATTGTTTCGTTCTTGCTGCCACTTGTGGCGGCAAAGCCTGCTCAGAAGGGCAAGACTTTTAGCAACGTTGAAATCTTTGATCCTCCCTCCAACTACAACGACCCTCAGGTCCTGTACGCTCGCCCTCTTGAGCTTTCAGATGGTACGCTTCTGGCTACTTGGGAGAACTACTCTCCCGAGCCTCCTCATGTTTGGTTCCCCATTGTGAGGAGCAAAGATGGCGGAAAGACTTGGAAACCTTTCTCCAAAGTCCAGGATACTCAGAACAACTGGGGTCTGCGATACCAGCCCCAACTCTATGAGCTCCCCCGGCGATTCGGAAAGTATCCCAAGGGTACTGTTCTTATCTCGGGCAGCAGTATCCCCACTGATTTGAGCGAGACTCTTATCGAGGTCTATGCTAGTCTTGATAAGGGTGAAACTTGGGAGTTCGTCAGCCATGTTGCTCTTGGTGGCGAGGCCAAACCCGAGCACGGGCTTACCCCAGTTTGGGAACCTTTCCTGATGTAAGTGGAGCTCTGATAATGCAATAGATCATTTGCTAACAGTTTCCAGGACATACAAGGAGAAGCTCATTCTGTACTATTCTGATCAGCGCGACAACGCTACACACTCCCAAAAGCTTGTTCACCAGACCACCACTGATCTCAAGAAGTGGAGCAAGGTTGTTGAGGACACCAAGTACGATGACTACTACGCTCGACCTGGTATGCCCACCGTCGCCAAGCTTCCCAACAACGAGTACATTTACACCTACGAGTATGGTGGCGGCCCCAACCCTCCTGCCGGCAGCACCTACTGGTTCCCCGTCTTCTACCGCCTTTCCAAGGACCCCCAGAAGTTCCTCAACAAGCCCGGTCAGCAGATCATCTCTACCGACGGTGCTCGTCCCGCTGGTTCTCCCTACGTTGTTTGGACTCCTTATGGTGGAAAGAACGGTACCATTGTCGTTAGCTGCGGTACCATGTCTGAGATCTTCACCAACCAGGCTCTTGGTGAGGCGTCCGCTTGGAAGAAGTGGAGCGTTCCTCAGCCTACAGCATACACTCGTGCTCTTCTGACCTTTAAGAAGGATCCTGATCTGCTTATGATTATGGGCGCAGGCATTCTTCCTCCTGCTGGTGGAAACAACACCGTCAGTGCTAGTGTTGTTAGACTTTCTGAAATCATGAAGGCTTAGACGAAGATCTACATAATTTAGCTCAATAATCCTAAATTCATAACAACCATCTTAGACTGAAGCTAGAGTATTCTAGAATCTTGTGAGACTGTGAGTCCAACTTACCTTTGCGTTCAATGTGAAATACTCAACATGTGCACAGTGGCTTCCAAAAGCTGAAGTCTGGGATTTTTCAGTGTGCTGATTTGATATGTCTCGTTAAGATGTCATAATCTTTCTCTACCAGCCAATGGTAGCTCCTTATTCATTAGCGATGCTCCGTGCTTAAAGTTTGGCCACGCAAGCTTCGAGTTTCGATGCTGTTCGGACTCTCGGATTTTACAATAAAATAATTCCGGCCACATTTAAGTGCATTCATCTTCACCTGTTATTTGTCTGCTTACACATTGACTTTTGAGCCCTATCCTACGTCATCGCATATATGTTTGAGCCTTTATGATCACACCCAGGAAAGGTTAACCTTATAGGTAGCATTCATCCCCATAGATCACACCTAGGAAAGTTTTGTGACACCGTAGTAACAAGTAATGTAATTTTGGAGTATAAATATCATCGCCTTATCATGTCTTCTCCCTCAATACCCTCACCAACAAATCACTCCACCCACATCCTCCACAGTCTACCTCACAATGAGTGTCTTTCAATCACTACGACGCGTCCTTACCATCAAGGGCCCCAAGACTGACGGAGCTGGTATGCCATCGGGCCACATACCGGTCCACACCACAAGGCCCTTTCGTCACGTTCCAGTGATACAAAAGCACTGCCGCGGCGATCCACAGCTTCGCGTGGAGCAAAACGCTCCACATACAGACTGTGATGTTAAGGGCTTGGACTTGGAGGGGGATCTCCTTGTCATCAAGAGGAGGCTCAAGGGTCTGGGATACTGCGACAGTGCCGTCCTGAACCAGTTGCAGGCCACGTATGGGGCCTCGAGGGAGATGCGCTGGGCTCTCAAGGGCGTTGAGCGCAAGTTGAACGAGGAAAAGGAACGGAAGAAAGCGGGTATGTTCCCGTCTGTGATTAAAGTGTATTCAGAGGTGCTAACACTATTTACAGAGGATTTGGAGCAAGAGCTCAGTTACTACAGGGGATGGGATAAAAGACGGACGGTCTCGGACTATACAACCTGACGTGCCTGGCCATACCTCTGCAGAATCCCAGGCTTGTAAGGGTGCGTATTCAAGTGAGATGGGGGCTCAGTTCTGCGAATAATGACTTTTTGGTTGCTTGCTAGGGGACACGATTTAGAGGGGGGTTTAACTTAAATGAGCTGCAGTGATCTCAGTGGCTAGGGCCCTCATAGACTTAAAGTTTATACAATTAAATATGAGGTTGACTGCCACCTATAAGGTTAAACTTTAAGTTGCGAACACAGGTGATGAATGAGAACACGATAATTCTCTTTCCCAATATAAGCTTTTACCTAGAAGCTTTCACGATGACCAATAAATCTTGCTGTAAGCCCTAGGGCATTGCAGAGGGAAGAGACTTTATACAATCAACAGAAGCTTTTACTGTAACAAATGAGATATTCTGTATTCTTTACACGTGCTAGCAATCTCAAGTTTAACCTTACAAGCAGCAACCACCTACGTAGTTGAATAATCAAGGTTCTTAAAAGACAACTCTGAAAGTCGTCTCACTGTCGGCACGAACAAGAGCTAGTTCCCTCTTTTTTCTTCGATTTGGGGTATATAAAAGGACGCTGACGCCACTGAATAACTTGCCATGTCACCCATGGTACCCCTATCCAACCGCCTTTCAACCTGCATGGCTCGAGATTCCTTACAGCACCAAACACAAGATAAAAGTACCAGAACACCATTTGATCATTATCCAAGTTCTATCAGAGTCAAGAAGTCAGTCGCGAGTCACTCCAATTATCTTTCAACATGACGCCGTCGAAGGCAGCGTCACACCCAGAGCTCGTGACGAGGCAAAGACAAGAGCTTGCACATAGAGCTTTTCGGGTCCGATTGATGGAGCGGCATAGACGTAGGCTCGAAGCTTCAAAGTTCTGGATTAAGCTTGAAGGACAATCGGACACCATTGAGGCTGTTGCACAAGCAGTTGGCATTTCATCGCCTAATGGTCGTGCTTTTTCTGCCACCGACTCATCGGGAAGTGTTGGCTCTTTTCTGGAAATCAATGCCATCAACAAGACCGCCATCGAAATGTACCTGAGAGAGATACCGAGCCTCACTAACTTCGTTCCAACATTTATCCCACGCAACCCAGCAAGAAGGAGTCTTTCATCTCATTCACCGCATTCAATATTGGACATCGAATCAACACTCCCTGATCGCCGACTAGCGCACTTGCATGATGAACCACTCCCCGAGCATATTAAGTACCCCTTTGGGTATTTCGTTGAAGGAGACCTAGCCGACGTTACGGTCCTGTTTAGTCTGCTAGGTTGCGAGCCTCAATTGAGACCTGCTATGGCTGCTGCAGGATTCTTGAGGGGGGGCCAATCATTGGCAATGTCAAATGACCCTCATGGGACAAGGATCGTGTCTGGAAAGGCACTTCTGGTTGAAACAGAGGCACAAGAAGACATGTTACGGGTGTATCAATCGAACCGCTATGAAGTTGTACGATGTCCGATCGACATTGGGGAAGAAGATATGGTAGATGGTTTCGCATTTCGATTCATCGAGTAAATTATAGGCTAGAGAATAAATACAGGGAAATTCCGAATGGGAATTGGAAAGATGGTGTGTAATAAAAAGCCAGTCGACAAAGTGCAAGCCCTTAGGCCTTAGGCTTGTAGTCCTCGAGGGCATCCCTAGCAAGAGCAAGGTTTTGGATAACTGCCAATCCATACTGCGCAACATCGTTCGTAGAAATCCAAGGTGCTTCCTCTCCAGGAATGAGCCCCTCATGCTCCGGAATCTCGGTTGTAGTGAAAGTGGCGGTGGGTGCCTTGAATCCGTCACTCTCAAAGAACTTGGTCCAGGCGAGATTAGCCATGGTGGTATTGTGTTGTTGGTTCGCAGCATATGCCGTGAGACGCGAGTGACCCTGGTACAAGTTCAATTTTCCGAAATCGACACCATATCGAGCCTTCTGCTCAGCAGCAGTGGCCTCGAAATAGTAACAGTAATCCAGCCAAGCCTGCTTGAAGCCCTCGGGGAGATCATCACCGAAGTATAGAATCAGCTCGGAGACAACTTCTGGAAGACCAAAGACGGCATTCAGATGCGATACTTCGACGTGGCCCTTGTTGTCGGGATCGGAGGGAGGCGGACCGAGGGTCCAGTTCTGAAGGTTGTAGAGACCATTACCAGTGACGAAACCGTTCTTGAGCTTGGCGATGCTCTTGACAGTGCTGGTGAGCTTCGCCTTGGACTCTTCCCATCGAGGACCGCGACGCTCCCAGTCAATGAGCCATCCGCCAGCAAGCGCACCCCAATCTGTGCCCAAGCTGAAAGCAACGGTTGCATTTGGCGTCGGGACCCAGCCATCCTTTCGGACCTTCCGCTGAGGATCAAGAACACCATAGGTCTTGTCAGTGTCAAGAAGTTCTTCGAATAGCTCACCAATGCGCTCATCACCGCCAGAAAGGTAGTAAAAGTACTTGCGATATTGGGGTTGTGAGATACGAGCCTGCTTGGCACTGTCGCTGAAGTGCTGCACACCGTGTCGCGTTCCAAGACCCTTCCAGTTACCGAGATGGTAAACGTCGACCTCGCCAGTATGACGCGTGAGAGCCTCGGCAAAGCGATAGATATCTTCACGACCCGTGCGCAAGAAGTACTGCCAGAAGAACAGATCGGGTGACAGCTCAGAGTTGTCCCATGCGTAACCACCAATATCATATCGCCACTCATGACGGTCGGGATCATAAGTGTGCATGAAGTCACCATAATCAAGGAAACCGTACCAACGGCGGTGCTCAACCTCAGACTGGTAGAACTTGGCGAGGAAGTTGATGTTATCCTCGAGCTTCTTGGACGCGACGGTTGAAGTGTCGGCGGGAGCCCAGTAGGTACCGATAGCCTTGGTCTGCTGGATGTACTCGCTTTCGGGGACGAGGACGGGAGGGTTGTTGATCTGTGTGACATGCTTCGCCAGTGTCTCTTGCGAAGGAGTCTTGTCGAAAGCAATCAGATACAGCTCACTAGTTCGCGCGATACCGTAAGGTGTGTCAAAGCCAGGTTCCCAGTCCTCGTAGGTGATCTCAAGAGCGTCGAGCTGATCGGTGTAGTTCTTCTGACCGAGGCCATCATGGTAAGGACGGAGGTCAAGAGGTTCAGCAGATGGACTGTACAACCAGAGGGTAATGCTTCCAGTGTCAGAAGCGGCGGAAGAAATGTCAAACCCAGTGGGGAATCGCTTCCAGAAGTCGCGAAGACCAACGGCGAGACCTCCAACAGTAGCACCACCAAGATAGGCAAGACCCTCGGCGCGAGTGCCTCCAGGGATGGAGACCCAGCTTTGGCCAGCCTTGGTTCGCTTCTTCAGAGTGAAACCGTCGGCTGAGAGCTGGCTCAAGCTGTAGTCGTTCCAGGGAGGAATCCAGTGAAGACGGCTGGAGACACGAACATCCCAAGTCGAGATATCTGGCAGCTCCTTGCCATCAAACTGATCAGCTCTAACATTAGCACCAGGATCTCTGCGAAGACCAGTGATCCCTTGGACGGCTTCACTGAGTAGACCGCCCTCAACGCCAGCAATACGGATGTGGCGGTTATACAGTTCCTCACCCTCAAGAGTGACGTCAAAGCGGATACCAACGGCAGAGATGAAGTCCTTGTCAGCATCTCCGTCAAAGACTAAGCTGTGAATGATCTTGATCGACTCAGAGCCAGAGTAGAAGTAGAAGCGAAGGACAAAGGGCAGCCAAGATTTATGGCCAGACTTGTCGCTCGCCGAATGCTTTCCTCGGACGGTGACCAGAGTTCGTGCAGAGTTCTGGTCACTGACAGTGACGTTATCAATGCTGCTCTGGAAGCGCAGCGTCTTGAACGACTTGATCTTGTCGTCACCGGGGTGAGAGACGTCGTTCTGCGACTGAAGAACGAGTCTTCCGTTCTGAGCGATGCGCTTGCCGTTGGTCTCAATCTCCTTGACGATCACAGAGCCCGTCTTGGGGAAGACGGCTGTGACTTTGCCAGTATCGACCTTGATCTTGCTGGAGCTCTTGGTGACAGTGATACCAGAAGAAGTTGTGGAGTTGATGCCTTCTGATGAAGGAACAGCCTTGACAACATATTCGTCAAGAACTTCCTGCGAAGCTCCAATCGCGTGGCCGGTCCACTTCACCGAGCCATCAGCCCAGTATCCAGTAACCCACGACTGGAGGTCAACATCTTGACCAGAAGCATCAGAAGCAGTGAACTTGGTATCTTTGGGGAAATACTTCGATTGAGGCCAGGGAAGACCGAAAGTGGTTCCTGAAGTAAATCCTGGCTTTTCACCTAGCCAGTGGACTTTGGCAGATGAAGAAGAGTTGCTAGGAGCAGCCATAGCTTGGGCTGCAAAGGCAGCAAGTAAAAATGAGTGGACGGCTTGTCGCAACATGGTGCAGCGACTACCAAATAAGAATTATAAAAAAGAAGTAGTTACTTTTGAGAAAGTTGCGTGATTGAGACAGAAATCGCATCTGTTCTTATGTACAATGTCCGTCTTGTCTTGACGCCATAGAGAACCACAATGAGAATATGCATGTAATTTCGGGAGATATACCCTGTTCAGCGGCAGCAGCCATATCACGGCTTTGCTCCGCTGCATCTCGGCGCTCGGTGGAGATGCATCCGAGAGGGCTCATGACTTCGGATGATCGCAACATGCACGAATGACCTGAATATTGCTGGGCATTGCGCGAACGGTAGGCTAGAGTCGCAGATCGCAGCCGAAATGAGGTTTAGCGAGTCCTGTAATTTCCTAACGGTCTGTCAGGCAAGGTTCCCCGCGTCGATTGGCTTCACATTTGTCAGTGAACGGACGGAATAATAATTGACAAGCGCGCGAGGGTTGCGTGATGCAACCTATAATGAGAATATGGTTAGATGGGCCTTTGGATACCAAAACGCTTGGGCGCTTGCATGGGCGGCCTAAATAATCTGGTAAGTAGCCTGCTAAGATAACCTAGGTTAAACTGAACTAAGGCCCTGGTTTTCTGTCATCCCTTCCAGTGGTTAGATGGGTTTGCTGGGTCTTTGCGGCGTTGGGGGTTCTGGATTGGGGGATCAGCAACCCACGCCGAGTCGCGGAGCAATTCACGCGGAGCATTCAACTCGGAACCGGAGTTTGGCGTCAGCCCGTGTCCACATTCAACGCGACTACACGTGAGCTTGCTCCCGTGGTGTCAAGTTCGGAGATAAAGCTTATCATGGTATTTCCAGAGGAGATCGGTTATCGATAAGCGTGAAACCTTCGGGCGCGTTCTCAAAATTTGGTCCCTCTGATTACAAAATACCAGGTCACCGTTGGCAAGCGTACATCAAAATTTTGCTCGTTCCATTCCATTGGCATCAAAACTTCCAGCACTGCCAAGTACTAGACTGTCATTGCAAAAACCTTGATGATCCGATCCATGAAACCGGATCTATCCGAGGTTAGTTTCTGTCTCGACGCGTTGTCAATGTGAGGCGCGGCAAGGACCTACCCTGCACCGTGGCCACGAAAACGTCTCACAGCTTCCCAATTGATCAATCGCTACAATGCAAGCTTCCTATTCAAGTCAATCACAGACAGTAATACAACATAAAATATCAGTATAATCATGCCGTTATCATCCCCCATGACGATGTCTCGCTGCGCAGATTACGCGGCTACAATACACAGCCTCATCCTGCACATACGGAGTTCCGTGTCTCACGTGACCTTCCATTCTTCATCCTCAATCTTTGTTGAAGAATGCTATCATCATATTCGCAAAAGCAACGTGAAACGATAATGAGTTCGTCAAACAACATAGAATCGCCACTGCCTTTATTGAAGACGTGCCAGACATGTTTTTCATTGAAGATTCGATGTTCCAAAACTCAGGACTCCGACTCTTGCGATCGATGCTTGAGGCTCGGCAAGACGTGTATCTTCAACCAAGCTAGGCGCCGTCAGAATGTAAATCGGCAAAGGTAAGAACTCTAACCTCATAGTTAGAAGTACAGGACTCATGATTGGTATTTATAGGGAAAGACTAGATGTCAGATCCAAATCCGAGCAATCATCCAAGTCGCCAACAAGTCCTTATGAGAAAGCATCTTCGAGTAGCAAACTGCAGGACATCTTCAACCCAAATGCATCATTTGACCCCTTTGAACGGGGAATCATAACTTTAGAAGCTGCTAGAGACTTGCTAGACTGCTACAGGACCCAATGATCCCATACTTTCCTTTCGTCCTCTTTCGAGATGATGTATCTGTTGAGCAGTTGAACGCAGAACGACCCTTTGCTTGTCTGGCGGCACTAGCCGCAGCTTCACATGCTGAAGTCCCCACGCAAAAAGCACTTGGGTACTTATTCAAGCAGATCGTTGCAGCAAAAATGGTGGAGGGAGATTTCTGTCAACTTGATCTACTGCAGGGACTCCTCATCAATCTTGCATGGTAAGTCTCGGCACCTGTGACAAGTCTGTCGGCTAAAGATTACAGGGCACACTATCAGGCTAAGCCAAAGAGATATATACAGCATCTCCATCTTGCTACTAGTATAATCAGTGATTTACGACTTGATAAACCTCGAAGACCAAAGTTATGGAGTGCCGAGGGCGGGAAAGATAAGAACAAGCCAGACTGGGGTCCTGATGAGATGAGAGCTCTTGCAGGAACTTATTACTTATCTTCAAGGTGAGTCAGCTAGTAATATTAGTGAGAATTGGGCTAAAAAGCAAAGTTCGTCTATTATTCTTCAGAAAACACGCCAATTCTTCTATACGCCATACATCACTGCGTGCTGCGAGCACCTCGCATCCTGGAACGAATACCCGACGGATAAATATCTTCCGTATATGATTACAGTGCAAACGCTCATCGAAGGAGTTGAAGATCTCGTCAACAACACAGCGTCTACTAACAACGGTCTGCATTTCTTTTCTGGGTGTCAGGAAATCTCACAGAAGTGTACCGAGGTCAAGGAAACGCTTCCTTTCCCTTTGAGCGAAAGCCGTAAGCCAATCCTATATCATACGAAATCTCTTACTAACGGTTTACAGCACCTCTGCTTCTCCAGATACATATTCTAGAGCTGTTACTCAGCCAATCATCGCCGAGAGGAACATCCTTTGGTTTAGATAAGTTCAACAATCAATTTGAACACGAAAGTTCACTTATAGACTGGCTGTCGGCAAGCATGTCCGCAGCCCGCTCTCTCATCAGCGTGATTTTAGTCATGCCGCAGGGCGAAGAGATGTACATGTCAAACATGGGCTGGATTATGATGGACTGCGGTCTAAACCTTGCTGTTCGCCTTGATCTTGTCGCTGCTAGAGGCAGCATATCTGGATCTATGCAACACCTTCGTCGGTTTTTAGATATGAGGCATACCCTTCGCCAACTAGTCTTGCGGTTCGAGGCGACGCCAGGTCAGGATGCACCAGCAGACCATCCGTTCTATGCTCTCGCGAAGCGAATACGTCGGCTTGAGAACTGGTACCTGTCGCAGGCGGAGCACCAGACACCAGATTCATCAGTTTCCATAAGTCCATCTGTCAATGACCAGTCGTTACTTAGTGTCGGCACTGATGCCAGTGGCATGTCAGTTGGGTCAATGCCGTTCATAGCCGGTCCTTGGCCAATGAGCTCAGATTGGTATCAAAACCCGGACCTCGACATTGGCAGTTTTCTCTTCGCAGATCCTGTCGAGTTTCCTATCAACTTGGGCTATGGAACCTAGGTATTTCTTTTTTAATAGAAATTTTTGTGTTACGCGGCAGTGCTGAATCTTGTTCATTGATGTGCCGTACGGAGTAAGGCATGGACTATCGGTTGTAGGAAGCTGGCGGCGTACGGACTAAGTCGGACTAAGGGACTGAGTGGAGCCTCCAGAGGTGAACATCCCCTGCTAAACACCACAAGACAAGTAAAATGACATAGAATATTGTCAACGGACCCATCTTCATTCGGCATCTCATCTAAGCCTCGGTGGATGTGTCGTAATGTAGATTTTCGTCAGATACAGGCTGCCTCGGGCTCAAATATAAGAAGGGTCTCTCAGCGCATTCTACTCTACCCGTTCATCAGCGCCTTTCTGGTTCATCACCTCTCATAACATCCCACCAATAACTTGCAACAAAATAATAATGCGAGCTTTTGCCATAAGCTTTCTTTTGAGCGCACTCAGCCGTGGCGTTTTCGCCAAAGATGACTGCATCAACAACGACATTCCTTTCCAGGCCTGCGCTCCCATCGGTGCATACTACCCTCCACCGACTATCGACAAATCCTCTGAGTCTTTTAAGAAGCTTACCTCCCAGTTCACCAAGACCTTTGACGACCTCGTTAAGAACGGTGGTAGTGATAAATACGGGCCAATCATGCCCAACACTACATCATTCTCGGTGGTCATCTTCGGTGGCGCTGAGTCGCTTCGAGATGATCCCGTGTTCTTCGAGTATCACTACACATCCCCTGAAGATCGGGTTTCGAACGCAAACCTCACTTCGAACACCAAATTTCCAGTTGGTGATGTGAGCATGATATTCACTGTTTATGCTTGGCTTGTCAGGATGGGCGAACAGTGGCAGACGCCTATCACCAAGTATTTACCTGAACTGGCTAAAGTTAAAGATCCGCTTACGGTGAACTGGAAGGAAATTACTATTGGTGCCTTAGCAGGCCAAATGTCAGGTCTCAGTCGAGAGTGTATGTTATCATCCGGAGCCATGGAGGACTTGGACTAACAAGTGATATAGCCAGAGCATGTGTTGTTGGCAAGAGTTGTGACTACAAGGGTAAGTGAAATCTTACGTATACTATTTGAGCCCCTTAGATTGATGTGAATTACAGCTTTCCATAAGGCCTTTGCGAAGAAGGCGCCATACTTCCTCCCGGATACAAGTCCAGTTGTCTCCTACGCCGCTTTCCAGCTTTTGGTCTTTGCCATGCAACGAAGTGATGGCGGATATTGGCCCTTGATTCTCGACAAGACCATTCTGCAGCCTCTTGGCATGAGCGACAGTGGAGTTCTGAGACACGGTGTCGACGATATCTTTGCCATGGAGAGTCTTGACACTTCAGCGACTGGTGAACCAGGGTATTTTTATTATCTAAACAAGATGAATCTGTGGCTAACAACCCTTGTAGTGCTTTATCATTTGTTAGCTCCACCAAAGATCTGGCACGCGCTGGACACTCTATCCTCGCCTCAGACCTCCTTTCACCTGCTGTTACCCGTCGCTGGCTTCATCCTAATGTCGATACTTCCAATCTTCGCAACGGTGTAGGTCGACCTTGGGAAGTTTACCGTGCCGGAAACGCTATCTCGCCCATCCTGGATGCCTTGACGAAGAGCGGAACTATTGGCAAATTTGCGAGCTACTTTGAACTCACCACGGACTTCGATGCTGGCTTCGCTATTCTGGCTCACGATAGCAGTGTTGAGGACAGAAAGCTGGACCTCAATGTGCATGCCGATATCGTTAGCGAAGTTCTCGGATACCTGCAAGTCATTGCCGCCAAAGAACTAGAAGCGCGCTATGCTGGATCGTATTCAGGCAAGGCTACTGAGGCTGCTGTTAACACCACTGACAATGGCCGGGGTCTTGAGGTTCAGAAGCTTGTGATCGGCGGGATGAACATCAAGAATGAGACCGCCCGGAAGCTCGGCGTTAAGGCTGATGACCTCGACTTCCGAATCTACCCAACGAACGTTCAAGACGAAAGCCGACATCAGTTCATTGCCGTATTCCAGGACAAGAGTGCTCCAATTGACATGGGCACTCCGACATGTATCACTTGGCAGGAAATTGGTGCTGATGCCGAGATCAGCTTTGTTTTCATGATTGGGCTGCAGGGCGAGGTCGTTGGCGTAGAAGTTCCCCAGCTTCACGTGAAAATGGAGAGAGCCACATGAATTGAGTGGTTTGTGACCGGTTCTCCATTGGGAAATGATAGGGTTACCATTGGGTCACATAGAAACTACTGATTGCTGAAACATTCAAAGACTCACCATTCCTATAGCGGGGCTGCTGCCTAGCGTGAACACCGTGAATGTCAGCAAATACGTATAACATCAGGCTAAATAAATAAGCCCTACATCCTCTGACCGATATTTGACTACCATCGTGAAGATTAATTCGCGTTTGTGAAAATGGCTTCTTCGGCACCGAAAGTTGCGCCACCTGAACGCCGCGATCCTCTAGAGGTTATTGACAAGCAGGCAGATGAAATCGTGGCACTTATCAAGAAGAGCAAGCACTTCATTGTTTTCACGGGCGCAGGCGTCTCGACTTCAGCAGGTAATTCGATCGATCGGTCTTTTCTGTGAATTCCACCCGCTGATTCGTATAGGCATTCCCGACTTTCGTGGACCAGAAGGTGCTTGGACACTGAGAGCTCAAGGGCGAGCTCGTACTGGAAAGGCCACGAGCACGCTTCAGGCCATCCCGACACCGACGCATATGGCCCTTGTGGAGCTGCAGAATCAAGGAGTTCTGAAGTATCTCGTCAGTCAGAATTGTGACGGTTTACATCGAAGGAGTGGCATCCTACGTGTAAGGACTTGCCTTTAGACTCCTGGCCACTATGACTGATCATCGTAGGATCGCATTTCGGAACTTCACGGTAACAGCAACCGGGAATGCTGCAAAGATTGTGGCAAGGAGTACATAAGAGGTAAGTGAATAAGCCACAAGAATATTTCTTATGCTGAATCGTCAAAGACTTCCGTGCTGTCGCCAGTTATGAAAAGTCAGTGCACGACCATCGAACAGGCCGCAAGTGCACTGCATGTGGAGGGAACCTTCTTGATACCATCATAAACTTTGGAGAATTCTTACCAGAGGAACCTCTGAAACTTGCTCGAAGTCATGCCAAGAAGGCTGATCTTTGCATCGCGCTTGGGTCATCCCTCAGTGTTCCTCCAGCGAGTGGCATCCCTGAGACATGCGGAAAGAGTAAAAAGAGCAAGCTTATCATCTGCAACCTACAAGAGACCTTCATGGAAGGTATAGCAGATATGCATGTTTGGGCTGAGTCGGATGTCCTCATGACGAGAGTGATGGATAGGCTCGGATACACCATTCCAAATTTTGTCCTGAAGCGCAGGCTTGTTATCAAGGTTGAGCGCGACACGCACAATCGTCAGGTCATTGTATTGACTGGCGTCGACGATGACGGTACGCCAGTCACATACCTCCAATCTGTCAAGCTCGAGGACAGCAGACGCGTAGTAAGGTCTGAACCCTTTTCGTTCGTCTTCCGAGAAGGTCTCAGTACTGGAGCCCAGGTCAAGTTCGCACTTGAGTTCATGGGACATTACAACGAACCTAACGTTGTTATTGATTACAATGTACCTGAGGAAGAGGGCGCAGAGACGGTGTATGATCTTTCATATGACCCGAGTACGGGAGAATGGGTGATCATGCGATGACAAGAGAAAACTACATTTTACGAGCTTATTGGTGCTGCATCTAAGCATAATTTAGACTGCAATCAAACTTTACGTGGTTTTTGCAATCAACAACCAACAACCAACAGCAAGTTACATAAACTTGGTCGCTAGACTAGGATGTAGCCCCTGCATTTTGCCTGCGACCGACTTGGCATATCCACAATGCCTCCAAACGACCTCGGGCCATGAATTCACGATTTTCATTTAAGGGATAGCTTTCCACCGCTCAGACACTCGATTCTGTGCTGGAAAATCACGGATTCTCTTCCTTCTTTCTTTCACTTAACCACGGCATTCTTTTCCTCACCAATTCTATCCCCGTTGAGTACCTAGCAACATTCACCATGATTGCCTCTAAACTCTTCATCACTCTGGGAGTCTCCCTGTCCGTCAATGCTTTCAGTCTCTATGAGTCTGGGACTGAAAAGGATGTGACAAAAGCCTGCGAGAAGGCCATGTCAGCGGATATCGATTGCGACAGAGAGGTAATCAGCTTTCTCAACGGAGGCTGGTACGGCTCTCTTGACAGTGAAGCCTTAACCGATGCAGTCTGCACCAAAGCTTGCTCTCAGTCACTCCAGGACTGGATCGCCAATGTTTTCGAGGACTGCGAGGATGAAGACAAAGCTCGAGGCGGCCTTCGTATCTGGACAGGTTGGAATGCGACTTGTCTGAAAGATACCAAGACAGGACGATACTGCAATGGTTAGTGGCTGGTAGACTTGAGCATAGAAAAATACTGACTGTATCCAAGACATTATTGCAGATTTCACTGATGTTGGAGAGGGCGGAGAGCTGCCGCACGATGAGCTTTGCCATCCTTGCTATGTGCAGCGTCTCGAGATGTATAAACCCTCACCGTACGCCCTCAACATCAAATGGCACGAAGAGCAACTTGAGCTCGTGCACAAGAAATGCGATAGTTCAACCTCCACTGAGACTACGGCGCCCACTGCAAGTAAGAGTGAACCATCCGGGACGGCGACTACGGCAGAAGACTCGAAAGCTTCTCAGACGGCCAACAGCGAGGAAGGGTCTGTATCATCCATTGGGACCCCAGTACAGACCGTATTGTCTGAGCCTACTGTGTCGTCTACGCCTAATGCAGCTGCGGAGTCTGTTCAGGGAGAGCTGCTCGGATCTCGGGCTCTGATGCTTCTTTTGTCGCTGAACCTCTTCTTTATGTAGGGGGATTGTTCATGTCTATCAGAGCATTAGAACTATGCTGTCGGATATATCCATAGGTATATTCTCACAACCTAATTTCGATCCTTATCAACACTTCGAGTGTAACCCTTGTTCACTGTAGTGTATCAAATCAGAGCATACGTCCGGGCATTTATCAGTAGAGGAATTGGAGGCCTAAACCACTCTGGCTTAGAATTAGAGTATTTACGGACAAACAATCATCGAGAGACCCGCTTCTTGCTCCACCTAAGATTCATTGTCCGGCAAGCATGCGAGGTTCTCTGCACCCTGGGTGTTTCTCCACCATTGTCCATAACGTTGACACGACAAGCTCTATTCCCTGAGCATATCGTAAATCCAGTGACAAACTAAATGCCAAGCCGGATGTAGGCAAGAAAAGAGAGAACTGGATTTTCATATCAGCAGACTTCTGCCCATGGCCCATGTAACGCTGTGTTGGTCGATGGTGATGTTGGTTGTTGGTTTGTATTAAGCGTGATTTTCGAGTCCCACAACTCCACAGGCTAGTCAGGTTCTGTTGACTCACTTGCCGTATTGATGAGCTCAATTGCCTCGGTTCTTGACTGAAGGGTTTTCCTTTGCCTGTCGGCGTTATGATGGATGTTGCTGCATATGTCGGGTTTATGGTCTGGTCTTAGTTACTCTCGAGCATAGAACAAAACGACATCTGCAGATGCTTCACGGTACTTGCTATGACTAAAGGGCCATGAGCGATTCTCGACAGGGACAGGGATTGCCAATTAATGACATTTGGGCCCTTGCAGCCCGTGCAGGGCCGTCTTGGCGATATGCACACATGAAAAAGGCCCGTTTGGTTCCATCATTATGGAGTACGAATGATTTATCTGACAATTTCAGAACCCTGCTGGCCTCAACTATTTAGGTCTATGCAAGGGGCTTGCCTTTATAAATTATCATTAAGAGCCCATCACTTTCGCTGCTGACAGTGTATCACTCGCATCTCGATATCTGTGTCACCAATATTCATGATGGCCATGTCAAAATTGGTTGTAGCGCTTGGGCTCTTCGTGAGTGCCAGTGCACTACAGATGATGAAACTAAAAGACTTGGATAGTCTAGAAACTCCGATCGGCAAAGCCTGTGAGAAGGTATTGACAGCCGAAGTCGATTGCGACGAGTACATTAGGGAATTAACCGACCCAAATTTATTTCATGGCGAAACAGACGAAGATATGGAGATGGCCCCAACGATCTGCAACAAACAATGCTCCGACTCGTTCCAATCGTGGTATCAGAAGCTCAACAAGGAGTGTGCCGAGGAGGATTTCCTGTCTGAACTCTACCCACCCAACTATTTCCTATTCGGTGGAAATGTCACGTCGAGTGGCTGGAATCAGACATGTGCCAAGGATCCGAAAACGGGTCGATACTGTGGCGGTTTGTGATCTTCTTCTCAAAGACGACTATTTAACTGACCGACCTTCTCTAGAAATCTTGGACGAATTCCCCGAACTTGGAGTTGATGAGGAAATGCCCCTCGAGGAGCTCTGCCATCCCTGTTACGTCAAGCTAATTGATATGAGGTCAAATTCCTGGGCATGGCCAGCGCCGACCGACCCAGCAGGCGACTATTGGAACAAGCAGCTCAAGCTTGTCAAAGAGAAGTGCAACGCCTCGGGAGGGCTGAAGGAAGAGTCCTCGTCTAAGGAGGAAACGACCTCGGTTACTCCTCACAAGACGGGCAGCGCGGATGGGTCAAGTGTGAGCACTATGCCGACAGCAAGTACGTCTTCCACAGAGACTGCGGTGCCAGGAAGTGCCACTCAAGAGAGTAGCGCAGGGGGTGATAGGGCAAGCAAGCATATTTGCTGTTACTGGTACACACTGCTTATGCTGGGCATGAGTGTGATTATGTTTTAAGCTCCAGTGAATCATTTTGGGTCATTGCGAATTAGTCAAATCTTCTTTCTTCGTTCTGGGTATATGTTTCAATTCTTCAGTCCAACATATTGTATGATGGGGCGTCATGTATGTCTTGCTCGCTTTGCGTTCACGAATGGCCAGCCTCAAATCTCTTTTCCTGGCCACGTCTGGTCAATTATCCGGCCTGAGAAGTCAGTTGTCCTTCCCATCCGTGCACTTGCACGATATGGTTGTATTTTTGCCGCACACACAGTTTCAAAAAAAAAAGTTGTAACTCGGCCTTTTAACTCAATTCTTCACAAATTTCTCAGAGTTGTCTCGTACTGCTCTAAGCAGATATGTCTGAGACCTATTAAGAAATGGATGCGTTTCGTGTGGATCAGGGCCTTGTCTGACCGTATCCAAACCAACAGCTTAACTTCTACCAAATACACTATTCAGCCCCCATCATGACCCAATCTCCTCGCCACTATCCATCTTCTTCATTCCCTCAAGTTCCCTGAGCACTCTCAAGTTGGAACTTGTAACCTGGAATGTCCACCACAACTGCAATAACAGAGACCTACACGAAATACTTCTATTTCGGACACTCCGCTCCATATTTGTCTTGATGGCCTCGATCCTTTGGGATCCAGCAGATGTGTTGCAGATCTCCGATCATCGAAGATGCATTGGCATTACCACAAGAGAGACCCGGTGTACGCTCTCTATAAAGGAACCACGACTTTCGGCAATTGGTGCATTGCTCAAACGGATGTCGCAAAGATCTCCTGAATTCACCACGAGACAAAGTCTTCATCAACTCGCAGATCTATGCCTCTGTCGCTCCTATCATTCAGATCAAGTGCAAGAATTTGTTAGCCTATGGACAACCGTGATAAAGGAGGCAGTATCCGTGAAGCGTGAAAAGAAGGCGAGGGGAATGGACGAATTTGAGTGGCTCGAACAGTTATTCGAATTGAAGCCGATTATTTCTGAGTTGCAGGACAGTCTTGATGCCGCAAGGCAAGAAAATGACCAACTACAGAAGCAGCACCAACGAGATGTCAAAAGGTTACGAGGCAAGATCAAACATCTGGAACAACAACTTCAAGAAAGCAAAGATCATGAAAATGTGGCCGAGCAGAAGTCTCTGGACTTGGATTTCAACATTGAGCATTTCTTCCGACCCGAAATCATTCATCTGGAACAAAAGCTCAAAGAAAGCCAAGATCGAAACAACATTACGGAAGGAAGATTATCAGCCACAAGAACAAAGTTTGAAGAGCTTCAGACCCAGACAACCAGTGACTGGATCGCTCGAAACAGACTCGAAATAGAGAACAAATGTCTGAAAGCTCAATTGACCAAAGCGCAAAAGAAACTAGATGAGCATACATTCATTAAGGACAAGAACCAGGACTTTCAGGATCAGATCAGAAGCTTTGAAATCAAAGTTAAGCAATACAAAGTCATGTTAGAGGATACAAAAAGGAAAGCTAGTGAGAATGAAGAAAAAGCCGCGGCTGAACGTGGTGCGACAGAGGCAATGGAGAGTCGCCTCAAGGCTCAGCTTACCGAACGAGAGGATGAGATTGTAAGGTTCAAGAATCATCAGGAGGAGTTGGAACAAATTATTACTGAGACACAAGCTAGTATCGACACTTGTTGGTGGCATAGACTTTGGACTTGGAAGGAACGCTTTTGGAAGAGGAGTAAATCAGGATCTTGGATAAGAATCGGCGATGGAACAAATGTAGATATTGGTCTTCAGACATATGCTTAAGGACGTATAATAGAGAAGTGTTTGACAATCATCTCTGATGACCTCGGGCCTTTGACTGGTCTAGAAAAATGGCCTTGCATAGTGATGCGCTGAACATTCACAAGCTGGCATATCGGTGTAGCCACGGACGAGGAACAATATTTACCGCCAATGACTGGAAGCACAAACCTTCTTCAATTTCCTCCTCATCATGATCCGGGGAATCCGCAACTATAAAATAGACTTAAATGACACCCTCACTTCTATTGGGGCGCCTTGCAACATCTCCACCCCCAATTCGAAAACGGACCTTGAACTCCCGAGGTTTTGCTGGAGAATAAGCATTGCGGGACGGGCCTCCGGTGACACGATTGGACCGCATCGACATCCCGGTCATCGATCGGCGACCCCAGATCCCAGTTCCCGGTCACGCTCGGCGAGCCATCCGGAATGAGAAGTCAGCTGTTCTTGAAATCAATGCACTTGGACGATATGGGAAGGTTCCCCAGGATTTTACGAACGTCCGATGGTATACGCGGATAACTGGTAGTACGGCAATGAGAGTTTTATAAGCGACGCTTGTATAAAGGTTTCATCGAAGCCCATTGATCTTGAAAAGCAGCTGGGTCAATTCATTCAGTCGCAATCATGGTTTCTTGGAATAACATCTTCACCTTGGCCCTTGGGCTCATTGGCTCAGCTCGTGCCTATACCAACCCCATCAGAAACCCAGGTGGTGGTGATCCCCAGATTACCTACACCGGAGGATACTACTACCTCATCTCGACAGAGTGGACAAACCTCCAGCTATCCCGAGCTACCACTATCGAGGGTCTCAAGACTGCTACTCCCAAGGTCATCTACACAGACTCTGACCCTTCGCGCTCATCCAACGTCTGGGCTCCGGAGCTTCACTATCTCGGCGGAAAGTGGTACATCTACTATACTGCCGGAAAGTCCGAAGATCTCACTGGCCAGCGGTCACATGTTATCAAGGGTAAGTCTTTCCTGTTCTTCGAATAGTATGAAGCTAACAGAAGTAGGTGGTGCTAGTCCCTGGGATAGTTGGTCCTATGGAGCCAAGCTCTCTGATGACTGGGGCATTGACGGCACCATCCTTCGCACCAACCAATTCGGCAACTACTTCGTCTACTCTTGTATGACCGGCGTGCAATACCAGTCAACATGCATCCGTAAACTGGGCTCCGACTTCTTGTCCGTCGGTGCCCTAAGCATCATCTCCCAACCCGACCAAAGCTGGGAAAAGAGCGGAACTCCCGTGCAAGAGGGACCCAACGCCTTGTACTTCGGCGGAAAGACCTATATCTCCTACTCAGCCAACTACTGCTGGACTCCAGACTACTGCGTCGCTCTGCTCGAATGGGATGGAAAGACTGATCCTGCCAAGGCCTCAGCATGGAAGAAGTCCAATGGTTGTGTTCTCAAGAGCGCGAATGGAAGTTATGGAACTGGACATAACAGTTTCTTCCAGAGCCCTGATGGAAAGCAGACTTTCATCACCTTCCATGCTACTTCCAACAAGAATGGTGCATGCGACGATACCAGATATGCTATGACGCAGCCGCTGACTGCCAATGCTGATGGAACACCGAACTTTGGGTCTGTTCAGCCTTTCTCTCACCAATTTGCTGAGCCTTCTAGATAAGTGTATTTGGCGAAAACCTGTTTCTATCTGTTCTGCACTTCTCAATCCGGACTGCGGCATAGCTGTCGCGCGGTCGAGCTTGAGGTCCTAGCCAGGCAATCCCCAATAAATGAATCCAAAAATTACTATTTTCATTCTAAATACGTGTGACGATGCTAAATAAGCGATGACGCGTCTTGATCAGTGTCTCAGTAGTCATGCGAAGGGCGAGCTCCATTTGACATCGGGGGAATAGAATCTGCCTAGCCTGCAAGGCGCCCTAGTCCAGCAATTATGCTTAAATAGCCACGGCGCCAGAGCATGCTGACGCCAGTGAGACATGGCAAGCGGCTGAGTTCATTGAGGGTAAACATACCTTGAACCAACATCCGTTTAAAAACGGACGTAGCACAACAAGGCATCAGTGACAGTTTCCGTCGTCCTTTTTCGACGTGGCTTGAGCTGAAAGCAATAGCGCGAAGCTTACTGGTGTTTAACTATGATCTTCCAATCAGCAATGGCTGGCTGGCTGGGGCTGAGCATGAATACAGTCTAGACTCCAGCTTTTACTGCCTCTGTGGCGTTTCTGTCAGAGCAGCATGATTTAATAATAGCGCTCTGCCCGCATCAGGTCCTTGTGTCTTTCTCATCTGACTTCTAATTTCTTCTGCATAATTCAGTGCGCTTCATCCATTGCACTCAAGATGGATGTGAATTACACCGCTATCACGGACTATTACATGATCAGGTGTTTCAGTGGAGGAAACTTCTACGTCTGCAAGAAACCCTCGACTAACTTAGAGTTTGTTGGATGCTGCAACTCGGATCCATGTGCCGACGGGTCTGGAATCTGCCCGCAAACAGACCTACGACCAATGAGCTACAGCCCAGGGCGAACAGCATACAAACTCGGTCTTGAATGCGGCGCTCTTCATAATGCATCTTTTTATCGATGCGATTTGTCAATGCCGCATTTCTTGGGATGCTGTGGTGTTGATCCTTGCGCGAGAGGCTGTCCCCAGAACCAGTTAATCCCGGCGCAATTACCAGCGCTAGAAGGATGGCGAAAATTATTTCTCGAGCCATATCGTGTGCAGAATAATACAGCTTCGGATTTGAGGCCTGGGGTAGAAGTGAATAGCACTTTTGAGGCACCTGACTTTTCCAATATTAATTGGGATCTCGGTAAGCATGAAGTTGGACCTGCGACTGTTATAGGAATCTGTGCGGGGTTTCTTGCCGCAAGTCTGCTCGTTCTGGGACTTATACGACACTATTGGTATAGGCAATCGCTTGATATAAGGTGAAATTCATGCTGATAATTGTTCAGGCCTTCTTCAACTTCACCAAAACATGAACAAACAGATATTGCACATGCCCCGTTTCTGGCCCACGACTCAAGTGACGATGTCGCGTATTCGCAGATGGAAGAGACGATACCGCATACCAGAATACGTGACAACTGGCATGGCGGCCCAAAAACGTTAGAGCATTGGGACGCGCCAACGGTGTTTGGTTGGATCTTCAGCGTTCTTCTCACATTCACACCCCTCTGCTTCATTGGTAAGACATATCCCTGGATCTGAAGGGATAAACTAACCAGGAAAAGCCCTCGCTATCACGGCGATCCGTCTTGATAACCAACCTCATTCCGACTACGGCAAAAAGGTCTTGCAGCTAACGGTACTCAGTCCATCGTTGTACCCCATCTTATTTGCCGCCTTAGTCGGGAGGTTCTACCGGGTATTCGGCCGATGGTGCCTTGAAAGCCGCGGCGGTGTAAACCTCCCTGTTCTAGAACAGTTGATCGGCAGCCAGAACTTGGCTACTGCCATTGAGCGAATTTTCGTAATACGAACAAATGCCGTTATTGGCATTATAATCCTCACCTCCTGGCTTCTGTCGCCTCTGGGTGGACAGAGCTCGTCAAGACTTCTACAAGACGCAAAGTTCGACTTGGTATCGAATGGAACGGTTTACTACGCTGATCCAGCATATCAAGTGTCCCAATCGAGATGGATCGACTACCGACATAGCGTTGGCGCAACATACGCTGCGAGTTTGCTGTCGTCTTCGAAGCAGAAAGCATCGCCGAGGGATATCTGGGGGTTGCCGAAAATTCCCCAGTTGTCGCACGATAGACTTGACAATGGCTCATACGATCTCTACGATGTGAACAAATCGGACTTTGTCTCAGGTAAGGCCTCTTATGCTTCGTTGCTGGGTATAAAGATTCAAGGCCTCGTCAGGCCCAACGAGCCTACCAAGTTCAACTTTACAATACCAACCTCATATTTCCACGTCGATTGCGATTTCGTCGACAGTTTCGACCCGTTACGAGGAAAGTTGACGAAGAATCAAACGAACATCGTCGATTTGTTCTACAAATTCCCCAGTTTCTCCGCCTTCAACATCCTGCCGCAGTCGTGGTTCAACGCAGATGGGGAAGAGGATGATATCAACTCGCCCTATCAGTTCATATACGTCAAACAAATGCGCGGCTCTCAACTTTACGTCGTAAAGTGTGCCACTCACGAAGTCAAGGTCGAAACAACCATTCACTGCGGACCTGGAGACCCAGCGACGACCTGCGAAGCACGACAGCAACGGCGGCTTTCTACCGAGAACCAGGCTGGAAGCTCTCTGTACCCGCCATCGGTCACGCGGAGCGATTTACGTCTCAAAGAGTTGAGTTACGCTCTGTATGCTTGGGCACAAGCTTCCGGTGACAAGGACGGAGTTCAGCCGTCGCCATCGGAGATGTATCTGATGAAAGATGAGAATCCGTATGAATTCACCAGTCAATTGCCGTGGACGAAAGAAGATCTCGCCAAGTTTCCATACGTGTTTTCCAGGCGAATGACGACTGCTTTCAATACATATTGGGACGCCGGATTGAATCCTGGAGGTCACACCAACGTCTCATACGGCACAATCCCATTACACAACATGAACGGTCTGGAGACGGGTCAGACCTACAAAGACTCCTTCATGAACACTACCATGGGTACAAGAATAACCACGATTGACGTTTATAGCGCGCAACGCATCTGGGTCGGTCTGTTGCTATTCACAACAATGGTACTGCAAATTCTTGCCATTTGCGGCCTCATTATCGAGATTCTGATCCAAGGCCCTGATGTTCTCGGTTTCGCTAGTACCCTAACCAGAGACAATCCATTTGTGCCGCTTCCGGCAGGTGGATCACATCTCGACGGACCTGAAAGAGCAAGATGTTTAAAGAATATGAGGCTCGAGCTCGTGGATGTGCGCCCTGAAGATGAAACTGGCTATTTAGCCGTGAGGGCAGTGTCATCGGCCAAAGGGCAGGATACGAGCGTGATTGAAGGGAGCGTAAAATCGAGAAAGTGGGTGCACTTGAATAGGAGGAGGCTGTACGAATAAAGGGACTAGCCTCGATAGAAAAGCTACAAGTGCCGGGGCCGAGATATGGTGACTGCAGTAAACAGGGATTGCTCAGGTCCCTGATAAACTAAACAAATTTATCCTGTCAATGCCAGAATCAGATCTCGCTGAGTCACGCCTCGAGCTTCACATAAAAGCGGTGCACATGCCCTCGACAGCGGTTCCGATAGGACACGGGTGATACCGAGCGTTATTTACGGAGAGGCACCCCCTGGACTTGACTCTAGACGGCCCTGACGGCTCCCTAGCTCGGGGGGCAAAAGGCTTGAATCACATCATGCCCCGGGCGTTGGGATGAGAAAAGGCTTAGCTGTTCACTAGTGACGCGTCTGTGAAATGCCATACGCTAAAGCCGTACGACGCATCCAATAAATCTACCGAAACAGTCCGCGGGCCCCGCCTCGGTTGCAGGGATCTGTCATTGAATCGCAGCGTGAAAGCTTCGAGACTCTGCTCCTTCAGGCCTAAGCGTTGCCGGTTTTCCCGTCTATTTGGGACCAACAGAAATACGAGAATAAATGTAATTTGACTCCCTCGTAAAAAAACACTAAAAAAGCTCGTTGGGCTGAACTTACATCTCCTTTTTTTTTATTCCCTCTCCCCTCCTCTCCTCCTCTTCCTCTCGTCTCGCCGTGTCTTTTTTTAAACATCAGGCGTTCTTCAACCAGGGCTTAAATTGGTAATCCCCTTCGTCCACCAAAAGTCAAAAGCGGAATTGTCCGAACTCTCTTTTTTTTTTAACCTCATGAAATTTGTCTATTTCCAAGCGAGGTGACACGTACGAAGAACAATCTCGCCCTCGAGATGAAGACCGCAAACCTCACACATATGGCCAAGCTGCTGCTGCCACGCGCAAGCAGGCAGAAGGGCGTCCTTCTGGCGATGGGCATTTTGGTAATCTTTGGATTGGTAACACATACTTGGGGATTCTATTTTGAACCTCCCAGCCTTCTGTCGTACCGGTACGTCGCCGCGCCAGTGGCTAAAATGTCACCCAGCATTCCAACGAAATGTCGCTAATAACAATCCGCTTGCAGAACAACACGGAGATCAAACCCGCATCAAGTGAAGCTCGCGTCGCACACGTCGAATTTAATGCATGACCTATGGAAGCCATTTCTTCTCGACATCAATGCGACAAGCTTTTATACAGATGAGGGATACGTTTATGAGGTACCCAAGGAGAACGAGAACTGGGCGAAGCCATTGGGCAAGAAGCTCCTGATTTTGGATGTTGACACTCGATTGGACAAGGGACCCGGTGCTGTGATGAATGACTCGGCGCTGGACTACAAGGAAATGAAGGGACGAACTGGTGGAATAATGAACCATTATCTCTATGGTATGATCTTCTTTTGGTGCGCGGAGAAGGATGCTCGGCTAACAGACTTCAGCGATGATTCATGGCTATGACTACAAATTTGTCCGAGCCCCCGATTATCCTAAGCGACATCAGACATGGGTCAAGGTCCCAATGATCCGAGAAGCGCTAAAGTCCCACGATTTCGTCGTTTTCCTCGACGCCGACGCAGAATTCATGTACCCCCAGGTCCCATTCGAATGGTTGATGAAGCTATGGAACATCACGGACAAGACGCTTCTTGCGCTGGCAAACGATCCCGATTCTCCACGAAACCGCGACGAAAAGGGCAAGGTCATGCAGAACACAGGCTTCATGATCGCCCAGCAGAGCAACCGAACACAAGAACTCTTCGAGGACTGGGAGCAGTGTCCAGGCGAGAAAAAATACAAGGGCTGTGCACGATGGGCAAACGACTGGGCACACGAGCAAGCCGCGTTCTCCAATTACGTACGATACAGCTATAACCAGTCCCAAGACATTGGCACGATACCATGCATGGACGGGAATGGCGCTCCGTATATTGGAGACAAGACTTGTGGCGGAGTCTTCATCCGTCACCATTGGTTCCGCAAGGATGACCCTGCAAAGGATCTCCAACGACTGATTCTCGAGGCTTTTGTCAGTCGGTTACATGCTGGATTTCACAATGAGATACGAGACAATTTCTTAGATGCGAGTCGACATACGTACCCGCTCAACCATTTAGTCTTTTAAGCGTTAGTTGCATGCATATAGATAGATTTTAATACGAGAAACGTTTTCTACAAATCACGCGATTCCTTTGAAGTGACAGACGACAAGTGCATAATCAGGGGTCATGTCACGACGATTGCGTTCTTCAGATTCAGCCCAGGAGGGCGAAGACAAGCTTTCATCTGTATGGTCGAACCGTAAAATCGTCCCTGAGTTAACGTTACCTCGTAAGGCTCGTCTCCAATAACCCCCCCTGTCACATGTTTTCCCGTAAGGGAGAAGCAGCCGCTGACATGATGAAATTAGAACCAGACGTTGGCAAATCAAAGCCTCTGACTGCAAGTTTCCACGGGCCGAAACGCCATGATTCTCCACTCAGCCGGCACTATTTCCGCTCTGAAGTGTCTGACCGTTTTGTACGACAGCCCCTTGTCCTTGTCCCTGCGTCAGATCATATTGTGGACACGCGAGGGCTGAGTTCTGTGGAGAATGTCAGCAGGTTTGTATTGGTACGGATATATGAGATTAAACAATGCCAAGTGATATTCACATGAGTTGAAGGAGTTTAAAGGATTGGAATGCTGTAATTGATTACGACGATGATTACGAGTCAAAACGGTGTCAGAAAAGGTCAGAAAAGGGTCATATTCCTCCGGAAGGAAGAAGGATGACTGCACCTCGGTTACCGGCTGGGCAACATAACCTGATCTCGGCGATTGCTGTATCTGGTTGTTTACTGCGGTTGTCGTATAGCAAAACATATGGGGTTATGTGGCTGATTACATCTAGCATTCAAAAGCAGCTTTGGTAATGATAAGAGAAGTGTACTGATATTGTGATTTGCATACAAAGTTCCAATCCCAAAATAACCCACAAACCCGAAAAAGCAGACGCGCTACCGTCTAGCGTTAAAGAATATATACAGACGAACTGAAGCACCGACAAAGACTAGCGCCCCACCGCTCTAGCTGATAACAATACGAGGACCAGACTTCGCCGGGTTCCAGTAGATGGCATCAAGATCGTAGACACCAACAAGCTCAAGCCCCTCGACAGTACCAGGCTTCTTACAATCCGTCTTCTGGGTCATGTACGGACCATAAGTAGCCTCCCAGGTCGCGAAACCGCCAACCTTGACATCCATGCGTCCCAAATGGACATTGCGCTGGTTACCAGGACCCCAGCCGGCACGAGGTCCAGGGGCGGGTGCGAGGCTGGAGTAGAGATCAAGCTTCTTGCTACCAATGACGTTCTCACCAGGAGCAAGGTAGAAAGCGAATTGGCATTTCTTGCCCCTGGCAGCTTCGGGATACTTGAATGTGAGGAGGGTTGTGATGTCGTTACCGCCGTTGGTGGGGGCCTTGGTAACGCGGCCTTCGTCTGTGTCGTAGATTGCTCCGTTGTTGATGTTGTAGGTGTGGATTTCAGCTGGGGTGAAGTAGTCGTCGCTCCTGGGTTCAACAGGAGCAGCCAGGCCAGTAGTGGCGATGGCGAGGATGGAGAAGATGGTTTGAGCAAGCATTTTGAAGATGAAGCTAGAACTGATGATGGAAGATTGGAAGAGTAGATGTGATTGTTGTTTAGATGTCTAGATTAAGAGTGTGTTTGAGATGATGAGAAGACTCGATTGATGGGGACATGTCACCTCTTCTTATACACGATGGCTTCATGCATCAATCTTCAGCTCTGCACACTTACAATACACAGCACTTCCTACTCTGCCTCGCGACAGACTCAATTAGCCTAGCAAACCCTCGAAATAGCATCCCTCGCAGTCTAGCAGCACCTAAAAGAGAATAAGCTTAATCAGGACAGCCCAGCCTCCCTGCTCAGCCTTTCCCTCCAGAAGCCTCTTCTCCCTCGAGGCGTCCATACATCGTGGCGCGATGACATTTTGGCGTGCGCCAGACCAATCAGCGTTCAGGGTGGTTTGGCGAAAGTGGCACGTGGTCCGGTCTTTGACGGAGCTTCAACTCGGAGCTGAGAGCTATGGCTTGCATTTATTGATGAATGACCTGCGCGAGTGGGGAAGAGGTTCGCCATTTTTGGAAAACCTGCGGAGAAGTCTGTTGGCTTGGCCTCAATGCCAAGCTCAGCCCTACGCCTTGGTCTCTGACAGCTCCAATGGTGTTGAAGAAATCGTCGGTATTCCGCTCAGCTGCGGAGAGAAGCTTGAAAATGTCTTGGACTCGGCTGTGAGGGTCATGAAATGTTGTGAGGTTAGGACTCGAAAAGAACTTTGGTCTTGTCGACAGCAAGAAGTGAAGCCTAAAGATAGACCAAGATACGCAAATTACCTAAATATTTTCGCCAATTTGACCGTGATCACTAATTTTCCTGTCTCCAGAAGCGCCACCTGGATGCTTTCCATGATCCTACCGAAAAGACACTCTCCTACCTAGAATTATTTTTCGTCTCTAATATTACAGTATTGTTACAACCTCCTGTCCAAGTTCCCGTCCTCGTCCGCTACCGCGACAATGGTCTGGGCCACGGGAACATAACCTCGTAAGTCGGAGCACCGACAAAGAAGCACAAGCCAAGAACCCACTCTTTTGTATACAAACGCAAAGGTCCGTTGTGTCCATCATCTAATAGACGGACTCCAAGGGACACGTGATGGTCTAGGTCATTTGCCAGGTATTCTTCATCGGGCTGGTCTTCCGACCAGAGCGACGTGAAGACATGTGTGAGATCATCCTCTTGTTGGCTAAACAGCTCTTCCGACTCATCGGGATTTCGATTGCGGATGAAAATCGCGCGGACTGTTGTAGCCTCTCCAGATGGGTCGCATAGATAGCCTAGTGTCAAGGGTTGATCTGCGTCCATGGCTCTGACAACCTCCTTCGCCATGAGCCTTCGATACCGAAGGCTGAAAGACTCATCCTCATCTACAACAAAGGCATCTTCCTCAAGGAAGTCCTCCATGTCATCCACTATCTCCGCGTCTTTGCGTCGTTTTTTTGCCTTGACAAGCTCGACTAGCTGTCTCAGCCGGGTCCGCTCGTAATCTGATAATTGCTTTTCACCTTTCTGAACTGCCTGTGATAAGCGTGGTGATGACCGCGGCGCTCGAAGAGTATCGTCTAGCTTCCAGAGATGACCTCTTGTGACTATCCCAGTTTTGGTGAAGTTGACATCAACGAAGCGACAGCTCTTGTTGAAAGTCAACCTTTTCGCACCCTTAGGAGCTCTAAAGTCGTCAAAGAAAAGGCTATTGATCTGCTCAACCATTGGCTCATGTTCTGACACAGGTGGCTCATCATTCTTGAGTATCTCGCCATTTACGAGACGAAGGGCCATTATCGCGAGGTCCAAGTTCACACCGCTGTCTTGAAGCCGCGTACTGTTGAGACGTGTCGCGTATTGGCAGCAGTTGGCAATAATCGCCAGACAATCCCAAGGCTCGGTGACGCCTCGTTTCCGAACGTCTGAAACAATCGTTCCAGACATGGAGCTTGAAAGTGACAGCAATATGGTGTACTTGCCAGCCGTCGCCAGTATGTGATCAATCATTTCATCATCCTCACTCGTCACAAAGTGATGTCGGCGAAAGCCAAGACAAAATTTCGTAGCGCTTTCTGAGAATCTAGCAGACTGGACACTCAACTCGCCGGGTACTACACCAAACATCGGTTTCTTGCCACTAAGTACCGACCGTTTTGTGTCTTCGAAATCGGCGCTGTGATGGATCAGGAGGGTCATCTTGAGACCAGCTCTGTAGTTCTCCTGGAACGTCCACGCTCTCGTCCACCATTTGTCGCGAGTGATTTCGTATATCAGGCATAGCATCTTACGAGCTTGACTATACTCTGCGCCCTTAGACAGCGCGAACCCGCCCTCGTGGTACTTGACAAGGGCACCTTTGAGTATAGAAGAGAGGGTCCTCATCTCATCCTCATCTTGAATCGGGCGGCCGAGTAGCGCGACAGGATGATCGCTCAGCGAGTAAACGCGATCCATTGCATCGAGAGCGTGTCTCTTTTGTCGGCACTCAGTATGTGTGCATGCTGACTGCTTGCATTTCTTTTGCGGGATACTATGCCGATCAATCCACAGAAGCGGCACGCCATGGCACTGCATATACTTGGTGATCCGTTCAAGCACCGAATTTCGTACTGAGGAGCGCCAAGCTTCTTGCCCATCCCTTGTCTCGATTCTGTGGCCTTCTTCCTTGGGATTCTGCGTCTCATGCTCGGAAGCGTCCCAGGTGTACGAAAGCGCAACAAAATTACTGTCTGTGAATCCATTGACAGTTTTTCTGAACCAATAAGGTGTCTCGGACTCTTCATTCTCATCTCGAGTAAGCTTTCTCTTCTTGGATTGTCGTCGGCCGAGACATTCGAGATTCTCGACGATCCATATCATCTTTTGCTGCGGGATTCTGCATTTTTGTATCTGGAGGAGTGACGAGATGATGCTCGGTTCGTCTTCAGGTGCGTGACTGCCCCGAAGGACACGTTTTGCGGCCATTCTTTGGGCCGCTGCAAGGACATTTCGGGTTTAGGGGATGCAGCAATTGGACATGGATGAGATTTCTAGTGTCAAGGATGACGACGTCAGCACCGCTAGCTCACGAGACGCGTCGCCAGCTGCCAATCACAATCCTGTCTCCCTGTATGTGGGTACATGATCAGCTTCATCCCTGTAGTAGTTGGAATGGTGTAGGGTATCTGAGGTTATTTAGGATGAACTTGGACTGCTCTTTGACCATATTATTCTCTTGCCCTGATGCAAGGATTCAGCTCTTTGACGTCTAAAAGATGCGTGTATTAGCACACTTTTGTTGATATTAATATTCTTCAAACTCGTAAGAAACAGAAATTGAGTTGTATACTGTCTTTAGATTCATCGATCATGCATCGGAAATGTTTTGCGATACACAATGCAGTCGAAAGTAAATTTGCGAATGTTTCAATTTCAATCATGTGTTTTGAACTCAAACATCTTCTACCCAAGCTCCCGGCATTGACATGTACTGTTTCTTCTCGAACTTCTTTTCCTTCCGCTTCTGCTTTCTGTCAAATCGCTTTCCGGCCACTCGCAATTCCCGATCCACCCATTCTGCTTCTTCCTCACTATAATCGTTATAATAACGAAGAGGAAGCCAAAAAGGCCACCGCTTCAGATATCTGTCAGAGCCGTCCGAAAGACTCAAGGTCTGATGTTTCTTCCAAGCTTCATGCTGCGCAATTAATGCTTGTGTCGAGCCTCCTGGGTGCATTGTGAGCGGTGTCGCAAAGTGTTCATGTTCAGTTAACAGCTCCTTAACAGGGCATTCATCCAGGATTGAAAGGGCCCAGAATGGAAATTGTCTGCCTCTCGACTCCTTGATAAATAATACGCGTCTGTAGTTCGAGAAACCAACTTTCTTGTTAATCCAATATGGCGTGTCACGCCACGTCGCGAAACAGCACTCCGTCTCGACCATGAGGTATTCCTTGATGCTGATGCCAGCTTCCTCTAAAATGTCTAACCAGAAATGCATATGTTCCAGTATCTCGTCCGTGTCCCAATTGTAGAACAAGATATCTTTCAAGGCACTGAATTCAGTGTCGGATCGAAGCTGTTGATGAATGTCAAGCCCTCTCGAGACACAGTCTGCAACAAGGCCTGCCCATCCTTCGATGTTTGTTGTTAAATCGTGCCTGAACTGTTTCATGGCGTATCTCCAGACCGCAGTATTGAAAGCCACCATGTTACTTGAGAAACGAGGCTTGCATGCTTCTACGCATATTTGCGCATTGTAGGGATCTACAATACCTCGCAGAATCATGTGAAACTCAGATGCTAAAATGGAGTCTTGCCGTATCTTGATGTATTCCAGTACGCATCTGGGTCCATCTTCGCCATTAAAAGCGTACAGATATCTTGCACCGCCAATGTGGTTTCTTAAACGTCAGCATATCCGTCCGTATCTGTCTATGGCTAACCGTACCTGCTCGATACGTCAAGGGTTTGACTTGCGAGAAACTTGAGAATTGACTGTGATTTTGTCAAAGCCGCCAGCTGCCGCAGTGTTAGAGAGAAGAACCAATGATTCCAATTGACTTACGCCCAGAAGAGAAGTTTCATTATCAGGATCATAATCATCCCAGGCAATCACTGTTGCAGGCGTCAGAATGCCTTGAGTAAAGTATGTCTTGATTTGACTCAAGTTATCATCCATAAAGGCGGACTCAACCTTCTCACCGATCTGGTGCTGGCCTTCCTGGATATAAATAACCCGTGGTATCTGCAGAGTGATACAGAACGGGGCAAAGTTGCCACGCCGTAGGGATAGTTTCACGTACAGGCTCAGCAATGAAGAGCCTATCGTGAATATAGAATCATCCTGTACTATGGATGAACTTGAGTGGAATGAAACTTCTTCTTTTGTTGTCTTTCTTGTCCATTGTACAAACGCCTTTGTGTTCCAGGCTTGTCTCCATGTAGCAACGACAGTTTCTGGGCTTTTTCGACGCGGGTGATGCTTGTCGCTTTGATCAGGGTTTCTGACAATTCTTGGTTTCTGTGCTCCTCTATCTGTTGAAGCAACTATGGTTGGTAGAGGACTCCTGCTAGCCTTATGGGACGTCATAGTCACAGCCCTGAAAGATTAGAAGGAGTTTTGCATTTTATAGGCTGGTGTACTGTACAGAATATTTGCCGTCATATGTAGCTGAAGCGAGGAAAGGCAACGATCCAGTCCATTCGTGGCATGACGGATCTGGTCTTTATGACGCAGAAACAGGGCTCCAACGGTCTTCAAAGGGTTCCGGGTATTCTTCTGCATTCTTGAGATTGTATCGAGAATGCTATGGATATCGGAGACTTTAGATAGACATTGCTGAATAATACGACTCAACTTCTTGAGCAGATTGACTTCTAGCGTGCTGAAGCTTTGTGTTCCATCCGAAAGAACAATTTCCAAAGAGCAGCAAATAGTCTCGATGTCGTCAAGCTTGTCAGCGAGACTTTCGAGCTCTTGCGACGCTGACTTGTAGGTTGCGATGTATTCCTTGACGGCCTTTGCTGTCTGCACTAGCTGCATCGCTAGGGATACAATCCCGAAGCTTAGAGAGGCAGGGTCCATGATGTGTTGGAATCGTATTAATGCGAAGGACTTGTAGAGAGGAGGATGAGTGTCAGGTCTTTGACGATCGTAGTTAGGGAAATGGGGCTGCGCAGAATGCCTTGGAGGGGCTGTGCACAGCATCGCGATCTCATTCGATGGATGTTTGCTCATTGTCAACATGTCTTGAATTGTGATTCGTCTACTCTCGGAGCCTGCATAAAAGGAGGGGTACATTTGACGATCCTGGAGACCACCTGATCCTGGAGTCTCACCAAATCATTAATTTGAGAAGCAAGAGCTGACCGTAAACAAACAAACAATCCTCCAAAATCTTCCCTTTAATCCACCCATGCTCCTGGAATTCCCTGCCGACCGTTTCGTTTACCGTGAAGCTTTTGAAACCTACGGTGCTCTCGTCGTTCAAAGCGACACTCCTGTAACTCGCAAGCCCGATCAGCCCAATCTGCTAGGTATGTTCTGTTATTCCTGTCACCATCCAGGGAGCTGTACCGATTGAGAGGAGGTATGACTGGCCAATACATCATCGAAACGTGTGATGCATCCAGATTTTTCCCACTGTTCCATTCTTTGAATACCCCTGTGCGTTCATCCCAGTAAGTCCATCGGATTTCCTTGTCCATATATCGTAGTGCGGGGAATTCTGTCAAAAGTTCGCGTATCGGGCACGAGTTATCAGCGTATTCGATCCAATATGGGATCTCTCGTCCCTTGTAATGTCCCAAGAAGAGTTTGCGGCGCACAGCCGAATCCTCAAATTTGCGGAAGCCCCGTGCCTTAGTTTCCACCCAGTAATGATGGCAAGATTTGATGGCAAGCTTCAGATATCTAGTTATGTCGACCTCAGCTAGCTCCAGCATATCGACCCAGCGGCAAACGCGATACCAAGCATCATCGGGGTCAAAGGCATACCATAGAATAAAATATATGGTTGCTGTGAACTGGCGGTGCTTGGAGATGGGGAGTAAGTCTTGGCTGCGTGCCACGATGTCTGTGAATAAGGGTGCCCAGTCCTCCAGCTGAGCATATGACATCTGACGGGCGGAAAGTTGGCTAAAACCAAAGCTCAACTCACTCAGAATGACATCATCGAAGCGGTCCCAGTCGTAAGGAAAGTAATGTCGACAAGCTTCAACATACGCAGTAATACGGCGGGCTTCATGGGTCCGGAGTAAGATGCTGAATTCTGCTGGAGTAATCAATTCTTTGCGGATATGAATGTATTCGAGAATACAGGCAAAGTCTTCCTCTGAACTAGGGTGTTGATATGGAAAGGAGAAACGAGCTGCATGGTTTCTGCCACCCTTAGCACTAAGCATTATATTGAGGTTAAATCGAATATACCTTGGCTCACTGAGATCCATTTGATCCTTTAAGAAGTTGAGAATCTTGCGCGATTGAAGCGACATCGCAAGCTAAAACAAGGTCAGCGCACCTAAGCAACTGAGTCAGAAGAAAACCTACGCCCAATAACGATGCTTCATTTTCGGGATCGTATTCGGTATACGTGACTATTGTGGCGGTCGTAAGAAGCCCTTGGCTGAGAAGATCCTGAGTCGTTTGCAAATCATCAGATTCGAATGCATTCCGGACACTTTCACCTACACCGGTGGCATCTTCGGAGATCAGGAGCACCCGTGGGATCTGCAACCGAACAGAGAAGGGTGCGAGGGACCCTCTCATTATTGATAATTCTATGTATGTGTTCAATAATGATGATCCAAAGGTGAAAGTCGTGCTTTCCTGTGTAAGGGCTAAATGCTGGACATTTGAAGCATTGAAGCCCTGGATTCTCGATTTTTGCGTCTTTTGGAGAAAAGCCAAACTTGAACATTGATGTCTCCATGTCTTGATAATATCTTTGGATTTATGTTGAGGAGACACAGAGTGGTTCGTTGCACTAACTTCTGGAAGGCCAGGGAAATGGGCTGGTCGAGGCAACGACCGAATGACGGGGATTGATGCGCTAGACGCTTGCACGATTTTCATATTCAAAACGCTGAGGTCTTATTAGCCTTTAAAATGCACACTATTTACTGAAATCTTCCACTTACAGTGAAATTAGTTTCATTTTAGAATTGAGCGTTGAGCGCGAATCGTCCAGACTACCGACACAAGTAGCAAGCTGAGATCTGTAACGTAGGAAAGAGCTGCCCATGGTTCTCAACGGGTTACGATTTGACTGGACTTTTGCATAGACTTTGGCTATGACCTGGTTGACCATTGATACTTTGTCGTAGCAGTCTTGAATGGAGCCCTTCAGCTTGTTGAGCACCGGTAGCAGTTCGGGTATCCGAGTTAAGCCATTAGCTTGTGATAAAGCCGCGCCCAGGCAGTTGCATGTAGTCTCAATGTCGTCAAGCTTCAGACATAGTTGCTCTAGTTCCTGTGCGGCTGAATTGTAGGCGGTAACCAGCCCTTTGATGGTCTTTACCATTCCCACTAGCTGCATAGAAAGGGCGGTAATCTCAAATGCCAGTGAAATAGGCTCCATGGTAGCTGAAGAAAGATGGGTGAGTTTGAGGGACGATGAAAATTCTATCGAGGGGTTATATCGAGCAATGTATGACAAGTTTCAGATTAAGAAGACAGCATTATGTGAGGTCGCACAAGGTGTCCTAGTTTGGCGTGATGATTCATCCAGTATCTACTGGCCTTTCTGAGAAAGAAATTGACTGGACTTGTGTATCGTCAGTAACCGAGGAACTGCAGCAACCCTCGACCTATTATTGGCAAGATCATAGGCTGAAGACATCGAGATATGAGCTTCTGATCAGCCGGGCGCAGGGCTTCTACGTGCGAAAAGGGCAGAGTCTCGCCGATCTTGAAGGTAATTAAGTATATGAGAAAGGCTATCTATACTTTTATAATGCCCTTCCAACCATGCCCTTCCCAGATTCTTCAGGTAGACGACCCCATAACTCATCTGTACTTGGGTTGTTTCCCGGGTAAGCAGACAAACTCTCCACGTCAACCTCTCTCAGGACATGTATACTATCATTCGTCGGAACAGTTGGTATAGGATTGGTAGCCGCAATAGTTGTGTTGGTCCTAGAATCGCCAGCGTGGATAAAGTCTCTTTTGCTCGACGTAGTTCCTTTGGTATTTCCCTTATGCATAGACGACAATGGCACGAGAGTACTCTGATTCTCGGAGTTCTTTGTCGGCCGCGATCGGGTTCCGCTGCGATTTCTCACGAACTCAATAAGTTCACTAAGAACGGCAAATTCCAGCTTGAGTTTGATCGAGTAAGTGACCAGCTTAATGCCTTGCTCCCAGACATAAAGGTCATGGAACTCTATGGCAAGAAGAGCGATATCCATGAGAATGATGACGAAGTTGATCGTGAAAAGCTTGTATAGCATGCTTTTTGTGTTGCCGAAAGCTGTCTTAAGGATCTCCATTGACTTCCAGATGTACAGACCAGAGATGATGAGTTCCTGCAGATAGAATATGGACATGGAGATCTTTTCCATGATGTTGAAGATATTGTTGAAGCCCTTTCTATTGTCGCTTGGACTATACTCTGATCCAAAGAGCAGTACAGTCATCGTCGTATGCTGGGCCATGGTGAGTTGGGAATCATGGTGTTAAAGAGCATGACTTACCCAAACGAGACCATTGATGATGATCATAATGAGAACCGCCCGTAGAATCTTGACATCTGTGACAATTAGGTGAAGTCGCGAGTACAAAACAACAGACTGGCCAGTAATGACGAGGACCCAGCCAACAGTCTCAATGATCATGCCAACATAATCGTGTGTAAGGTCGAAGTAGACAACGAGCCATCCTAGACAGTATGGAATGATTCCGAAAGATGCAATTAGAATACTCCAAAAATAAAGCCCAGATCGTCTTTTGAAGGTCAGAGAGATGAGGGTGAGTAGTTCGATCGCGTTGTAGAGTGATAACGTCGATGCAACCTTGGCAAGTGTCAGTGCGTACCACCACCGAGAGGGGCATACAAATAGAGCTTACAACAACAAACACATCTCTGCCAATGTAGACTGTTTCGTCTATGGTTGAGTAGTGAGCATCCCATTTATCACGATGGGGTAACATCATTGTGCCCAGTCGAAAGAAACTTGGGCAGTCGTGAACGTAAAATATGTTGGTAGAAGAGAATGCTTAGAACAGTAAAGGCAGCTTGGCACATAAATGAGCGCAGAATTTCAAGCTTATCCACTGTCAAAGCGTCATAACGGATTATGCCAGGGGTCCAAGGCCGAGAAGCTTGATACACTAAAGAACGGTCTCGATCGGCACACGCTACAGCTTAGTTGTAGTAGGATTGCCTTGGTATGACGCCAAAGATGTGTTATAGGCCTTTAGCATATGCCCATGAAAGTCAAAGAATATCGTGGCTTGTAGAGAGCGCATGTGACCCAATAGGTAACGCCATAGCATTCCAAGCATCCCGTGCGCCCGCTTTCACTCGGCAAAGCTGATCTCGAACTCTGATCAAAAACGCAATCACGTACCCTTTGATGGATTCTTAAGCTACTGGCAAGCTTATGTCTAATCGGCGGCTGGTAGTTAAATCTAGACCCTCACCCGTTGGGTCAGATGATGACCCGAATATTGTCTCCTGTGAGACTCAATGGCTCCAATGATCTCATAGTATCACCCTCTCGCGCCAAGAGTCGCCGGTCTTTATCCCACAAGCAAGAGCGGAATACGATGAAGATGATCAATTCCTGTCATCGAGCGTGTGTAACCCGAGCCAAAAGACTTGACAAGCTTAGTGCCATGGATGCGAGACATCCCGAATATCTAAGACAAAAGCAGCTCATTAGCTTGGCCAATTGACGAACAGGTGGCTTGCATTTAAGCTTCTGTTTATGGTTGTCATGGACGTTTTCGATCTGTACCTGCATTAAACCCAAGTGGGCTACGCAGAAAAACCTGGTCTAGAATTATCACATTATGTCTCGGCTTTGAGGGGCCTGAATAATCGGCAGGGCAAATGTCTCGAGCTCATGAAAAGCAGTCAAACTGAAGCATAAGACTTATCAAGAAATCTCGAAAGTATTAACCGTGGATCAAAATCTCAACTGAAAAGTCCTACAAAATGGCTTGTTCTAAAGTCTAAACCAGCACCATATCTGACAATAACCTTGCATTACAAACTGATCCAGCTATCCCGACGCTCAACATTCTTTCCAGTACCAATCATGTCCCTGGTCCTGACATAGCTTGTTAAACCTGTCAATGTTTTCTCCCCCCTGTGTCATGAAACAACTCCGCCCAGTTATTGCAGTAGCAATACTAATTTCCTACATGGCTGCGCATTTCGATAATGACTGCTTTACAGCGGTGGACTTTTCGGGATTCTTGCCACGTACGTGTTGGCATTGTATGAGGCAGATACCACGGGAGCAAGTAAAGCCAGAACTGAGATAAACTGCATGCCTGGGAGCGGATTGCAGTGCTTTTTTTCTCTGGAGAGTGAAACCTTATCGATAATGGTAAGATGTAAGGCGATGCTGTACAGATGTGTTTGCTTTAACGCTCCTGTGTGACTTTTCGTGATATTTATACATGGATCCTAGTGGTTCTTCTGCCATACTAGAGCAAGTTCGTGCCAGCATCCCAGGTGCTATCACAGCGGTGTTACTATCTCTATCCATAGTCAGGCTGGGTTGTGACCTGTGGGATGGGAAGGTTAAGTTCCTTCGTTTGCCCAACGTCTGCCGTCACTCTATTGCTCAATGGTTGACCCAAGATCCAAATCAGTAGCCTATGACTTGAGCTAAGATAAGAAACGCTTTCAAATTGCTGAAAGCTTATCTATTACCACGTCGTGACTGCCTCTCGCTGTCTTATGTAACAATGAACTTTGGAACGCACAATAGCAATATCGTATTATAAAATAAGTGTTAGGCCATACTGACTAAAAGGTACACCTTCTATCTTAGTGAGCTTTGCTCCGTTTCCAAATTGTTGTTCTACATCCGCAGTGCACGTCCAGTGTCATACCGAGTCCTTATCAACAGAGAAGGAAAGGAGTATCTTAATGTGTATCCTTGGGTACAACCACATAACATCATTGCGCTGTACATCATTCAAAATTATATGCTGGCCAATATTATTCCAATAGGGTCGTTATTTACAGAACGTTACAGAAACTGATTGCAGAGGTTGTTGTGGTCATAACATCATAACTCCAACCATTGTATGCGCATGGCTTTAGGTGTGATTATTCTCAGATTGCTTTGCACATGACTTGTAGAACCGGCATGAGTATCTCGTCGTGATATTTTCCAGTCGCGATTCTGGGTCTGGTCAAGTGCGCTTCCACAATTGGCGTCTCGGCTATTTCGATATCTCAGACGTTCCGCCGTCAATTATTTCCATCATGTCATTACAGTATTGCAATGTTTCTTAGTACCCTTTCCGAGACTTTACATCTATAAAATGCATTAATGACGAGGTATACTAACTAAGATGTGTGCCCTGTGCAATCGTGGTGTGCATTGCAACGTTTCCAGTATATTTGCGTCGACTGCATTGTTCTTCAAATACGTTTTCTCTCTCTCCTTCTTTAAGTCTTGTTGCGTCACGCCAAAGCAATGTTGCTTGACAGGTCAATGAATAGGGGTAGTTGTATTTGACGAAGGCAACATTTGGGGGGCACATGATCACAGGGAGAGATACCAGGTCATGTGGCTCATACACCTCCAAGATGTTTCTGAATGACGATCGTAGAGCCAAGGCATTTACACCGTCAACAGCTCGATTGTAGCCTAAGCCTACCCTCAGCCAATTGCAGAAAGTCACATCTTGGTCGAAAGCTATATGTTACGGTCCAACACACCACCTTGTCATTCGAAAGAGGTCAATGTCTCTAGATAGTCACCATATTTCTTCTCCAATCGTTAAAGTGGTACCTTTGGGCTGGTCACCCAACGTTCCATCAAGGCTTATCCATGATCCTCTGTTGGGCAGTCAGCTTCTGGCTCCTGGTCCAGCATTGTGAGGTGGTGGAACGTGCTTACTGCAACATCAAGGTCTTTTCTCACATTGCACCGATTTTCAAGATTTCGTGGCTTTCTATGTCGGCTTTCACGTCCAAGTCACTTCGAGAAGAGGTGCGCGAGCTGAAGCTTTTACTCAGCGTCTTTGGATGATTTGAGAGCTGGGCCAAGGACTCCCCGTGGGTGGATCTTGAGACGCCTCTTGCAGATTGCCCCGAGCGCGTGGCGAGTCACCAATCCTGCATCACTTCGGGCGGCTTCGTTCACCCGAAGGCTGTCCTGAACACCGCGAGAATCAGTCGGATGAGCGTTCAAAGCATATTTGTGCAATGTCTCGTACGAGATGCGACTCGGTCCCGTCCTCTTTCGCCATCTCGGGAACGGATGGTAGTAACTTCACGAAACGCGCATCATCACAAGCTTCCCGAGTGAGTCATGACAAAATCAACGCCCTCAAATCAGGTTCTAACGTTTGGCAAGAAGATCTTTCGGCTTTTCGACATCATACGACCGCGTCATGAGCGATCCTGCAAAGCTTCCAAAGTCCACGAAGAGTCACATCAACAGGGCTATTGGCCTGGTCTCTCAGCCTCCCAGGGCACGGGGCAATTTCAGTATCCCATTTACTCAAACCAAGCGAATTCATATCAGTATATCAGTCACCAGCACTCTGACCGCGTAAGATATGGCCAGCATCCGTCTCCCGGCGCTTGTACGAAACTGGCGCCTGTCTGTTGCGAAAATGAACCCGGCTGAAACTCCAATGCCCCACTGCGCGGTGAGAGAATCATCATTGTTGTACGCGACACAGACGTGGGGCATGGGTTACAATCAATTTTCGATGATCTGAGCTAATCAAATCTCCAGATGGTTTGTCTACGTGGGTCAGGGAGGTGTTGTCATCACCAGTTTGTGTTTACATTTCTTGAGGTGATCGGCTCGTAGCTGATCGTCAACGGCCACTGCAAGCAGCCCAATGGGCAGTTCGCCACGGAATGATACCAGTTACCCTTCAACAGGGCTGTGATGGATGAAATCTGCAAACACTTCACCATCAGCGGGCGCGAGGCTGTCAAGACGTTGGAGGACTGGCTGCGATCTGAGAACAACATCAACGCAACTCGAACATCCCACCCAACTATTATGAGTTGGCCTCAACAACTATTGACCAAAAAGAGATACCAAATGCCGAAAGAAGAGGAGGTTAATGTGCGACAGTGACTGTTTCAGAGAGAACTCTTCTTTCTACAGCGCTCAATCGACAAGTCATTATCACTTAAACTGACTGGCCAGAATAGCTTACATATAACAGTACGTCTGACCATTCACGGCGGCCAAATGAAACTGACAATTTGATGATAGATATTCGATACCTACCAATCATTGAATTCTTCAAATTTCCAACAACCCGCATGAACGCCGTTCAAATCCCTACCCTCCTGAGCTTGTAGCCCATCATTACTTCGATCCTCGTTGATCTCTCATCGGCAACCGACTGGCAGAGCGAATATCAAGATGCACAACCTCTCAACCTTTAGGTTGGCTCTTTAATACCCTGTTTCACCGCTTAATCGAGGTTTTCGGGGCTTTCCGGTCCTCGATATGTCGTAAATGATGACTGGGGCTCACCACCTGAAATGAGGTCTGTGCCTTGGGCAGGCCGCGCCGGATATCTTTCAAGCGACTGCAACGTTCACAAAGTCTCACTCCAAGAACACTTCCACATCAAGTCTACAAGTCAGGTTCGCCCTCAAAGGCCGTCATTATCACCAAATACCCTGGCGTCCAGCAGTGTTGGGGTGAGAACATTGCCATCACGTCAATCCCGCGGTCATCGATGTGTGGCTGCCTCTGTCCCTTTCGGGCGCCTCTCGCTCCTGCTGGGTCCGATCACTGTACATTGATGTGACTGGCAATGTATGTTAAAGAGGAAGTCGTCCGAGTTGTCAGCAGCCTGGCGACTGTTCACGATTGTAGTGCGGCTTGCAGGCGCCTCTCGTTCTTGCTGGGTCTAATTGTATTGATGTGACTGGCAAATGCATGTTGAAGAGGAAGTCGTCTGAGTTATCAGTAGCCTGGCGACTGTTCATGAAGTGATGGTATGGGTGCCCTTAGGTAGCTTGACCAAAAGCTCCTTCTGGGGGTCTTTGCCTTGCAGAACAATTTGCTTGATGTTGGAAGTAGTGCTTCCGGCACGGTCATCAGAAGCCAGTAAGAAGGCCTTTGCGGGATAGAGCCGCTTAATTCTTTGTTCGACGTTCTTATAGCGCCTTTTATGTTTTGAAGCAGTTCTAAGAGGGCCACCGCGTTGCAGAGAAGGACGCTGTGAGGATGCCGTGAGGCGAGCGACTAGAAAGGGTGCCGTGAGGCAGATGGCCAGAGAGGATGAGGTGCCTCGAGGCAGGCAAGAAGACAACTGATCGTCGAATGGAGCCCCCGATAGCCTAGGACTCTTCCTAAGAGGAGGTTATAAGGCGGGATACGCACCGATAACAGAATCGTACTTGCCAACAATCTGGTTGCGAATATTGTGATTTTCAATTGCTTCAAGTGACGATGTGTAACAGAATTCTCGTGCGGTAGTCAAGTCCTTCTACAATTGTCTCAACTGCCCCTGCAGAAACTACCCTCATAAATCGATGCGATTCAATCCCCGACAAGCCGATCTTGTTACGCAATTCCTTATCAAGGTGATCAAAGACCTCTCGCTCAATCCTGCCGACATTGCCGTGATCACCTACTACCGAGCAAACCTTGCGGCAATCAGGAAGCGATTCGGAGAGGACATACAAACCCTATCACAGCATCTGGCAGCCTGCGAGCGGGGCCGGTACCATGCGTCAGACTTTGAGTAACAGCTCGTTGACGCGTAAGCTTTCTGCATTCTCCGGAACCTTGCCAGTCTACGGTTACGATCATTCAGTTTCATTGGCTCACAGCGCTCCAAGTAGGATAGCAGAGGCTAAAAGTCAATCAATGCCTCAGATTGCTCGAGTGCAAAAGTCTTATTCCCAAGTAGCCGTATACTAAATCCCCTCGCTACAGATGTTAACAAGGAAAAGCGGCATTTCCTTCGCCACCTTGAAACACCTACGATTGAGCGTAGACGACAAGAAACCAGCCAGGCCCTAAGTGCAGTCCTAAAGCTCTTGAAGATCACAAGTTCACAACCACCTTTCCCTCTCTTAATACTAACCTTCTGGTCGTTCTGGCGGAAGTTATACTCAAGCCCATCGTCATTGAGGCTTTTGGCGATAAGGCCGTGCAGCTTAAGGTGTATCGACGACTTGTCTCCTCTTTGTTGACCGTTTAGTTTACCAGTTCTTTGGCCTATTTGAGGACTTCAGAGAACTTGGCGGTTATGTTTCTCGCTTCGATACTTGGAGGGGGTTCTTGAAAACCTTTACCTCATCCTTGTGCTTGTAATGATGAACTACAAGATCTCCTTGGTTTTGTTTGCATCGTTGTCAGAAAGGGCATGTAATCAAATGTCGGAATTGAATCACAATCCTAGACTGCGAAGTGCTTTGATTCTTCGGTCCAACTTCTATTGTAAGGCTCTCGGCGCGGTCTTTTCGGTGCCGGGAATCACGGTATATCAGTATTCGGTCGGGCGACAGATGTTCCAAGCCCCCCTTCCTCTCCGTCACGGATAATACTGCTGGTATCAGAAGGTTATAAGATTTGGTCCCGGGCTTCCAAGGCTACAATATTCAAGTGGCGCGCTCGAATATCACGAAAGGTTCTGTCGTCGAACGGTGGCGCCAAAACAAATTTCTTGCATGCAGCCGTCCATCCACAGATGTGGCGAGGACAGCGAGATTTGTCGCGTATATTCAGCTTGTTGCTGAGTTCGTCAGTCCACAGTAAGCTATGGCCGAGCACTGCTTCATGTTGCAGGTAAGTGATAGCGTGCTTTCATTTGACTCTTGGCCTCTCCAATAACTTGATCGGATCTTCTTGGTATTAAGAGTTCTGTCTTCCACCCATGGGCAGAAGCCCACCGTGCTCGGATGAAACTCCTCGACCCGGCTCCCGTTGACACCCCTAGCCAACCCCCTTTTAGCCCAGATACGGCTATCTGTCGACTCCAATCGCACAATGTGCTCCATCGATTGATGTATGAAAAAGACTCTTAAGTGACATGGAGTTTCGCCATTTTGACTCTATCCAATTGCCTATATTTGATCCAACATCTTGATCCTCAGGCTTGTAGTTCAGCTTGAACAATTGAGCGACTTGAACGTGCCCTTTCTGTATGTCACTTTTCCATATACAGAACAAGGCTGCAATGTTCAGCAGACATAAGGAGCTTCCCGCAATGATTTAACATGTTAAAATTAGTCCTGGGTTATTTGCCTTGCCTCCTGTAGGCAGACCTGCCGAGTGCAACCTCACGGATACAAGCAACCACTTGTTAACATGAATTAACTGTTCATAAGGACTATCTGTATTTGCAGTATCTCCCTAATCATCGAGTGGAGTCGACCATCCATTGGCAGAGTCGTGCTCTTCTAATTCTGTTGTTCCACGTAACGTCTTGTACCTCTTCATCTGTTGTGACTGCTCTGACTCCTCGCCCTTCAATATTCTCGTAATTCGTTCAGCAATCTCCTGCCCTTCAAAGTAAGCGCCATGCAAGTAACCAAAGAACTCGGCAGAATTAGCCTCCCCGGCAAACCACAATCGATCTACGTTAGCACGGAGGTTCTGGTGTTTCTCAAGTGTCATCCCAACAGGCCAATTACTGTAGGACCCGTACGACCACCTGTTCCTCAGTTAGCAAAGCATCGCAGCACGGGGGACAGCGTAACTAACTCTTCCATACTCCAGCGGGGATACATAAATGCAGTAGGTTCGGGGATGTGCTTGTCGGGGAACATGGCGCGTAGCACCTCCATGATTTCCTTTTTCGTCTTTTCATCCGATTGTTTCTCAACTTCGTAAGCCTGCTGTTGCACAACTGTGCCGAACAGGATATTCGATCCTGGCAGAAAACCCGGTGTACTAAGCGATTGAAACAATGGGTAGTAGCCGCGTTGCTCGGGGTCGGCGTAGAGGAAGTACTGTGTGTCCTCGGGCCAAAATGTCTCGTTGAACTGCATGAATATTTTCGTGTAGGTACCCATCTGAAAGACCTGAATGGCCTCTCTTTTCCAGCGGGGAAGCGTAGGCTTGAAGTCAACGGCGTCATTCTGGAGGACACCGACGGAAAAGGTGCAGATTGCGTAGTCCGCTTCGACGCACCCGTTGTTGGTGTCGATCCTGACGCCCTTGGTGGTGTACTCAATCTTTTTGACTGTAGTCTTTAGACGAAGCCTTGGGTCGTTCTTCTTGAGGAACTCGTTCGCTTCTCCAACCAGCCAAGCATTGTAGCCCCGCTGATCGATGACAAGATTGGTCTCGTCACTGAAATGCTTGAAGGTAGCATTATTTCCAGCGACACCATACACGAAGCCACTTTCTTCTGGAGAATAAGCCGTCTCAAAGTCCCAGCCCCACCAGTCAGCAGCAGCCATCTTCATATCTTTCTTTGGTTTCCAGCCAGCCAGGCTGAGACCAGCGCGAGTTGATGTATCTTGTAGATTCTCGGTGAAGATATAGCCGGCATCCTGTGAGGCGATCTCAAACTTCTCGTCAAAGAGGTCAATCAAATCAGTGTAATCGGAAGCTCCAGTTTCATCGTACGTGATGATCGCACTATCATTAGAATACGTATTCTTCACTTTGTGCTTCTGAGCCAGACGGAAAATGGGATTGATCTCGCCTGACGGGTTCTGTAGACCTTCGATCCAGTTCGCACCGAGCTCGACAGTGAAAGGCGTACCGTTGGAGGACTTTCCGAAAGTGGTATGTTTCATACGGCCCCCTACGTAGTCATTGCGCTCAAGGATGATAAAGTCGTGGATGGACGCATTGTGCAAGGTTTGGGCAGCAGTGATACCAGCTACACCGGCACCCAGAATTGCAACCTTGGTCTTGGTGCAGGTCTCCTTGCGTGGTATTGATGCTGCTTCACTTGAGCCCAGTAGAAGGCCAAGGGAGAGGGAGAGGAGTTGAGATTTTGAGTGTCGCATCTTGATAGTTACGATAACTCGTGATGATTAAGGAGGATGGGAAGATGAGAGGCTACAGAAGAACAAGATTCATGATTTGAGGACTTTGGTGAACTACTTATGCTTCTTGAAATTGTACTATGTAACTCTCCTGTTGATTCTAGCATCTATTATCTAGCAGCTATCAATTCGACCATCTTCATCTCCTTCCATTCTGGTCATAACTATGTCCCATGTCCTTGTCAAAGACTCTATCGTCTTATGATAGAGTGAGGCTACACTATCTTATCAGCGTGCCCATTTTCCTTCCCTTTGTGGCATATACATTGCATTTCTTGACTTTGGTGCCAATTACCCCGACATTTCGCAGATCACGCTTACCGAGTCGGGCGAATAGATTGCAGCGACCCAATTCCCTATACCCATTTAGTCCAAGCTCTGAAGAGGCCTGTCATGGCAGTGGGTGCATCGAAGCAACGCTGATCGAGGGAATTTCCCTGCCTGTTAAACCCGTTCTAGCAGGACGATGGAGACAGTCTCGACATGGCATGTAGGTGCGACGAATGAAGGCATCGTCTTGCTTCCCCGCATTGTGATTGCATGGCGTCGCGTGGTGGACTTATCCAGATCCTTGACAAGTGCCGACGTTAGTGGTACCTTGGTGCAGATAAGAGCGGGCTAGACAATGACGATAACATCCGAGACAGCCGGACGGTTGCAATCAGAAGCCAAGAATTACATGCATGAGCAACTAGAACACCGAGCCAGACCTAGTTGAATGGTGCTGCATGGTCCTCTTAGAAATTCTGCGTATTCAATAGGGTGGCGGCCATGATTCTCAACATGCAATGACTCTTACAAAGCGCTGGCGTGGTGTTCCGCCTTTTGGAAAGACGAAGGGACAATCTAGGCGACAGTACCTAGAGGCTCATTTCAAGATGTTTTAGACTTATAAATACTCCTGGTGGACCCGGGAAAGGATAGAATCGTGCTCTTCAAGAACTTGGGTGTCGCGCACGAACGAGTCGAGTTTGTAGGTACAGAAAGAGTTTAATGTCAAAGGTTGTAAGTCGCGCCGAAGCAGTAAATACACTGGGACTGGCCACAGTGTAAGACCTACTACAATATTGGCCCATAACAGGTTTGACAGGGCGCGACTAGCAGCACTACCTCATTGGAAGAGAGCATGTGTAAGAGCAAACAAAGATGGCATGTCAGATTTAACTTTATGGCAGGGGAACAAACAATAATGAATTTGCTTCTTGTCGATATTTGAAGAGAATGCTGCTAATAGGAATCCCCCGACTGCTAGCTTTCACGAGCCTCTGTCTATGTTGGATGCTCCTCGACTCCTCTGATCAAGACATATCCATCAGTCAAGTTACCTCCCCACCGCTGCCATGTACATCTAATGATCCCCTCAATGCTGGAAATGGAGCTCTTTGGCAAATTGCTGAGCAAGATCATCGCAGGTTGTGTTGTTACTCATCTGCATCGAGCGAGAGTGGGCTGTTTGCTGAATCGCATGCATCTGATGCCCAACCTGAGGCGAGAGATCCATAGCAGGCGCCACGACAGGGTGCCCCAGAGGAGCGGCGGCCAAGGCGCTCGCACCAAGAAAAATGGGAGGCATACTGGACTTGCACCGAAAGTGTAGTTATTTCCCCGTTGCTGCGGCTTTTGCCATTTTCTTCTCAGGGTACTGGACTTGCTGTAGAAACTTGCTGACGAGTATGCGACCGAGTCTCCCACTATAGAAGTGTAGACCGCAAGCCTTGGCGACGGCCTTGATGCCGACTTTACCGCGCTTGTTGTGGATTATGAAAGCTATATCCGCCTGTGTAGACTGGCACAAGAAAAGACGGAAGCGGGTTCTTGTGTTGAGTTTGTCGTTATAGAATTAAGCGTCTTTACTGCAGGTTAATTAATTAATAGTTAAAGCTTATAATATCTTAATAAGATATATTAAGCTAATATATTAAAAAATATTAATTAACTTAAGGCTTCTAAAGGCAATATATATATAGTCTCTATAAAGATAAATCTTTTAATTAAAATTAAAATAATATACTTTTATAATAATTTAATTAATAACTTTATTAATAGCTATTAAGGTATAAAAAGCTAGCTTAATTTATTATTATTAAAAATAAAAAAAATTCTTATATAAAAAAATATAAACTATAAACTATAAAAATATTTTTTATTTTAAATAATAAAATTACTTTTTAGCTATTAATTAATAGCCTATAATTATAATATAACTATAAAAATAATTAGCCTTTTTTAAATTTATTAATTAAAGACTATAGGTCTCTTTAAAGGCTTATTAAAGACCTCTTTAATATAACAGTTAGGGTTTTAAATAGGGAAATTAATCTATATTAAGTTTATATTTATAGAAACGTAAGGCATATATACTAAGCTTAGCTAGGTATTATATCTCTTAATAATCAAATAATATATATTAAGCTTATTAATATAAAAAAGTTTTATTAATAGCTAGTAAGCTAAATTCTATTTAATACTAAATAGATATATATATATACTATAATATATATAAGTTAAATAAAGTCAGTTTAACTTTATTTATAACTATTTATTATATAAGTTAAATAGTATATATTTAACCGGTATAGAATAGATAGCTTTTAATTAGGTAAAAATAATAAGGTATATATATATATATATAAGACTATATTAGGTTATAATATAATCTCTCCTCTCTTTAAGGTCTTATCCTTAAGGCCTATAAGTAATTAAGTATAAATTTATAGGTATACCTTAAACTTACTTCTATAAATATTCTTTCCTATTAATAATATATCTAGCTATATTTTTAAGTATATTAACTATCCTAAAATAGCTTTTAAGCATTAAGAAGATATTTCTAACTTAATTTATAAGTTTAGTTTTAAAATACCTTACTATTTTACCTATTTTTAGGCTAACTATCCTTAATATATAATTACTAAAGGCAAGTAGTAATATAATTTTTATATTTTTAAAAAGTATATTAATTATAATTTTAAAGGTATAATTTCTTAAGCTTATCTATCTTTCCTTTTTCCTTTATATTTCTTTTATTAATTTTAATAGTTATATATATATTATATTACAACTAAATAGGATATGGCGCTTACATCACGTATACCCTATCAATTTTCACTAATTACAGACTAACTTACGCCATACCAATAGAAACTTACCATAAGCCGCCCCACTAACTCATAATAAACTTATAACTCGACTTATAGACTTACTGCAAGCCTAACTTACCTAACCGTAAGCCCTTATAATATATATATATATTTATTTAATAACTAAATAGAACTTAGCTTACTAGCTATTAATAAAACTTCTTTATATTAATAAGCCTAATATATATTACTTAATTATTAAAAGATATAACACTTAGCTAAGCTTAATATATATGCCTTATATTTCTATAAATATAAACTTAATATAGACTAATTTCTCTATTTAAAACCTTAACTATTATATATTAATAGCTCTTATTTAATATATATTATATATATACTAAATAATATTATACTATTAAGATATCTAGTAATACTAATACCCTAATACCTCCTTATATTAAAATACTACCTAATAATATAGAAATAGCAGCTAAAATCTAATAGCTTTATAATACTATCTATACCCTATAGGCTTAAATAAATATATAACTAACTACAATTAATAAAGGAGGTAACTATAAATACTATAGAAAGGACCCTAAAGAAGTATTTAAGCTGCTAAAGCCAGAACCCTTTAAAGGATAGGTAAGTAATATAATTCTATTCCTTATCTAAATAAAAGATTACTTTTAACTATTTCCTAATAGGCTAGATAGCCCTATTAAAAAGCTATTATTTACTGCACTATTAATCTAGAGAGATGCTAAAGACTGGTTTAAACTAATTATAAGGGACTATCTTAAGAATAAAAAAAACCTTTAGAATTAAAATACCTAAAATATCTTCAGAAATTAAAAGAATTTTAAATAAGCACTAAAAGATAATTTTAAAGTAATTAATAAAGAATAATAGGCAGCAGCTAAACTGCTTATATTTAAGCAGTATAAGTCCTATATAGCCTATTTAGCTAAGTTTTAATAGCTAGTCGCTAAAACTTAATAAAATAATAACTTACTTATAAAAATCTACTATTAAAATCTAAAGGAAAAAGTTAAAGATAAACTATATTTAGCTAATAGGCCTAAAGACTTAATTATATATATTACTATAGTAATTAAAATTAATAAATAATAGTATAAATATAAAAAAGAGAGAGTAAACTATAAAAGGGGAAATAACTTTAACCTCTATTACCCTAATTAATAATAAAATAATAATAATTAAAGTAACTTTTAAAATTAATAGTAATAATAAAGAAATAATTAAAATAATACCTTATATAAATTATATAAAAGACTAATAACTCTAGAAGTTACTTAACTAAATAATAGAAACTGTAAATTATATAATATATCTAAATATAAATACTATAACTGTAATTAGTTTAGATATATAGTATATTAATACCTATAATCTAAAAAACTATAAGACCTTAATTATAGTAAGTAAACTTTAGGACTAATCTAATAGTATAAACCTTAAATAGTTATATAGACTTAAACCTTAGAAATAACGTAAAGCAGATATAACAGATAGTTTAATAGAGATTTAAGTATTACTTAAGTTAAGCCAGAAAACTATATACCTAAATATAAGAAAGATAATATATTTATTAAAAAAAACTAAAAGAAATATAAAAGAAAGATATAAAATAAGAATTACTATAAATATATAAAAGATCCTAAAAAGTAAGAATATATCTATAAAAAATAGTATAAAAAAAGATAAAAGAAAAGAAATAAAAAGTTTAAAGAATTTAAGAGATAGTAAGAACTTAAAGTAATATAAATACTAAAAGTTATTAAGAAAGGAAAGGCTATTACCTTTAATCTAGAAAAACCAGATTAATTATCTAAATTAGTAAATAATATCTCTATTAAAATAACACTCCTAAAAAGAAAAGCTATATAGAAATGAAAAATTAAAGTAAAAAGATACTATTAATAGAAATAATAGTAAAGCTTACAATCTATAAAATATAGAGGAAAAGCTATATAAGCTAATATATAAGATTTATAATAAAAAGATAAGTAGATTACTTAAAAATAGATTAAAAAGTATTAATTAAAATATAATAAATATAAAAAATAAGTATATTAAATATAAAAAGACTTCTATATATAAGAAGCTAAGGAATATAAAAATATAAATAAAAAAGAAATAATTTATATTAAAGCTTACTATATTAGTAATATAATAAATCTACTATACCTAAAACTAGCATTTAATAATAAGGATAACCTATAAATAATGCCAATATACCCTAAGTATAATAAAGTATCTTAGGTATTATATAGAAACTATTAATATAAGTTATATAAGTAAGATAAACTAGATAGTAATTATTTCCTAATTACTATATCTAATATACTAAATAATTAACCTTATCTAAAGTAAGAAATATAAGGATATTTAATATACTTATAGTATAAAAACCTTAAAGTAGTAGAAATGCAGTTTAGTATGCCTTACTACTAATAGATCTATAAAAATAAGAACCTCTTATAAGGAATTAAATAATTATAATAAATAATTAATAAAGTAGAAAAAAAGTTTAAAGAAATCACTTTAAGAAAGTATATATATTTAAAGAAACTATTAGTTAATAATATTAATTTAGAAAGTATAGAAGAACTATAAGGATAATAGGAGGTAGATAGCCTATACTTAAAAGATATACCTTTAGGATAAAAATAAATATACCTAATAGAAACTAATATAAAATTAAAGGAATACTTATATTAATAACTAAAAGATAATAAATTTAATTTAGAAGATAATATAGAATATTATATAAGAATTAAGTGTAATAATAAAGACTATAAGCTAATATACCTTAACGGTTTAGAAAAAGTAATATACTTTCTATAAAGATAGAGCTATAGGCAAGCAGAAAGTAAGGATAAGAGAGACTTAGATTAATAAATGCTTTAGAACTATATAAAGATCCTATACTATAATGCCTAATACTAAAGGTTTAAATTAAAAGAAAATAGCTAAATATATAGATTAATTATAAAGCTAAATAAAATTTTATTAATCTAAAAATAGTTATATAGCTATAACTACTATAAAGAAAGAAATAATAACTCTATCTGCTTATTAATATAAAAGGCTAACTATTTAATTATAATAATAGAATTATTAATTAAGAGATTAATTACCTTAAGGTCTTTATTTAAAAAAAAAATTAAGAAATAGACTTTAATATCTTTCCTTTAGATTAGGAAGTTAATATCCTTTTAAGTATTAATTAGCTATAAAAGAAAAACCCCTATATTAACTAAAGGATTGGCTAAATTACCTTTTCTAGTAATATTAATAATAATAATAAAATAATTATAATAAATAATAAGAGATCTTATACCCTAACTAATAAGGATAGTATAGGTAAGTATAAAATAAAGAATTTACTATCTCTAATAGGAGTTAAATATAAGTATATAAAGGGCAAAAAATAAAGAAATTAATAGATCTTAGGGCTCCTTAAAATATAACTATATAGCCTAAATAACTAACTATAAACTTAAAAGGAATTTAAGAAAAAAGAATAATAAGACTGACTTAAAAATATACTAGAAAAATACTATATCTATAAAAAACTATTTAATAAAGAACTTAAAATAAAAGTACTATAGTATAGCTGCTAGGACTATAAAATATAGCTTAAATTAAAAGACTTATTACTTTAGAAGATTTATAACCTTAATAAGAAAGAACTTAATACCTTAAAGGAATACCTAAAAGCAGAATTAGTAAAAGGAAATATTAAAATATCTATATTATTAATAGGATTTTTAATAATATTTATTCCTAAAAAAAATAGGAAATTATAACTTATTATAGACTATAGAAGATTAAATGCCCTTACTATTAAGGATAGGACTCTACTTCTACTTATTACAGAACTTAAGGACTGCCTATAAGAAAAATAGATCTTTACTGCTCTTAACCTAAAAAAAGCCTATAACCTAATCTATATTAAGGAAAGAGATAAATAGAAAATAGCATTTAGAATTAAGTTTAGACTCTTTAAGTATTTAATAATGCTATTTAGACTTATTAATATACCTATAATATTTTAGCAGATAATTAATAATATACTTTAATAATACTTAAATATCTTTATAGTATACTACCTAGATAATATCTTAATCTTTTTAGATAATAAAGAAGAGTATAAAGAATATATCTATAAGGTCTTAAAAGCCCTATAAGATACTAACTTATTAGTTAAATTAAAAAAAAGTTACTTTTATATAAGAGAAGTAGACTTCTTAAGATATATTATTATATTTAGAGAAATTAGAATAGAATAAAAGAAGATCTTAATAATAGTAAATTAGCTAATACCTAAAATAGTTAAAGAAATATAAAGCTTTTTAGGTTTTATTAACTATTACTAATAATTTATTAAAGACTTTAGTAGAATAGTAAACCTATTAATAAAACTTATTAAAAAAAAATAAAAATTTATTTAGGCACTAAATATATAGAAAGTATTTAAATAGCTATAAAATGCAATCTTTAGTAAATCTATATTAATTATATTTAACTTTAATAAGGAAATAAAACTTAAGACTGACTTATTAGATTTTATATTAAGGAAATAGATTAATTAATATAATAATTAAGGCAAACTATACCTTATTATATTCTACTTATATAAGTTATATAAAGTAGAACTTAATTACCTTATCTATAATAAGGAATTCTTAGTAATTATTAACTACTTTAAAGAATTTAGATATTACCTTATAAGAAATATATACCAGATTAAGGTTTATACTAATCACTAGAATATCTTATATTTTGCAATAATGTAAGAACTTAATTAGTAATAACTATACTATACTAAATATCTATATAAATTTAACTTTATAATTATTTATTAAAAAGGATTAAATAATAGGAAAGTAGATATAATTAGCAGAAGACTAAATTATAATACTAATACAGTTAAAATAATAGAATAACTCTTAGAGAAAAATAATAAAAAAGAATACCAGTTTATATAACTAATATAGATATTAGGATAGATATAAACGGTATAGGTAAGAGAACCTCTAGAAGATATATAAGAATTTATTAAAGAATTCTATATATACCTAATATATAGATATTAAGAAGTTATAAAGACCCTTAAATAACTGCTATAATAAAGGTATAAGATTTTATAAAAAACAGTAAAAGAAGTTATTAGATAATATAACCTTTATATAAGAACTAAAGCTTAATAATATAAACCTTATAGAAAACTATAATTACTACTAATAGTATAATAACCTTAAGACTTAATTATAATAGACTTTATAACTAAATTACCTTTATTAAAAAAACCCTTAATTAAAATCTTCTATAATAGCATTATAATTATTATAGATTAACTTATAAAGTTCTTATACTACCTACCCTATAGAGAAGACATAAATGCTAAATAACTAGCATATATCTTCTATAGATATATTATCAGTATATATAAAATGCCAATAGAGATTCTCTTAAATAAAAAAGGAATATTTATATTAAGATTTTAAAAAGCACTTATAGTACACTTAAGATTAAATTATAAGCTTATAATAGCATTTAGACCTTAAGTAGATAGATAGATAGAATATATAAACTAAATACTAGAATAGTATCTATAGTATTATATTAACTATAAATAGAATGATTAGATCGAAAAGCTACTATATGCCTAACTTGCCTATAATACTGTATATAATAAAAGTATATAACTTATACTAGCTAACGCTAACTTTAGATTTACATTAAATATATACTATAATATATAAGAACCTAAAACAGTTAACCTAGTAGCTATACTTAAAAGCAATAATTTAAAGAACTTATATAATAAATTTTAAATAGAACTTAAATTTATTAGAAAATAGATATAATAATACTATAACCCTAAAAGAGTAAAAGGGCCTACCTTTTTAAAGGAGGATATAGTTTACCTATCTATAAAAAACATTATCACTAAATAACTAAATTACAAACTTAACTTTAAGTATATCAGACTATATAAAATTATAAAAAAGGTCTTAACTAATAACTATAAACTAGACCTACTACTAAAAGTTAAGATCTATCCTATCTTTTATATCTTACTACTTAAATTAGCAGTAAATATAATTTATATTAAAACTAGCAATAAACTAGAAGAAATTAATAGACTAGAACTCTATAAGGTAAAGGAAATTAAAGAAATATAAGTAATAAATAGTAAAAAAAAGTATTTAATTAAATAGAAAAACTACCTAAAAAGCAAAAATATATAAGAACTACCAAAATACCTTATTAATATTTAGTAACTTTTAAAGAAATTCTACTAACTAAATCAAAAAAGAAAACCTTACCTTAATTAATAATATCTATAGCCCTAGCCAGCTAAGCCTCTACTGCAGCAAAAGACTCTATATTTTTAAGTAACTCTAATTCATTAAAAGTCTTAATATTCTAATAAAGTATCTTAAAACTATACTTATTTAATTATCTTTTTTAACAATAAAGATATATTAAATAACCTAAATGTTTATTAACTTATTATTATAACTATAATAACTTATTTTTAATAACCTCTTCTTTATATTTAAGCTGGCATTTTTTAGTTATAAAATAATCTGCTATATAAAATCAGTAAATACCTAAATAAGCTAAAACCTTAAATAAACCTTCTAAATTAGTAACACCCTTACTATTATATTTTTAACTGTAATAAATATATTAGAAATAGTACTTATAGCCAGAAAGGGCCTAATACTTTAACTTTTAAGGAATACAATAACTATACAATATAATAAGAAAACCGGTATTCTTAATTAAAATAGCTTATATATAATAATTATAAGTAGCTTTAGATTTTAATATAATATTAAAAAGGTAAGGAAAATATTATAAAATTAAGTTAAGATATACTAAGGTTATATAAAAGGAAATATAAATAAATAGGTCTTAAGGATAAGACTAAAAGAAGGAAAGAGATCATATTATAACCAAACAGGATATAGCACTTATATTATATATACCCTATTAATTTTTACTAATTACAGACTGACTTACGCCATACTAATAGAAACTTACTGTAAGCTGCCCTACTGACTTATAATAAACTTACGACTTAACTTATAGACTTACTATAAGCCTAACTTACCTAACTGTAAGCCCTTATAATATATATATATATTCATTTAGTAACTAAATAGAACTTAGCTTACTAGCTATTAATAAAACTTCTTTATATTAATAAGCCTAATATACATTACTTAATTATTAAGAGACATAACACTTAGCCAAGCTTAGTATATACACCCTACATTTCTGCAAACATAAACCTAGTATGGACTAGTTTCCCTATTTAAAACCCCAACCGTCACATATTATATAAAAAAGATTAAATTAATAAGTAAAAAGAGTAAGCTAAGGCTAATCTTTAAGAAGCTCTAGTTTATTTATAGTATCTATATTATTAAAAGAAGTATTTTTATAAAAAGGCTATTAAAATAGTTTATTATAAATATAAAGATCTTAATAAGTTAGAGGCATTAAAGACTTAAGAGTTATCTAATTATTAAGTAGCTAAATTATTTACTTTAAATAATATTTAATTATTAAAAAACTATAAAGTTATTAATTAAAGTTCTATATTTAATTCTTTTTTCTTTAGGGTTAATAGAAGTTCTTTAGGAGTTATTAAATATTAATAAGGTATTTTAGTAGTTTCTATATATTTTTACTTTTTAAATAGTTTTTCTATTTAATTAAATACTCTCTTTTACTATTTATTACTTATATTTCTTTAATTTCCTCTACCTTATAGAGTTTTAGTTTATTAATTTCTTTTAGTTTATTATTAGTTTTAATATAAATTATACTTATTACTAATTTAAGTAATAAAATATAAAAGATAAAATAAATCCTAACTTTTAATAGTAAGTCTAATTTATAATTATTAATTAAAACCTTTTTTACAATTTTATATAGTTTAATATACTTAAAGTTAAGTTTATAATTTAGTTATTTAGTAATAATATTTTTTATAAATAGGTAAACTATATCTTCCTTTAAAAAGGTAGGTCTTTTTACTCTTTTAAGGTTATAGTATTATTATATCTATTTTTTAATAAATTTAAGTTCTATTTAAAGTTTATTATATAGGTTCTTTAAATTATCGCTTTTAAATATAGCTATTAAATTAACCATTTCAGGTTCTTATATATTATAGTATATATTTAGTATAAATCTAAAGTTAATATCAATTAATATAAGTTATATACTTTTATTATATATAGTATTATAGGCAAGTTAGATATATAGTAGCTTTTTAACCTAATTATTCTATTTATAGTTAATATAATACTATAAATACTATTCCAGTATTTAATTTATATATTCTATCTATCTATTTACTTAAGGTCTAAATGCTATTATAAGCCTATAATTTAATCCTAAATATACTATAAGTGCTTTTAAAATCTTAATGTAAATATTTCTTTTTTATTTAAGAGAATCTCTATTAGTATTTTATATATATTAATAATATATTTATAAAAGATATATATTAATTATTTAGTATTTATATCTTCTCTATAGGGTAAGTAATATAAGAATTTTATAAGTTAATCTATAATAACTATAATGCTATTATAAAAGATTCTAATTAAGGGTTCTTTTAATAAAGGTAGCTTAATTATAAAGTCTATTATAATTAAATCTTAAGGTTATTATATTATTAGTAGTGGTTATAGTTTTCTATAAGGTTTATATTATTAAGCTTTAATTCTTATATAAAGGCTATATTATCTAATAACTTCTTTTACTATTTTTTATAAAATCTTATACCTTTATTATAGCAGTTATTTAAAGGTCTTTATAACTTCTTAATATTTATATATTAAGTATATATAGAAATCTTTAATAAATTCCTATATATCTTTTAGGAGTTCTTTTACTGCTATTACCTATATCTATTTTAGTATTTATATTAACTATATAAATTAATATTTTTTTTTATTATTTTTCTCTAGAAGCTATTTCTTTATTTTAGTTATATTAGTATTATAGTTTAGTCTTCTATTAATTATATTTACTCTTTTATTATTTAATCCTTTTTAATAAATAATTATAAAATTAAATTTATATAGATATTTAATATAATATAATTATTATTAGTTAAGTTTTTATATTATTATAAAATATAAGATATTTTAGTAGTTAGTATAAACCTTAATTTAGTATATATTTCCTATAAGGTAATATCTAAATTCTTTAAAGTAATTAATAATTATTAAAAATTTCTTATTATAGATAGGGTAATTAAATTTTACTTTATATAGCTTATATAAATAAAATGCAATAAGGTATAGTTTACCTTAATTATTATATTAATTAATTTATCCTTTTAATATATAGTTTAATAAATTAGTTTTAAGTTCTATTTCCTTATTAAGGTTAAATATAACTAATATAGGTTTACTAAAGATTATATTTCTTAATTATTTAAATGCTTTTTAGACCTTTAGTGCCTAAATAAACTTTTAATCTTTTTTAATAAGTTCTATTAATAGATTTACTATTTTACTAAAATCTCTAATAAATTATTAGTAATAATTAGGAAAACCTAAAAAGCTTTATACTTCTTTAACTATTTTAAATATAGGCTAATTTATTACTATTGAGATCTTTTTTTATTTTATTTTAATTTCTTTAGGTATAATAATATATCTTAAAAAGTCTATTTCTTTTATATAAAAGTAACTCTTTTTTAGTTTAATTAATAGATTAATATTTTATAAAGCTTTTAAGACCTTATAGATATATTTCTTATATTTTTCTTTATTATTTAAGAAAATTAAAATATTATCTAAATAATATATTATAAAGATATTTAAGTATTATTAAAATATATTATTAATTATTTACTAAAATATTATAGATATATTAGTAAGTCTAAATAGTATTATTAAATACTCAAAAAGTTTAAACTTAATTTTAAATGCTATTTTTTATTTATCTCTTTCTTTAATATAAATTAAATTATAGGCTTCTTTTAGGTTAAAAGCAGTAAAGATCTATTTTCCTTATAGGCAGTCCTTAAGTTCTATAATAAGTAGAAGTAAAGTCTTATCTTTAATAGTAAGGGCATTTAATCTTTTATAGTCTATAATAAGTTATAATTTTCTATTTTTTTTTAAAAATAAATATTATAGGAAATCCTATTAATAATATAAATATCTTAATATTTCCTTTTACTAATTTTACTTTTAAGTATTTATTATAACCTAATATAATCTTATATATATATATATATACCCTACTGTTTTTTACCTAATTAAGAACTACCTACCTTATACCGGTTAAATATATACTATTTAACTTATATAATAAATAGTTATAAATAGAATTAAACCGACCCTATTTAACTTATATATATTACAGTATATATATATATTTATTTAGCAGTAAATAGAACTTAACTTACTACCTATTAATAATACTTCTTTACCTTAATAAGCCTTATCTGCACTATTAACTATTAAGAGATATAATACTTTATTAATATATTTAGTTTAATGCCTTATATATCCTATAAATATAAACCTAATATAGATTAATTTACCTATTTAAAAACCTAACTATTATATATTAATAGCTTTTATTTAAAATATATTGCATTAATTAATTAAGTAATATTATATTATTAAGATATTTAGCAATACTAACACCCTAATACTTCCTTATATTAAAGTGCTACCTAATAATACTAAAATAGCAGCTAAAGTTTAATAACTTTATAATACTATTTAGACCCTATAGGCCTAAATAAATATATAACCTGCAGTAACTAATAATAAAGGAGAAAACCCTAATAGGTTTTAATATAATATAAAGAAAGCTCTAAAACCCTCTAAATTAAAACCCTTTACCAAAAAGGCAGTTAATATAATTCTATTTCTTACCTAAATAAAAGTATACTTTTACTTATTTCTAAACTGCCTAGATACTACTATAAAGAAAGTACTATATACCTTACCTTTAATTTAAGGAGATATTAAGAAATAGTAAAAACCTATTATATAAGATTTCCTTAATAATAATAAATAGTTATAGAAATAAGAGACTTAAAATATCTTTATAGACTAAAATAATTTTAAATAATCCCTTAAAGATAACTTTAAAGTAATTAATAAAAAGAGATAGATAGCAGCTAAACTACTTATATTTAAGTAATATAAGTTATATACTACTTACTTTACTAAATTTAAGTAACTTATATTTAAGACTAAATAGAATAATAATACCCTAATAGAAATATACTATAGAAGACTAAAAGAAGAAGTTAAAGATAAACTATATATTATAGATAGACCTAATAACTTAACTATATATATCACTATAGCAATTAAAATTAATAAATAATAATATAAATATAAAAAAAAGAAAGCTAATTATAAAAGAGAAAATAACTTTAATTTCTATTACCTTAACTAGTAATAAAATAATAATAACTAAGGTAACTCTTAAAACTAATAATAATAAGAAAGATATTAAAATAATACTTTATATAGAATATATAAAGAACTAATAACTTTAGAAGTTACCTAACCTAATAACAGGAACTGCAAAATATATAATATATCTAAATATAAATATTATAACTGTAATTAATTTAGATATATAGTATAATAATACTTATAGCTAAAGAGGCTATAAGATCCTAATTATAGTAAATAAATACTAAAACTAATACAATAAAATATACTATAAATAGCTATATAAACCTAAACTTTAGGTATAACTTAAAGTAGGTATAATATACCCCTTAAGCAGAAAATAGAAGTTATATAGCTTAAGCCAGAAGATATAGAAAAATCAGACTATAAAAGGAAAGTTAGAAGGAAGAGATGCCTTAAGGATAACCTTAAAGAAGAAAAAAGATAACTTTAATAAAATGAAAATAATAAGAGATATTATAAATACTATATAGAAGACCTAAAGAAAAGAGAAAAGTATTAAAAGAGATAATAATTTTAATAATAAAAATAGAAATAGATTAAGAAAATAAAAACCTTAAGAATAATAAAAAAGGGAAAACTAATTACCTTTAATCTAGATTAATAGAATAACCTTTAATAAACTATTAATAAAATTCTAATTAAAATAACTATATAAGTAATAAAGAAAGCCTTTAAGGAAGAAAGAACTTTAAGAAATAAACTATAAACCTAAAATTACTGGAATAGCTGAAATATAAGATATAGAGAAGGAGTGGCATAAGTAGCTATACTGTACCTTTACTATAAAGATAAATGCTTAAAATAAAAGTAAAAAGAACTCTATAAACCACTATATAATAAATAAGGATTAAGGTATTAGAATACTAATAAGGAAATATATATCTAAATAGTAAAAAAATATACTAATATAGATAACCTATTATTACTCTATATTTAAGCCTATTATATAAATAATGCAGTAAACCCCCTACTTAAAGAACCTAAATATAATATATAGGATAATATTAAAATACTGTTAATATATATATAATACTAAGAAATAGCCTAGATATTATATAGATATTACTAATATAAGATATATAAGTAAGATAAGAAAGATAATAACTATTTTTTAATTAAAATCCTAAATATACTAAACGATAAACCTTATTCTAGAGAAAAAATAAAAGGGTATATAATAGATTATTAATATAAGAATCTAGAAATAGTAAAACTATAATTTAATATAATACTATATAAAAGAAAGCATTAAATTAATAAATTAATATAAGGAATTAAAGAAAATATAAAGATTATTAAGGATATAGAAAAAAAATTCAAAAAAATTACCTAAAGAAGATATAGATATCTCTAAAAGGAACCCTTAATTAATAAGACTAGCTTAAAAAGTATAGAAAAGCTATAGTATTAATAGGAGGCAGATAGCCTATACCTAATATAAAAAGATATACCTTTAGGATAAGAATAACTAATTATAGATAAAAGATTAAATAAGAAGTTAAAAAAATAATACTAATAATAACTATTTAATAAAGAATTCCTTAATAACTGCCTTAATAGAAAAGGATATAATAATAGTAACTGTAAATAGATATATTAAGATATATTAGGAAAAGTTATATACTATCTATAACTAAACTATAGATAAGCCAGGAAAAAGGATAAAAATAACTTAAACCTATAAATATATTAAAAGTATTATATATAGTAAACTTAATAAATTACTTAATACTATAAGTTTAAATTAAAAAGAGATAGCTAAATACTTAAATTAACTATAATATAGAAATAAATTTTATTAATCTAAAAATAGTTATAGAGTTATAGCTACTATAGAAGAAAAAAAGAGACCTATATCTACTGCTTAATATAAAGAGATAGCTTTTTAATTATAATAATAGTATTATAGATTAAGAGATTAATTATCTTAAGGTAAATATCTAAAAGAGAAGTTAAAATATAAGTTATAATATTATTCTATTAGAAGAAAGGATAGATATACTTTTTAATATACTATAACTTAAATAAGAAAATCTATATATTAACTAAAGGAATGGCTAGATTATATTCCCTAATAACCCTAAAAGCAATATAATAATAATTATAATAAATAATAAGAGATCTTATACCTTAATTAAAGAGAATAGTATAGGTAAGTATAGAATAAAGTATTTACTACCTCTAAAAGGAGTATAATATAAGTATAAAATAGGCATAAAATAAAAATTAAAAATCCTAGGCCTCCTTAAGAAATAAAATCTATAAAAGGATAAATTAAATATAAGAAATAGCTAGGACTAACTTAAAAATATTCTAAAAAAATACTAGATTTATAATAAACTATTTAGTAAAGAACTAAAAATAGGGATCCCTAAATATAGTAGGTAGGATTATAAAATTAACCTAATAGATAAAAACCTATTAATATAAAAGCTCTATATATTAAATCAGTAAGAATTATAAAAATAGAAAAAATATATTAATAAAATACTAAAAAAAAGATATATTAAGATATTTAACTTATTATTAGCTTTAGTAATATTCTTTATACCTAAAAAGAATAGAAGAAATCGGCCAGTAATTAACTACTAATTACTTAATATATATACTATTAAAGACTAAACCCTACTTTTATTTATAATAGAACTTAAGGATTAATTATAAAGTAAATAGATCTTTATAGCGCTAGATCTAAAAGAAATATATAACCTTATCTATATTAAGGAAGGAAATAAATAGAAAATGGCATTTAAAGCCAGGTTAGGACTTTATAAATATATAGTTATGCCTTTTAGTCTTATTAATATATCTATAATATTTTAATAGATAATTAATAATATATTATAATAATACCTTAATATCTTTATAATATACTACCTAAATAATATTTTAATCTTTTTAGATAATAAAGAAAAATATAAAGAATATATCTATAAGGTCTTAAAAGCACTATAAGATATTAAGCTATTAGTTAAACTAAAGAAAAGTTTTTTTTATATTAAAAAAGTAGACTTTTTAAGATATACTATTATATCTAAAGAAATTAAAATAAAATAGAAAAAGATCTTAGCAGTAATAAAGTAAAAAGTACTTAATAATATTAAAGAGATATAAGTATTTCTAGGATTTATTAATTACTATTAATAATTTATTAAGGATTTTAGTAAAATTATTAATCTATTAATAGAACTTATAAAAAAGGATAAATTATTTAAATAGAATAATAAGGCTTAGGTAGCCTTTAAATAGCTTAAGAAAGCTATCCTTAATAAACCAGTCTTAGGGATATTTAATCCTAAAAAAGAAATCAAATTAGAAACAGATATATTAGATTTTACACTAAAAGGATAGATTAATTAATAAAACGACTAAAAATAGTTATACCCTATTGCATTCTACTCTTATAAGTTATATAACATAAAACTACACTACCCTATCTATAATAAGGAATTTCTAGTAATTATTAACTGCTTTAAGGAATTTAGATATTACCTTATAGGAAGTAAGTATAAGATTAAAGTATATATAGATTATTAAAATATTTCTTATTTTACTATAATATATAAATTAAACCAATAATAACTATATTATATAGAATACCTATATAAATTTAACTTTATTATTATTTACTATAAAAAAATAGAAAATAGAAAAGTAAATATAATTAATTAATAACCAGATTATAATACTAGCATAATAAAAGTAAATAAATAAGTATTAAAAAGAAATAATAGAGGAGAATATATATTTACTTAATAAATAAAAATACTAAAATAGATATAAATAGAAGTAACTAAAGAAATCCTAAAGAAATTAGAAGAATTTATATAAGAATTTTATATATATTTAATATATAGACACTAAAAAGTAATAAAAACATTTAAATAACTCCTATAATATAAATATAAAGTATTATAAAAGATAGTTAAGAAAGTAATTAAATAATACAATATCTATATATAAATAAAAGTATATAGATATAAGCTATATAGAGAACTATAACCACTTAAAGTTATAAAAGCACTATAGAGCTTAATTATAATAGACTTTATTATTAAGTTATTACTATCTAAAGAACTCTTAATTAGAATTTTTTATAATAGTATTTTAATTATTATTAAAAGACTTATAAAATTCTTAATTTATATACCCTATAGAGAGATAATAAATATAGAAGTCTTAGCCTATATCTTTTATGATAGGATAGTATAAGAAAGAGGAGTACCTAAAGAGATCCTAATAGATAGAGGTACTACCTTTATTAGTAAATTTTAGAAAACTTTAATAGTATATATAGGAGTTAATTATAGACTTATAATAGCATTTAGACCTTAAGTAGATAGCTAGATAGAATAAATAAATTAAGTAATAAAATAATACTTATAGTATTATATTAACTATAAATAAAACGATTAAATTAAGAAACTACTATATATCTAATTAGCCTATAATACTACCTATAATAAAAGTATAAAGCTTATACTATTTAATACTAATTTTAGTTATACTTTAGTAATATATTATAATATATAATAGACTGAGATTATTAACCTAGTAACTATAATTAAGAGTAAGGATCTAAAGAATATATATAATAGACTCTAAATAGAACTAGAATTTATTAATAAATAGATATAAAGGTACTATAATCCTAAAAGATTAAAAAGACTAATCTTTAAGGAGAGAAATATAGTATACTTATTTATAAAAAATATCACTATAAAACAATTAAGTTATAAACTTAATTTTAAATATATTAGACCCTATAAAATTACTTAAAAAATCTTAAAAAATAACTATAAGCTAGATTTATTAATAAAGGTCAGATTATATAAAATCTTTTATATTATACTACTAGAATTAGCAGCTAATATAATCTACATTAAGATTAATAATAAACTAAAAGAAATTAATAAATTAAAAACCTATAAAATAAAAGTAATTAAGGAAATATAAATAATAAATAGTAAAAGGGAATATTTAATTAAATAGAAAAACTACTTAAAAAGTAAAAATATATAGAAACCACTAAAATACCTTATTAATACCTAGTAATTTCTAAAGAACTTCTATTAACCCTAAAAAAAAAGGAATTAGGTATAAAACTCTAGTTAATAACCCTATAATCTTTTAATAATTAAATATTATTTAAAGTAAATAATTTAGCCACTTAATAATTAAATAACTCTTAAGTTTTTAATGCCTTTAACTTATTAAGATCTTTATATCTATAATAAACCATTTTAGTAGCCTTTTTATAAAGATACTTCTCCTAATAATATAAATACTATAAATAAACTAGAGCTTCTTAAAGATTAGCCTTAGCCTACTCTTTCTACTTATTAATTTAGTCTTTTTTATATAATATATATATAACTATTAAAATTAATAAAAGAAAATATAAAGAAAAGAGAAAGATAGATAAGCTTAAGAAGTTATACCCCTAAAATTACAGTTAGTATACTTCTTAAAAATGCAAAAATTATATTACTACTTACCCTTAGTAACTATATATTAAGGATAGTTGGCCTAAAAATAGGCAGAATAGTAAAGTATCTTAAAACTAAATTTATAAATTAAGTTAAAAATATCTTCTTAATACTTAAAAGCTATTTTAAGATAGTTAATATACTTAAAAATATAACTAGATATATTATTAGCAGGAAAAATATTTATAGGAATAAGTTTAGAATATATCTATAAATTTATATTTAGTTACTTATAGGCCTTAAGGATAAGACCCTAAAAAGGGGAGAGATTATATTATAACCTAATATAATCTTATATATATATATATATACCTTAATATTTTTTACCTAATTAAGAACTACCTACCTTATATCGGTTAAATATATACTATTTAACTTATATAATAAATAGTTATAAATAAAGTTAAACTGACCCTATTTAACTTATATATATTATAGTATATATATATATTTATTTAGCAGTAAATAGAATTTAGCTTACTAGCTATTAATAATACTTCTTTACTTTAATAAGCCTTATCTATACTATTAACTATTAAGAGATATAATACTTTATTAATATATTTAGTTTAATGCCTTATATATCCTGTAAATATAAACCTAATATAGACTAGTTTACCTGTTTAGAAACCTAACCGTTATAGTATTCCTTTAAGGTATTAAGTTCCTTTTTATTAAGGTTATAAATTTTCTAAAGTAATAAGTCTTTTAATTTAAGCTATATTTTATAGTCCTAGTGGCTATATTATAATATCTTTATTTTAAGTTCTTTATTAAATAGTTTTTTATAAATATAGTATTCTTTTAGTATATTTTTAAGTTATTTTTACTATTCTTTTTTCTTAAATTCCTTTTAAGTTTATAATTAATTATTTAGGCTATATAGTTATATTTTAAAAAGCCTTAAGATTTATTAATTTCTTTATTTTTTGCCTTTTATATACTTATATTTAATTTCTATTAAAGGTAGTAAATTCTTTATTTTATACTTATTTATACTTTTTTTATTAATTAGAGTTTAAGATCTTTTATTATTTATTATAATCTTTTTATTATTACTATTAGTATTATTAAAAAAGGTAATTTAGCCAGTCCTTTAGTTAATATAGAGGTTCTTTTTTTATAGCTAATTAATACCTAAAAAGATATTAACTTCTTAATCTAAAAGAAAGATATTAAAGTTTATTTCTTAATTTTTTCCTTAAATAAAAACCTTAAGGTAATTAATCTTTTAATTAATAATTTTATTATTATAATTAAATAGTTAGCCTTTTATATTAATAAGTAAATAAGGTTATTATTTCTTTCTTTATAATAGTTATAATTATATAACTATCTTTAAATTAATAAAATTTCATTTAGCTTTATAGTTAATCTATATATTTAGCTATTTTCCTTTAATTTAAACCTTTAGTATTAGGCATTATAGTATAGGATCTTTATATAGTCCTAAAGTATTTATTAATTTAAGTCTCTTTTATCCTTACTTTCTGCTTACTTATAGCTCTATTTTTATAAAAAGTATATTACTTTTCCTAAACCATTAAGGTATACTAGCTTATAGTTTTTATTATTATATTTAATTCCTATATAATATTTTATATTATCTTTTAAGTTAAATTTATTATCTTTTAATTATTAATATAAGTATTCCTTTAGTTTTATATTAATCTCTATTAGATATATTTATTTTTATCTTAAAGGTATATCCTTTAAGTATAGGCTATTTACCTTTTATTATCCTTATAGTTTTTCTATATTTTTTAAATTAATATTATTAACTAATAGTTTCTTTAAATATATATACTTTTCTAAAGTAATTTCTTTAAACTCTTTTTCTATTTTATTAATTATTTATTATAATTATTTAATTCCTTATAAAAGGTTCTTATTTCTATAGATCTATTAGTAATAAGGCATATTAAACTATATTTTTATTACTTTAAGGTTTTTATATTATAAATATATTAAGTATTTTTATATTTCTTACTTTAAATAAAGTTAGTTATTTAATATACTAAATATAATAATTAAGAAATAATTACTATTTAATTTATTTTATTTATATAACTTATATTAATAGTTTCTATATAATACCTAAAATACTTTATTATATTTAGGGTATATTGGCATTATTTATAGGTTATCTTTATTATTAAATGCCAGTTCTAGGTATAGTAAATTTATTATATTATTAATATAGTAAGCTTTAATATAAATTATTTCTCTTTTATTTATATTTTTATATTCTTTAATTCCTTATATATAGAAGTCTTTTTATATTTAATATACTTATTTTTTATATTTATTATATTTTAGTTAATATTTTTTAACCTATTTTTAAGTAATTTACTTATCCTTTTATTATAAGTCTTATATATTAACTTATATAGCTTTTTTTCTATATTTTATAAATTATAAGCTTTACTATTATCTCTATTAATAGTATCCTTTTACTTTAACTTCTTATTTCTATATAGCTTTTCTTTTTAAAAGTATTATTTTAATAGAAATATTATTTACTAGCCTTAATAATTAGCCTAATTCTTTTAGGTTAAAGGTAATAGCCTTTCCTTTTTTAATAACTTTTAGTATCTATATTATTTTAAGTTCTTATTATTTCTTAAATTCTTTAAACTTATTATTTTTTTTCTTTTATCTTTTTTTATGCTATTTCTTATAAATATATTTTTACTTTTTAGGATCTTCTATATATTTATAGTAATTCTTATTTTATATCTTTTTTTTATATTCCTTTTAGTTTTCTTTAATAAGTATATTATTTTTCTTATATTTAGATATATAGTCTTCTAGCTTAATTTAAGTAATATTTAAATCTCTATTAAACTATCTATTATATCTGCTTTATATTATTTCTAGGGTTTAAATCTATATAACTATCTAAAGTTTATACTATTAGGTTAATTCTAAAGTTTACTTACTATAATTAAGGTCTTATAGTTTTTTAGGTTATAAGTATTAATATACTATATATCTAAACTGGTTATAGTTATAGCATTTATATTTAAATATATTATATAGTCTATAATTTTTATTATTTAATTAAGTAACTTCTAGAGTTATTAATCCTTTATATAATTTATATAAGGTATTATTTTAATTACTTTCTTATTATTATTATTAATTTTAAGAGTTACCTTAATTATTATTATTTTATTATTAATTAAAGTAATAAAAATTAAAGTTATTCTCTCTTTTATAGTTTACTCTCTTTTTTTTATATTTATATTATTATTTATTAATTTTAATTACTATAATAATATATATAATTAAATCTTTAAGCCTATTAGCTAGATATAGTTTATTTTTAACTTTTTTCTTTAGGCTTTAATAGTAAATTTCTATAAGTAAGTTATTATTTTATTAGGTTTTAGCGGCTAGCTATTAAAACTTAGCTAAATAGGCTATATAGAACTTATATTGCCTAAATATAAGTAATTTAGCTGCTATCTATTATTTTTTATTAATTACTTTAAAATTATCCTTTAGTATTTATTTAAAATTCTTTTAATTTCTAAAGATATTTTAAATATCTTAATCCTAAAGGTTCTCTTTATTCTTAAAATAATTCTTTATAATTAATTTAAATTAGTCTTTAATATCTCTTTAAATTAATAATATAGTAAATAATAGCTTCTTAATAGGGCTATCTAGCCTATTAAAAAACAGTTAAAAGTAACCTTTTATTTAAGTAAAGAATAAGATTATATTACTTACCTATCCTTTAAAAGGTTCTAGCTTTAGCGGCTTAAGTGCTTCTTTAAGGTCCCTTTTATAGTATTTATAATTACCTCCTTTATTAATTATAATTAGTTATATATTTATTTAAGCCTATAGGGTATAAATAGTATTATAAAGCTATTAAACTTTAGCTATTATTTTTATATTATTAAGTAATACTTTAATATAAAGAGGTATTAAAATATTAGTATTATTAAATATCTTAATAGTATAATATTACTTAATATATATATAGTATATATTAAATAAGAGCTATTAATATATAATAGTTAGGGTTTTAAATAGAAAAACTAATCTATATTAGGTTTATATTTATAGAAATATAAAGTATATATATTAAGTTTAGCTAAATATTATATCTCTTAATAATTAAATAATATATATTAGGCTTATTAATATAAAGAAGTTTTATTAATAGCTAATAAGTTAAGTTCTATTTAATACTAAATAGATATATATATATACTATAATATATATAAGTTAAATAAGGTTAGTTTAACTCTATTTATAACTATTTATTATATAAGTTAAATAGTATATATTTAACTGGTATAAGGTAGGTAGCTTTTAATTAGGTAAAAATAGTAGAGTGTATATATATATGCATAAGACTGTATTAGGTTATAATATTTAAGATATTTAATAAGTATTTTATTTCTTTTTAATTAATAAATAATAAAAAAGGTAATATTATAAAAATTAAATTAATAAATTTTAATTATTATTATCTTACTTTTAGGTTTAAAATAGGCTTTTTAAAATAGATATTCTTTATAAATTAAAAAATATAATTAAAAAAGCTAATTTAAAAGGTTAAAAAACTAAAAGAAGGTCTCTTTAATAAGACCTTTTTAATAAGCTTAAAAAGCAGTAAGTATTAGCTTTAAAGCTTACTTATTAAGTATATAATAATATTAAAAAATAAGTAAATCTAGCTTTTAAAATAAATAAATAGACTTTAATATAGAAACTTAATCTCCTAGATATAGCTATTAATAAAGTTATATATAGTATAAATAAATACAGTTAAAATTACATTAAGTTCCCTTAAAGAGGGTACTGCAGGTTAAGTTGGGGTAGTGTTAACACATTATAAAATGGATGTAATGCTGTTGGTATAGAATTTTTAATGTCAATGCTGAAAAGTATTTTGGATTGAAGATGAGATTGGGAGGATTTATATACTTTTGGGAAATAAGGTGTTTGTCACATCCTCAAAGGGCCATCCGTTTGTGTTTGCTGAGCATCACAATCAAATTGAAAGGCAGGCAAACATAATAGTCACTCATTGAGAGCTTAGGTAAGTATATTACTGCGGAAAAAGAAACAAAATCTGTATTTGAGCCCTGGCTGTTGAGTATGTTTTCATTCATGCGATGCAATGTTTTGGCAAAGAAATCATCACGCTTGGACTGACAGTCAATCATACTTGGTACCCCTGACCACTCTGTCTGAGTTTCATTTCTCCCACCTCCATCTTTCATCTCACTTGATATCGCTCTCTTCTCTGTAGATGGCTCTTATGAGCATCACTCTTGTGAGCACAGTACATAATACAGTAGCCCTAATCGAAATAGTCACAAGACATCGCTTTAAACTAACTCTCTCTTATGAGCTGGGATGATTTAATGATATCTGAAAGCTTACTCTCAAGAGTAATTCGCCCTCAAAGGCTCCTTTCTCATGAACTTATCCTCTTACGTATCGCTCTTCCCTCTGATGAGTCCCTTTTACGAGCCCCTCTCACGAGCCTACTCGATCACCGCAACGAAATCCTACAACACCTACTCCAACAGCCTCAACATCCCCTGAGAGAAACATAGACAAAACGGTGGGAAACTTATTTAAACTGCCGATATGATCTAGGAAGCCGAATATTTGTTAGATACTGCAAACATGGTATTCAAGACGTCCCGAGAACCGACAAACTGTTGCTTCCTCCCTATAGGCCATATTGCATAAGAACTACTCTTTGAGCAAAATATGAGATTTTGACTTCCGTCCTCTACTATATGGATCACATCGCTCTACATATCGTGGAATTTCTTTTTTTTTTTTTTTTTCCCACGTAAAAGGCTGCTGAGCTTCTTTAACCATTTATAGGGCACTGCAAAGTGCTGGCCTCGGCCGTAGTGCTATGAACGCAACCGAGCGGCTCGTCAGGCTCTCTCCTTTTAGCCGCGATGTCATCGCTCGTGGCACACTGCAGAAGCATTTCCAGCTAGGTGATAATAATTTTGGAAAGGCTCACGACAACCCTGGAGCCAAGACGTCAGAACTAAGAGCGAGTGAGGAATGGTACACGCGTCAGGGACACGAGATTGTAGAAAGGGTAGACCGTGGGTATGATTGGGAGGACCCGACGTCAGGAAAATTAGTCCCAGTGCCATTGGTCTATATGATGAAAAATCTCATTTAAGACATAGGGCGGAATCGGCATCCCTTAGGCGGTCGGGTTTATGTTCCGAGGCCTCTAAGTAAACCTCAGCTACTCCTGCGTCTACAGCCTCCCTAATAACAGGCCTGCCTAGCGGATGCTCTTTACTAGATGTACTTAATCCTCCCGCTAACCGGTAGCAGGCTCGTTATGATGTGTTATTCGTACCGATAATAGGGTGGTCTGTCAATACTCCTGTAGAAATTGCATGTCGGTAAAAATGCCTAATTTCGCGTCTTGAATTGCTAAGCATGTCACAACCAGCAGCTCCCTGTATTTAGTGCATAAGTAGACTCCCGGGGAAAAAACACATACAGCATAATGTATCGACTTGCATATACCACCGGGACTATACACATTCATTCATCACTTTCATAAGCTCTAGCTCACCAGATGCCAATAAAACTCCTTTACCTCGATAAGCCTCACTTGCTCTATTGACTTTTTAGGGTATAGTACTGAACGGTGCGAGTGGCACGTCTCTACGCGTATGTCTTAGGAATCATGACCGTCACATTATAGGTCTTTGCGATACGTCAGATACTGGGTTTTAGGGTTATTCTAGAGCGCTCGAAGTGCAAGAAGAATCTCACATTTCAGAGTAGAGGTAGGGCATGACCACTGGCTGAGCATTCATTGGTGATGGGTGAGAGATTTTTAATGCCTATTTTTATCATGCACATTATACAAGTTCTTATAACTATTTCAAGGTAGACGAATGGTGCCTTCAGCTACCAAAGTCGCCAGCCCTGAGAGAAACATAGACAAAACGGTGTTACCTGATCCATCCAAGATAACATCCACAATAATATTGCTTTTGCGGCCCATTTCGCGGCCTTGTTCCATACAGAAACGATAAGTGCCATTCGGCTCTTGCTGCTGTAGAGCAAGATATGCCGCAAGAGAGCAGCATGCACTTCCGGTCGCCGGATCTTCCAAACCGATCCCTATCATGCGCACACGCAGATTTTCCACCCTGACACCGTTGTCCAGAGAGACCACTCCACGACGATAGTACATGGTGCCAGTGAACGAAGGAGCCCATCCGTCGTCAAGTTCTGTGACCGGGCTTTTCCCAGCAGCGACACGAATAAAAAGATCCTCTTGATCCGACATATCAACGAGGGTATACGTTACACCCTTGACAATTGAAACGGCAGGATATTCCTGACTCAGCCTTGACGCTTGATCAACCAAGCTTGGCTGTGTATCGAGAATGTTTTGCTTGGGTGTACCACTGGACTGAATGTGCACGTTGTGAGGCACTTCTGCAAGAACAGTGCCGGTCTCGTAATTATGACGAAGAAGAATCGGCCCAGCATTGGCCGAGACAGAAATAGTTTCGGGTAGGGGGTCTGGTAGAGAAATTCCTGGCAACAGCTGGTGAAATAACATATAGCCTGTCCCAATAACAGGGTGTCCTGCAAAGTCTATCTCGCCGGCTGGCGTGAAGATGTTAATGCTGAGTTCACCATCTTGGCTCTGGCGTATAAAAACCGTCTCGGAGTAGTTGAACTCGCGTGCAATTGTCAGCATGTGCCCATAAGACAACGCTTCACCTTCAACTCCAACGACTGCTAGGGGATTCCCCTTGAACCTGAGAATAAAGACTCAGCTACTGGACAAGTATACGAGGAGGGAGGCAGAGCTAATTTTGATCGTACCGTGTAAGAGTGAAAACGTCAAGTGTTACTAGTTTATGGTGTAAGAAGAAGACTTGAGATGTTAAATCAGAGAAATGGTCTTACTGTAAGGGGCTTTAGAGGCAGCCATTTTGGCTTGTTTGTCTGATAATTTGGGAGTCGAGATGGATTGTTTTGCGCCACGAAGGAGCGGTTGCTCTTATGTATTTCTGGCTTCTAGGAGGGGCGATGTTGTGTTTACATTGGTGGCAGGGCGCAATGCTCCGGTTTTGGTGTCTAATCTACCAGACTGACTCACAATTTGTTGAGAACTTCCATTATTAAGCACGAGGCCGATAACGGGGGACAAGGTTTTAATTTAAAGCTTTTCGTTTTAACGGCACTAGCTTTAATAACACCTTCGGTTTAATAAGGTTATTATAGGTTAGATTTACCTGCATATCTAAATTTTGATATTTGTCAGCAGATTATGTTTATGTTGTGTTATGTGTAATGGCAAAAAGACCTTACCAAAACTTTAGCCATTCCCAGTAAAAGATTTTATTGGCTGTTACCGGTACGTTACAGCTTTAGCCGTAAATAACCGCTAAACATAATTGCCGAACTTGTTATCTCGCAGAAAAAGAATACCCTCGTTCCACATTATCCTTAGCTAGACTAGTTATGCTGCTGGCGAGAACACGTTTTTCTAAGGTTTGAATCCTTTTTCAAATTGACAAAGGCGAGGCTCTAGTTTGTTGCAAGTACCTTTCAAACCGCCATACAACCACCACAACATGGCTCTCATAAATCCCTGCCGGCACATTTAGGCGATGTTCTTCCAACCAGCCTAGCCCGACTCTACCAAAAATGGTAGGCTCACAACACTGTATCGTTGTCCTAGAAGAATGCCATTTCCCAATCCCGAGGTTACCGTTCACATATCATTATACAGGATATCCTTTAACGACTTTCAAGCAAGTTGCTGCAAGACTGCAGGACACTACTATTGCTATCATAACTTTGTCACATTTCCGAATAGTTTGCAGTTCGAATCGTACCAAGTAAATTGCTGTTGTTCTAGCCTGAAGCGGGTTTAACAGTATACCAAGGTCGCTGGTCTGGCATTGTAGAATATACGAATGAAGAAAGCATTTCTCGAACGTAAATCAAGACCAAATTCCAAGTCAAAGCAAATTAGTAATACCCACAAACAGATGATCCCACTTACACAGCCATCCGTCACAGTCTCAGTCCATCACCATGTCGCCTTCTACTTGCCCTTGGTCGAAGGCAACGGCTTATATCCAGACCTGGCACTTCCAGCGCCGTACTTGTCAAGGTGTCTAGCCCTCCACCACGCGTACCATTCTTGGGCTTTCTTGCGCTCCGCTTTTAATTCCTCTCTGTCATTATCTATGCCACATTTGTTGGTTCGACTGCCAGACTTTAATGAGCGGGATACAGTTCTGCGTTTCTGTGCCGAATTTCGTGACGTAGCTCTTTCGTGGAGGTCGGCGAAAGTCCAGAGCGAGGAATGGTGAATTCCTTTGTAGTCCTTGCTTTCTGTCGTGATGAGCGACTGGAGGGCCATGCTGGGCTCTCCAAGGGAGATAGAGGTTGCAATCTCTCCCTGGCATGTGTTGCCCTTGCTTCGTCAGCGGGCTCATGGGTATGCTTTCCATCAGCTGATGGTAGTGGTGGATACTGAACATCCTTCCGAGAGGATGTAGCGACCGGTGAGGAATCACCATCCCCTTATGGTCCATCGTCAATCGGGTAATGCTCCATCCGAAATGCCACATCCTCGTCTTTAGTGAGATATTTATCGAACATTTTAGTTCTTTCTTTGATCCAGCTCCAAGTCGAGGAGAAGCTCCTGAGGAACGTGAGCCAGTTCATATTGGTAGGCACCTTATCATTGATGTCGTTCCAGGTATTGTCAATAAAGGGTCTCTTGAGGGAGTCCAGGTCGAGAATGTCGAAGAAGGTCTTAGGCTCGCGGGTCGGGTCGGCGTTCCAAATGCGATAGTGGACCTGGCAGATTGCTTTGACTTCTGCGGTGACAAGAAGGTGGAGGAAACCTCTCTTTGTGAGGTAGGGGTTGGAATTTTCACCAGATAATAGACTGTATACGGCGAGAACGCTCAGTGGAATGGTGGAGACTGCGAGAAGAGCTAGATGGACGGGAGGCAATTCACCAAGTGTTTGAATGGCAGACACGACGATTGCGGGAGCCGCCATGTTGCTTGCAGCTATCCAAAAGAAGCTGTCCTATGAGCGAGATGATGTTTGTGGAGTAATGCGCCAGAAATAACTGAGCCTTGCTTCAAGAAGGAGAAGATGCAAGTTGTGAGGGATTGTTTGGGCCAATCAAAATTTGAGATCTTTGAGGGCTGTTGTAGTGAAGCAAGCAAGCAATCGAAGGAGCGAGCAAGCAGAGTTTGTGTCCTTCTGAGCCACGTCATCGCCTGTTGCTGCAGACAACTGCGTAACACGGACAAAGAGTGCTGTGCAAACAGGAAAACAGGGCTTTACCATATCAGGCTAAGGGGTTGGACGGTGTATAACAGGAGCTTTAAGGTGATTATCCTTGCCTTAACTTCTGAAAGAATGCCAGGACATTCGTGATCTTTGTCTTTTTTGTGGAATGCATGAGAAAGGCTACTGAATGTTTCTTTATTGTTATTTCTTTTGTCCATTTCGAAATTAATATAACACTGGCATGAAAGTAACATTGATGAGCTATCATCTTTGGAGCGCCATGTATAAATACAGCTATCTACACTTGCTACTTTCTCCCAACATCATCACCATCACTTCGCATTTGATCATGTGTCGATTCCGAGAAGACATGAGCGACCTCTCGTTGCCAGCAACGACGTACACAACCATGCTACAAGACAATCTCAGGCTTAAGAAAGTATGTCGGAACAAGATTGCAGAGACGAGGAATGAATATCGTAAGACACCTTTTATACCTTGTCATTCTTGGGCTAAATATCTCGGCCTTGGAACAATGGAGACTTCAGCAGGCAGCAATGCCACAACGAGCTCCACCAGTATCATACACGACGGCCTTTCTTGCTGGAAACTCGCCCACCACCAACATCCACGCCCTAAACGATGGCGTACTTACCAGAAACCAGACCTGCACCAGCATCCGCGCCGTACACAGTGACGTATGTCCCTGCTCCAACTCAGGCACCGAGAGTTGCTGTACCAAGCCCTATACCTCTCTCTGGTCACAGCCACCAATATGTCACATCTCAGACAGCTCCGCAGCGCACTCAAGAGCAAAATTCAAGCAGAGCAGAAGTATGTCGAATGTGCCAGACAGTGGAAAGAGGCACTAGACATTTTAGGCACTGCCGAAATACAGATGCAAGCCGCAGAGGCCAGAATGGCGGCGCTCGGGGCGGTCCCGGATGCACATGTGCTGTTGCAGCAGATGTCGTCCACAACAACATGAGGGGTACATGACTATAACGCACAAATGGTCAATCACGGATAAATAGAGTGGGCATATTTTGGTTTTTGACTTGTTTAGGTATCGGTATGTTTGTTTGATAGATATGGTGTTTAATGACATGGGTTTTCTTCTACATCCGAATGCTGGTCGGAAGCTGTCACACATTCCCTGCCTGCAAAGTTGGTAGATCTCGGCCTTTCGTTTTCGCTCCGACGCATCATGGAAGTATTTCAATCGACCATGCTCGAATAGGCCGCGTCTGGAGACCCTCAGTGAGTCTAATTGAGTGGCTGTGTTCCTGTTGGATACTCCCCTAGTCAAATCTCCACCATGATCGTCTAACTTCCACTTCAGCTCGGATATATCACAAACTGATGGAACTTGATGCGACAGCCATCGGAATATCCGTGTTTCGTCTCAAACTCTTGCTGTACTACAGAATGAGGTACCGCCACTATAAAAAGCTCGTAGAAGCACACCTATTGGCCTCGGATGACACCATCAGAAAGCCCCTCAGCATCCATCCTCACTCAAAATCCATTTCACCCAATCTGACAAAATGGCTCCCCTCCACGTAGGTGTACTTGTCTACGACTATCAAGCTATAGATGTCTTGGGCCCAACCGACCTCCTCCACTCTGCCACCAAGCCATACATCCAGACTCTATCTGGCTATCTGAAGATCGAGCAAGATACAATCGCCCGGGCCCCAGAGTTTGTCTTTCACCACATTGGCGTCACTCGCGAAGCCTTTGTTCTTCAAACAAGTAACATTACGATTGTCCCAACTACAACCGTAGATGAATGCCCCGAAATTCAAATTCTTCTTCTTGGCGGTCCAGACCCCATGAACTTCGAGCTTCATCCCAAGTACGTCGAGTTCATCAAAAAGCACGTCGCAGCGGGAAAACTTCTCTTCACCACCTGCACTGGAGCCGGCGTCGCTGCGGCAGCGGGAGTTCTTGACGGCAAGAATGCGACCGTCAACCACGGCGCTATTCAGCCTCTCGGGCAAAAGTTTCCTAAAGTCAAGTGGACTGATGAGAAGAAATGGATTATCGATGGAAACATTTGGACTGCGGGCGGTGCTGTCGCTGGAATGGACATGTTTGCGCATTGGATCAAGGAGAACTTTGGAATGGATATCATGGTTTTGGCTGCGTCGATGTTGGACTATGAGCCGAGGGACGTTGATGGTATTTTGAACGTCATTCCGAAGAGGTATGATGAGAATGGCAAGCAGTTGCAAACTCATGTTTTCAAATAGAAACTGGTACCAGTATCTCCCGAGCACATTATGAGAGATACCTAGGCAGGTTCCTGTTACATCATCCAAGGGATAATTGAAACTGTGAGTGTTGTCTATCGCAAATTAAGTCATCTCATGACTGGGTATATAACATATCTGAATCAAGTACCATCGCATCGATCATCATTTCCTCGCATCCGATTCTTCGACCGTAAACTCAACTTCCTTTGTAATCCCAGGCATTGAGGGAATTATTTCATCCGAACTAGCCTCGCCACCTCCTCCGTGAATGTACACGTTCCGATCATTCACACTTCCAAGCCCCGTCGTTGATCTGATAGATCTTCCATTACTCCTCTTCCAGTTTGATCCATTTCCGTCGGCGAGCATGATACTTCCAGGTTCGGGACCGCCTTTGTACTTTGAGCTTACGTTGTTGGACGAGAGAAGCGATCCGAAGATGGGTTTCAGCTTTTGGCGCATCCATCCCCATGTACTGGGAAGATTGGCTGTCACGACGGCAACAAAGGATTCTCGGACTGCCCAAGACGCTCCCTCGAAGGGCCCGCTCTTGGGGTTCTGGACGAGGTCAGTGAACTTCTCATGATACTCTGGTGTTGGAAATATACATACCTTGAGGATGAGGATACATCGTAACAAACCAGCAACCATCACGAATACGGCGCCAGAGAAAAGTACTACTAGTCCGTACTTCTTTACCTTTGGAATGCGAGCGCCCCAAAGCATTGGAATAGGGATGGCGAGCAAGTAAACGTCGGTCAGGATGTTGAGGCTGACAATGATGAAGATGTAGAGCCTGGATATCGCGGGGTGGCAGAAGTCTGCTGTTTGTCAGTGAATTGCTTAGATACCGTTGATCTCGACGTACTGCCTGGGTCGGGGTATATTTGCCAAAAGCGGTTAAACGGACGACAACTAAAGAGAATACAACATATAATGGCGATGTAGGTCGAGGCGATGAAGCCGAAGCCGATGTAGATTCGAGTTTTGTACCCGGTAAGTCCAGCCTGAAGTCCTTAGTCCTGTCACTTCGTTTTCATGCCGTGTCAAACTTACCGTGAGCCGGAAGTAGAAAGCGCATAACGCACTCTTGATTACCCAGAGACAGGTTGCGTAAGTAAGCCAACCAGCGATCTGGATCTTGGATCCTCCAACCCTGTCTCCAAATTCATCGCTATTCGGCGACAGAGCCTTGCGCTCCTCATCTGTCATGCCAGAATTTGTCAACCCGTGGAACTTTGCGCCAACAGTATACGCAAGCGCCGTCTCGATCGTATACGGAATAATCACCAGCAGCATGAGGTAATCGTCGGCCTCAAAGTTCCTCACGCCGACTTGTCGTATCCTGGCAAACGTTCGCAACCCAATAACCGAGATGCCAATAGAGAGCAGTGTAAACGCCTCGGCGGCGAAGGAGTCAGCACTACCCATGGCTGCAGAAACAAAAAGCGATGCGAAAAACCAACGTGTGCATAGGGGTCACGACGCAAGGGGAGGGGAAGCCTTTAAAGCCAAGTTATTGCCTGGAAAGCACGTAGCCACTTGCATGGATCAAGTCCGTCCTCCGAGGAACCATCGCCAATCACAACTCTATCTTGCAGCATCGTTCCGGTGATAAGAGGTCCGCGACCAGCAGGGGATGTCATGGGAATTAGATGCGGACGAGGCTTGCAGTAGTATTCTACGCTAGAAGACGATCGACATTCGCCAAGGATCTGGTGAAGAAACCGGCCTCTTAGCTGCCGACTCGAGTCATTTCTTCACTGAAGATCACTTTGAAAGTCTTGGTCAAACTTGATAATCAGGACGATCATCTTGTGTCAAAACGTGGCAGTGAGTCGTCCGTTTTGGATAACGCCTAAAGTTTCTTTGCTAAGAAGAGGAATGTTTATCGGTTGACGATGTTGTACCATTGTCTCGGGAAGAGGCCGAAGAGACCAATCAGCGACGATCTGTGTCAGCTCTATTTGGTCGACTCAGCATCTACAGAGTCAGAAAGAAAGGGCTCATGAATGGCTTACCCTGTTGAGACAATGCAACCGGGTTTACCGAACTTAAAAGCCCCTCCTTTCTTTGTGTATGCTCTCCGGACTTGCAAAGTCCCGCGCCCATTTCAGGGGCTACCGAATCCCCGGATATCTTTATTGCAGCTCCCCGACAAGCCACCCAAGCGAAAACTCCACTTTCCGTAGCGTGCAAGGATTGATCGGAAAGGATTCTGCGCCGCAGTCTGCTCAGGAGAAGTTATCTTCATGTGATATAATGATGTCTTAGAATGCATGAGTCGTGAACTGACACGTCAAAGGTCCTTTTGTTGAGTCTGATTGCAAAGATTCTCGATGATTGTCAATGCGGCAGATCGACCGCAATTGAACGCGTTCCGCTAAAGTGCCCCGCCGACCTTCTTAGCTCTCGTCATCGTTCCGTTTGTAATCTGTAGGGCGGACTACGATGATGGCTACGCTGAAAGAAGCTTTCGATTGCAGATCACGAAACTTTGAATTGGCAACGTGGGACTTGAAAAATGTAATTATGTGCTTTGGGCACGAGAATTTACAGCCTTATAGGGCGAACGTTTGCTCTTGTTGAGGTGGCGGGCGGCCAGTAACTAGTGGAACCGGAACGCTTGGTCGGAAGCCCAAATTGATATAGGGTGGCTGTCTCACAACATCCAAGTCTTGATCATTCTTCTCCAGCTGCGTATTTGCATCTTATTCCCGGAATCAATACAGAAACTCTCTAAACAGAGTTATTCAAGGAACTAATCACTAATCAGAACATCAGCCTGGACAGTCTTTTAATTCTTCGCTCCTTGAGGTCATTTGGGATTTCATCAAAACTTATAAACAATCTGGTCTAAAGGAGAAAAGAAAACTCAAGATTTTAGCCCTGGATGGCAAAAAGACTTAGATCAGCTAATAGAAATCAAGCTAAAATTGAATTAAAATTTAGGATATCTTTTACTAAGTTTATTTTGGTATCTTATATTATGGTCTGGTGTTTTGTTGCTTGCTGAGGCTGATAAGCCGCTGAGCTGAAGATCATAACGGAAACAACTCCATCTGAGCTTGCCAAAACATGCTACAGTGATGGCAGGTAGCCACTGTATTTTCCAGTGAGCCAAGATTGCCCCACTTTAATCTTCCTTCCCTCAAGCATCGCCATTGCATTGTATTGCTTCATTGCCAAAACACCACAAAATCATGACGGTTTTCTTTTCCCGGCCTTTCTCGCTCGAAGAAGCAACAAAGACCAGTCCCGAGTCTGAAGCTATATTTGCGGATACTGGAGTTCGCATCCATCCTTGGGAAAGGGTATTCTCCAAGAATATTGCAAATGTCGCCATCAAGATCTATCGTCTCATCGGCGAATATGTCAATATCTGGCTTGGCGACATAAACCCCGAATACTGGACACGTGGTACCCTCCAAAGTCTGCATACTCTCCTTCTTCACGCCCTTAGTCATATCGATGAACCGAATCAGCGGAAAGGCAGGCTTAGCCAGATCAAGGCTCACTTGATGGCATGCGCTTTTGCAGACGCCTGGCGTGGCATGAAGCCTACTCTTCATCCAAGGCATCTTCAAAACGCACGCCTTTTGTTCTCCATTCCTCACCACCAAGACCCCACCGACAAGACCACGGCCGACGAGAGCGACAAATCGGAGGCTAACCCTTCTATTCCTACACCTGAAAGACCCCGAACGAATTCCGTGACCCGCAAGGATCCTGCAACCGAGCCTTTCCTTGAGACTTCCCCCAAGCAGTCGCGCTGGCAGGAGATTGCTGTTTCAGTGACGACAGGCGATAACACCGAGGTACTTTCACTTCCTATACAGGTTTGCAATATTGACTTCTACAGCTCCGCTCAACTGATTGCGACTTGATTCCCGAACTAAAACAGCACCAAGATGGCGCGAAGGATAGCTTCCTAAAACTGCTACACAGACTTCCCATCCTCTCATCAACCGCCGTCGGCGAACTAGGGCGTGAACGGGAGATCACATCCGACCGTATCAGAAGTCTGAACGATGACATGGCCAACGCCAAAGAGTCCTTAACTAAGCTCAAAGATTCCGTTTCTACCCTCATGGCTGATATGGAAGCTCACGCAGCGAACGAGAAGGAACTGCAGAGCGCTAAGAACGTGATCGAAGCCGCAGGGTCTGGAGTTCGGTCAACTGTATGGAGAGTCCATGAAAAGGCAAAGTCGAATACGTCCGCCACCCTTGAAGAGAAGTCTCAGGAGCTTGAGGAGGTAAAAGCGCGACTGGGCAGGCTGATTGAAGAGGTCGAGGAAGCTCAGGCATAGATGAACATCACAGATGAGAAGGTTAAGCGTGCCCCGGCCCAGTATGATGAGTACCGTGTTTTCATCGAAAACATGGCCCTACTTTGCGATACAGGACCCAAGGGACTGGAGAGGGTGGTTGATGCTTTGAGTGAGCATGGACTCAAGTTTGAGACGTTAATTTAAGAGCATGTAGGTGATGGACAAAGCAGCGTTGCCTATTGAAACGGAGGTACCAGGAGGCGCAGGCTTCAGAATGATAACAGGCGTGGAAAGTAGCTGAAGTGCAATCTTTTGCGGATCATGGATGGACGATGGCTTTTCGGTAGATATCTTAGTGATGGGAGGGAGTTTGTTTGTACCAGACAATTGCAGAAAATCTTACGGCTTCACTGACGTCATCACTGAGATCAAAAATAAAATAAACCACAGTCATTAAAAAAAGCAAGATCTTTTGATGTATCGAATGTTCATGAGCGAAAAATTACCTCCTCAATCTACTATGTACATCCAAGCATATTAAACAAATAAGCTAAAAGTCCTTTTTCGCGGACGACCAAGAAGTCTCGAAAAACCAAACAAATCAAGTCATTTTCCCATATCCAGCAATATCCCAGTCATTAACGCATAACTTCATAAGCAACCCTTGTCTAGTCAGTTGCTTCGATTGAACAAGCTCATCCGCAAGCCCCCTTTCTTAGGCTTCTGGTTAAAAGAGCTCTGCACGCTGACGGGTCGATGTTCGAAACTGTCGATGCTCTCCATGCGCTGAACGGGCTGACGGACTGCGGGTGGCGGGGGCTGCTGCATGAGTTCCCCGCGGAGAGCTTTGCCCACCTGGTCATGCTGCCTGCTATAATCATCATGCTTGGACTTGGCTTCGATGAAGCGGTCTTCAGCTTGGCGACGTCGTTCTTGAAGAGCGCGGATCTCATCGTCGAGTTGGTTCATTTGGGCTTGAGCGTCGTTCATGAGAAGATCATACTCGTGGATCTTCTGCTCAAGAGGCAGAAGAACGCTCTTTTGAATGGAAGGGCTGTTGAGACGGTTGATGTCGTTGCCAGGGACTGCTAGACGGTCTGGCGAAGGCGCGCGACGCTGCTGATGCTGGTCTGAGGCCATGGATTGAGAAACACGGCTCTGCTGGGTGTTTGGTCCATTTCGGGGAGGTGACTCTCCATGAGGTCGGGGTTCAGACTCCGAACCGCGGCGCGATTGTCGTCTGTAGCGACCACCGTCTCTAGGGCCATTGGGCTGCTGCTGCTGAGGACCTCCGTCCATTCCGCCAGGATAAGTTGGAGGCATTGGTTGCTGAGGACCTGGGCCTGGATGTGGACCTCTGGGAGCGTTGTTGTTTGGACCTGGAGGCTGTCTTCTCTGACCGGCATTGCGAGTGACCTGACCAACTGGAACAACACGCTAATAGCGAAAGGTTAATTACGAGGCTCTGGCGCGGAGAAAAGATGTTGCAGAGAAATGCATTCTCTAGCGCGGGAGAGAAAAAAACTCACCTGTTGGTGCTGTTGTGCTTGTGCCACAATGGCGTCCTGCAGCGCCACGTCAGAGGTAGGCGAGCGCATGTCGAATTCTTCACTCTGAGGGCGAAAGTCATCGAGTTGCTCGGGCGATTGAGTGCGTCTGTATCTCGGGCTCTGGCCATTTCGCGCAGCACGAGCTGCTTCGCGGGCGTCACGAGCAGTGCGAGGCTCATAAGCTGGATCCTCTAAGGTGTATCTTGGCTGAGCCATTGCAGCCATGATTCCCGGGGTCGTGATGTGAAATGCGGTGAACGAACACAAAGAACAAAAAGGTTGGAATGAGAATGCCTTACGAACAAGACATGAAAATAGCGGGTAGAGAGTGAAAGGAATGAGAATCTACACCGACAATGTCAGGAGCTGATTCATGTTTTAGTGACGGTCTGGAAAGGCAAAGGCTGGAGAGCTGGAAATGTTGGTGGTTGGGTTTGGTTTGACAGCCAAGTCGAGTCGTTTCTTGGAGGTTGGGGAGTTTTCTTAGCTCCAGGGGAGTGACCCACTAAGACACAACACCAGCCACTGCCCGCATGAGACCTTGAATACAGGGTGTCAAAATAAACTCAGCGAAAATATCATAATTTTAGACTAAGTTTACATAGGCCCTTTTGTCACTCAGGACCAAGGCCGGACTGTATAGCACAGTTAAGACAGTGTCTTTCTATTTTTACGAAGAAATATGCAGTACTCCGTAACACGTATCGCTTCGTATCCATTAATCGAGTACACGTTGAAATCACCTGCAATGGAGTGTTCTTCTGCACTCGTTATTGATCCACGTGCTGAGACAGCGGCGGCTAGATGCATCCCTTTGGCTCCAGGGAATGCCATGCAGCATCGGGCGTTTATCTGAGGCTGGGTTTCGAAAACCCGGTATTCCCAGATTGACGGGCGTTTATCACTTCGTTAAAGCAAGAAATTCGAGATGAAACGCTTCGATGACTTGCTTTAGTGTTTTGCTATTTGTTAAACGAGCCTAGTCCAGCCGTTGGATTTTGGCCTTGGGTGTCTTGGCTGGTGATGCCCGCAATTCGGGGTTGCACTCTGCACGTCAACGTTACACAGTGTTATCTGAACGCGCGTCGAGGCAGCAACCAGCAGTACTCAACCTTTCGCATTAACTGAAGTTCTTCTTTTGGGTGCCATGAGAAGGTTGGTCTAAAGTACGTCGCACTCAATTGCGGCAGTTTATGCTTGCGACCGTTGTAGAAGTGTTGATTTACTCGCCGTTCGTTACCTTGGCCGTAGACTCTTATCGCGTCATGGCTGGCAAAATTTTCGCGTCAGAAGCCAAGCGGCCCGTCCCATCCCATCCAAGCCCAATCTCACCGCCATCGATGACCTTGACTCAGATCTCAAACACAGCCCAACGTTTGTCGCATACAGGGTAAATGCTTGCCGATGTCCAGCCCAATTGACAGCGACACCTCACGTCATTCAAGCGCAGCGAAATGACCCAAGATACGACCGTGCCAAAATTGGTCACCGTCATAATAACAACTTCGCCAACTCCATCCGCGCCATCGACGGAGCTTGTCTCTACAGTCCTCGAATCATTTGAAGAGCATTGTCACGCTTTAACATTATGTAATGTTATTGTTGTATTCGACACCTTTGATCAGATAGTACCTACAGCGCGACTGAAGAAAGGACAAGTCACGCCTCAACAGGCAGCAGATTTTGACGAATACAAGAAGAATGTCAAGGACCTGATACTCAAAAAATATCGCCATGTCGGTGCTGACTTCATCCAACGGTATGCTACGGCGGAGTATGGTAGTCCTAAACCTCAGAACACCGTTGACTACACGATATCGCAAACCAGCGACAAGAAAGTCACCTTTATAGAGCCGGCGAGACGACTAGGGTTCGGCCTTGCAGTCAGATCAGCCTTGAGGGCAACTCAAACTCCTTTCGTCTGGGTGCAGCAACATGATTGGGCTCTACTTGCAGACTTTCCCATGGCACCTCTTATACAAATCATGAAAGCATATGATTCGCACCATGAAACTCCCATCAAGTATATATGCTTAGCTGCTATTCGCATGCTCTCACATGCCATATCTGAACAGCATCCCGTCCTGCGAGAGCTATCATCATCTCTTACACAAAAATACGAAGATCCGACACATCCTGGTGTAAAAATACCCCTGACACCGATTTACTTCTGGCATGATAAACCCCATCTTGCCTCAACAGCGCATTACCTCGAGAGAGTATTTCCCTCACGGTTAGCTATGCTGCGAGGAGACTTTATTGAAGACAAGATTGGACAAAGAGCTCGCGCTCAGATGAAGGAAGGTCTCGTAAGTGTATTTTCTTTCCATCTTGGACGAACATCGTCAGTTGCTACCATGTGAAAGCACCTACTGACGACAAGCAGTGGACGAAATGGGCTACTTGGCTTTACTACCCTGATGACGGGAAACAACTTTGTTTGAAACACCTACAAGGGAGGACTTGGGCGGGTGCTGAACGACAAGCCGATAGAGCTGCTATGTGGAGAGAAAGGAATGAGGCTGAACGGGCAGCTCAAGACGACGGCTGATCTGGGAGAGATCAACAAGATACCCTGATTGATAGACAAAGACCGCGATTTATGATGTCACAGTAACTGAGTTATGACAGGAAGCATAAACTGCCGAGAGAGTTATGCAAGGTATCCCAACCCTAGACCATAACGATGATGTCGGATGGTTTCTGCGATCAAGCATTCAGATGCCCTGACCTTAATCGGCTTTCCCCGCATGACGCTTGACTCGCGCAGCGGTTAAAGAAACTCCCCATCCTTGAAGCTCTTTTTTGCAGGATCAAGACATTCTTAACTAAGTAAACGGCGCGTGCCGCATTCAATTGCCGATGGATCTTTGCGGGGTGCCGACCCCTCACCTCGAGCCGATCACCGTTTTCCATGATCGGTGAATCATCATAGCGACTTGGCGATCTGGGGAAAATGAAGGATAAAACGAGTTTATAAAGGCGTAGAAGATCCAGGGTGAATTGACCGTGATAAACAGTCTAAGAACTATTCAATTGACACAATGAGACTCTTGACGCCCCTCGTCATCGCCTCCAATGCCATCCTGGCAGCGTCCCAACTCATGGGAACGCCGTCTTATGAGTTTCTCTATACCGTCAACGCAACCCTCGGCGAACGTTGGCCGATTGGTGACTACGGTCAAGGTAGCCGGGTTGTGATTCCCATCACCGGCGGAACCTTCAAGGGACCCAAGCTTTCGGGAACGGTCACTAACCTTGGTGCCGACTGGGGTCTCACCGACACCAAGGGCATATTCTTCCCCGATACCCGATACAACCTGAGGACTCATGATGGAGTTGATATTTATATTCAAACTTCGGGTCCGACGCAGCCTGATGGAAGGACGTTGTTGAGGGGCGTTTTCCAGGCAGCGCACCCGGATTATGAATGGTTGAACTATGTCCTGGCGGTCGGAGTGCTACAGAGGCCTCCAGCAGAGAGCAAGGGTAAATATGTTGTTATTGACATGTGGGCAGTAAGTCACTCAATTCTGTCAGGAGAGATAGTATGCTGATCAAGATATAGATGGTTTTGCCGGACTGTAACGGGAATTGCTAGGGCGAGGCCGACGGTGACATGGCCAGGATGGACATAAACTCTCTATGGATGGACATGGCGTGAGTTGATACACCCTGGCAGAATGTGACCGCCGTGATAATTCCGATTTGAAAAAGTCAAAAAAGCGCTACAGAGTTCAGATGATCGAACTAGTTGTGGATCTGGGGTAATATTACATCGTCAATGGCAATACGAATGTACGGAAATGGGGATAAAGTTCACAGGGGTTGTATACAACAAATAAATTTCCAACTTCACCTGCTGACTCAACATGTGAAGAACTCGTGAGGCTGCTAAAACACGCATCTCTCACCTTTCATGGAATAGTGATGATGAAGCAAATGTACAGGGATCAAAGTGCCGTATTCCGTATGCTTGCAGCTCAGCCGTCATTGACAAAGAGGATGTTGCATTTGGAGACCATTCGACACGCAATGATTCGGAATGTTATCCGGTTCCTGAACAGTTGTGCAATGGTTCTTACTGGCGACAATTATCGATCGGCTAAGCAGGGGTTCATGCTAGTCGGTGCTGGAAAAGACCGCGAACTAGGCCTAGACTTTAACGGTTGCAGTTAAAGATACCGGAAATCACTCTCTTGGGAGTTTCTGTATTGCCAATCTTCAAACGACGAGGTAATGATTGTGCCACGATTTCACATATGAAGACGCAAGATTTAATTTAAGAATGGCCTCATTCCAAGAAATCTGTAGCGCCCCTAATAACAGAACCCATAATAACACTAGTCTCCATCTCAAGTAGATTATCCGGACCGATATCTCTGCCCATCCTCACAACGACTGACTCGCAAACTCCTCCCCAATCCATTATGCACCCCGTTCATGCACCCCGGATCTAATTCCCAACCAGGCCAGCCGAGGTTTCAATACCCCTTCTTTTCCCCTCACGAACTCAACTACCGCCCTGCCAGACCATCCTCAATCCGCGATAGCACTCCCATGGTATTGCCGAGGGTTGCTGATCTGGTAGTGATCAACGGCGTCTTGCTGCTTCAGGAATCATCCGCGTATTTGCTCAAAATTATCACAAGGATCCCCCGCAAAATACAAGGGCATGGGTTTTGGTAAACGTTTATGCGGGAGACGGATATAAAATAATGTTGTCCGCCGGTCTTGTTGTCTTGCTTGGCTTTATTCCCCAGGTTCTCAGCGACACCTCGACTGATATTTGTTTACCGCAAGATACTATGCGTCCTACATTTTTGCTCTTTTCGGGGCTGGGGGCTTGTGCTGCTGCTGGCAAGGGTGATGACTTTGCGGCTAAATGCGCTGGTTTCAAGAACTCGCTGAAGCTACCCAACACCAAGGTCTGGTTCACTGAGCACGTGCCTGCTGGGAAAAACATCACTTTTCCTGACAACCACCCAACATGCACGCCCAAGAGCACTATCACTGATGTTGAGATCTGCCGTGTGGCTATGTTTGTCACTACTGGTCCCAAGTCAAACCTTACCCTTGAGGCTTGGCTTCCTTCCAACTGGACCGGCCGGTTCCTGAGCACTGGAAATGGTGGAATGGCTGGATGTATTCAGTACGATGACGTTGCCTACGGTGCTGGTTTTGGCTTTGCGACTGTTGGAGCCAACAACGGCCATAACGGCACCTCAGCTGTCTCCATGTACAAGAACTCGGGAGTCGTTGAGGATTATGTTTACCGTTCAGTCCACACTGGAACTGTTCTCGGTAAAGAGCTTACGAAGAAGTTCTACGGCAAGAAGCATACCAAGTCTTACTATCTTGGATGCTCAACTGGTGGACGACAAGGATGGAAGGAGGCCCAGAGCTTCCCTGATGATTTCGATGGTATTGTGGCTGGTGCTCCCGCCATGCGCTTCAACGGTCTGCAGTCCCGCTCTGGAAGCTTCTGGGGCATCACTGGTCCTCCTGGAGCCGCCACCCATCTTAGCCCTGCGGAATGGACCATGGTCCAAAAGAACGTCCTAGTTCAGTGCGACGAGCCACTTGACGGTGTTGCAGATGGTATTCTCGAGGATCCCAACCTCTGCCAGTACCGCCCTGAGGCTCTCGTTTGTAGCAAGGGTCAGACGACGAACTGCCTGACTAAACCCCAGATCGAGACAGTCCGCAAGGTCTTTGGTCCTCTGTATGGTAACAACGGCACATACATCTACCCTCGAATTCCTCCTGGAGCTGACCAGGGCTTCGGTTTCGCGATCGGCGAGACTCCATTCCCATATTCCACAGAATGGTTCCAGTATGTTATCTGGAACGATACCAAGTGGGATCCCAACACCATTGGACCGAATGACTACCAGAAGGCTTCTGAGGTCAACCCCTTCAACGTCGAGACATGGGAGGGAGACCTTTCTAAGTTCCGCAAGCGTGGATCTAAGATCATTCACTGGCATGGTCTCGAGGATGGTCTCATCAGCTCGGACAACTCCATGGAGTACTACAACCACGTCTCGGCTACTATGGGCTTGAGCAACACTGAACTTGATGAGTTCTACCGATACTTCCGTGTCAGCGGCTGCGGTCACTGTTCAGGTGGAATTGGAGCCAATCGCATTGGAAACAACCGCGCCAACTTGGGTGGCAAGGAGGCTAAGAACAATGTTCTTCTTGCCCTTGTCAAGTGGGTTGAGGAGGGCAAGGCACCCGAGACCATCACCGGTGTTCGCTACGTCAATGGTGCTACCACCGGAAAGGTCGAAGTTGAGCGAAGACACTGCCGCTACCCTTACCGCAATGTCTACCAAAAGGGCAACTACAAGAAGCCCGACAGCTGGAAGTGCGAGCTGCCCAAGTAAACGGAACGTCAGTGAGATGGTGCGGGTGGCGTCGATTATATGACATTTATTTCATAGCATATATAAAGCAGGATCGTCGTAAATAAGATGAGCTTTTACATAACACTGGTCCCTCAATGGTCGGGATAATTCGGTACCGAGCAACTCCGCCAAGGATAAAGTGATGTCAAGGAAAGCGACTAGTTACAAATTACCCCAAGGAAACCACTTCCTTGGAAGACTCCAAAACACGGGGGAGGATATGTGCTGTCAACATCAGTCATTTCCCCAGACGCGTTGCTGACCAGTTGCATGTCGGCTAGTCATTTAACACGAAAGGTTAATACCGCCAAGACAACGATCTTGGACAATCAAGAGGAAAAGTCGGAGCATCTGAGTCAAAAACAGTGAGAAATTGGGTTTCCCCCCTCATTTCCCCAACATAACCCCACAAGATCCTGAATCTTACTCCAACCAATGCGCCCTGTTACTCTGGAGGGCGCGAAGCTGGGTGAGTCAGGGTTTGGATGCAGCAGAGTGCGGCGCGTTGTTTTCTAGAACACGTAGGATGCTGATCAGTCTCCCCTCCCACCAAAGGACAGTATGTACCCGTCATGGATCCTCCTCTTATCAAGATAAACGGGAATAAACTCACCGGTACTTCTCAAGTCCGCCCGACCAGAATCTTACGATGCGTGACCCGTCCGCCTCAATGGCGATAGACTCAACACAATTTACAATACCACCGAGACTCTGTTCTATCTCTCTCCAATAGCAATACCTGTATTGCGCCGGTGTCGGATACTACAGACGGCATGCTGTAAAAGGCTGGGCGACTCCACTAAATGGCCAATGTATGTGTCAAAACAAGGTATTTTTCGCGTAACGGAAATGCTGAACCTTTTTTTACGTTCAATACCGCCGGCAGATTTCCCTTCAAGGTTTTTTTCTGTCTCCGACGCCGTATGAGGCGCAAATAAGCTTGTTACTTGGCGTCCGATTTAGCCGTGTGCTAGACCGAATCTCTCACCTTGAGCCAGCACTCGAGAGCCTCATTTCAACGACGGCCACTCTCCAGCAGAGCATATTTACTGATCCCCTTGCACAATTGACGCAAGATTCCGTTAAATCAACCATGCCATTCTTATCTCCGTTCCACTTCACACTGGAGATCTCTTGTTCATCTCGTTTGGCCAACCAATTCTCATTGAGCAAAGATCGCTGACACATAACGTAACACCAACTCCATTTTATTTTTTCGAATCCACGGCCCCGTTTCTTTTCGCTCATTCCAATGACCTGATGGCTTTTGAAGATTTGCTAACTGTTACGTGAGAGACTCAGTTCCCCCATGGGGTCCGCGAGTCTTTTTTTCTTCCGTGCGAGAGATAACGAGACGAGCGTTTTTTACAAGGTCTCCACGGAAGATAAACATCTGGAGACTTTTGGGCTTGGCGAATGTATATAAGATTTGGCATCGCCCGATGTTGAGTTCGGGTTGGTCTTCATCTCGTCAAACTGTCGCTGATCATAACCCGCCATTATACATCTTCTCACCTCGCATTGAGGTTTTATTACTGACTTCTATATTTTGTTTTATTGAATATGGGCGCTGAAGATAAGACGACAAAGACGCAGCCTGAGATGGCTCAACCCGAGCATCACCGCGCGGCATCCATTCGCGGCATCGACGGCGATGAGATCAACACTATCAACGATGGCGGCGACATCATGGACTCCAAGGAGCAATCCGACGAGCCCGTGCAAAACATTTTCAACCAAGGCGGCAAGAATTACAGAACACTCGGCAAATGGGACACAGTCTTCGTCCTCGTCACCAACCAAGTCGGACTTGGTGTATTGTCTCTGCCCGGTTGTTTGAAAGGTAGATTCTGTTCCCAACCTCAGCTAAGCCGTTTTGCTAATGTTGATCAGTCCTCGGGGTGATTCCGGGCATAATTGCCATCATTGGACTTGGTTCCCTCTCTGCCTATACTGCCTATGAACTCCTCCAGTTTTACAGAAAGTATCCCCACGTCGTCAACGTCGTCGATATGTGCGGTATCATCGGCGGGCGACCTCTTGAGATTATTGCAGGCATTGGTTTGATGATCAAGGTTATGATGACCTGTGCATCTGCTAGTGTGACATTATCAGTTGCTTTCAATACTCTCAGCAACCATGCCTTCTGTACCGTCAGCTTCGTCATCATCGCCGTCGTAGCTTGCTGGGTGCTCTGTCTTCCCCGAACCGTCAAATTCGTCTCGCAATCTGATATTCCCTCTACAATCAGTATCCTAGCCGCCGCTCTTACCGTCATGATCAGCTTGGGCCTCGATACTCCCTCTCAGGCTCCTCCCGGATGGGATCGCGAGATCCAGGTTATCGGCAACCCAACTTTCCGACAAGGTCTCAACGCTTGTCTCAAGATCTGCTACGCTTATGCCGGAAACATCAGTTTCGTCTCATATATGGCCGAGATGAAGAACCCTAGCCGTGATTTCCCCATGGCTTTGGCTTGCCTTGAGGTCTTCTCCATTACCCTTTATACAATCGTTGCTGTGGCAATTTATTGCTTAGCTGGAGATTTTACCACCTCTCCAGCTCTTGGATCCGCGCCTCGAATCGCCGCCAAGGTCGCCTATGGTCTCGTGCTTCCCTGTGTGTTCGCGACAGCTATGGCTTTCGGTCATACCGGCATCAAGTACATGTATGTTGTCGCCATGCGATCAATTAAGGCTACCCACCAAGTCACCGACCGAAGTGTCAAGTCTTGGAGCATCTGGGTTGCCTGTGTGACCCTTTACTGGATCATTGTCTTTGTCATTTCCAATGCCATCCCCATTTTCGACTCCATCCTCTCCATCTCCTCCGCCACCACGATCGCCTGGTTCACCTTTGGTCTCAGTGCAATCTTCTGGTTCCACATCAATAAGGGCCAGTATACCAAGAACTGGAAGAAGATTGCCCTTTGCGTCATTAACGGCATGCTCATCGTCCAGTCGTTGTTCATGAACGGCGGAGGCTTGTGGTCTTCCATTACCGAATTATTGAACATCTTTGAGAACGATAAGAGCTCTATCCGTGGCGTCTTCTCATGCGGTGACAACTCCATTTAGACACGAAAGTCAAGAACTTGATAGATATAGATATTACGCAGCAAGTACATAGCGATTGAATGATATATGATGATATTTTTTTGGCAATCAGAAGTCGCTTGATCAAAATGATAATGTTGAATGCGGGTCGTATAGACACTTACCCTTCACTAGGTGCATAGTCCGCAGAATCTCTCCTTTCCAGGGATCGATGGCAATTGTTTTCATTCAGCAGCGACAAGAATTGATAGTCTTGCCACCATGGCTGACTTAACACGGTATGGACACGAACAACCTGACAAAGTGGAGCTGGGATGGTCTGGCGATGCTTCGGGCCGACCAATGAAGGACGAGAGTGGCAAGGTGGCATCTCGAGATCTGAAGTGACGAGACCAGGCTCCGACGGGGCAGATCTGAGTCACTGTCGTAGGGCTGAAGCCGGTCATTACATTGAAGCTTGCTGAGAGTCCCCAGCCCTGAAAGCTCTCGATTTCTGTACTTTAGCGGTCTGCCCGATTAGTCAGTTTCACAAGTGCAAACGGATGCTGGAATTTTATTGCAAACGCAAGGCATAAAGCTCAATTCCAATGAGTCTTAATTTTTTTTTTGTTTAATCTCAAGAGGCCAATCCATACCGAAAATGACACAATTCAGTCTTTGCTCAAGTCATTTCGATGAGGGCATACTGCTCTATCAAAGTGGGGTCAAATACGCGATACGAGCGATACGCGATACGAAGGCTGACTTTATCATCGTGTCTATTTAAGAACAATGCCTGGTCTCCGATATAATATCATTACTTACCTTATTCAACGTTTACAGTATAAGTTATTTCAAAACTTCGATTCTTTCAATGCTTCCTATCTCACCATAGCTAGATGACCCAACCCTTGGCCTGCATCATGATCACAATCGCTCCCATTCGATCACGTACATCCACCTTCCGCTCCCTTCAACGACTTTCACCTATCCAAATCAACAACATTTCATCGAATTTACCACTTAATCACAGATGGATGACACAAGAGTGTAGCCAAAGCAAGACTCGACGAAATGATACTACAGGGCCCAATCCCTCATACCCAGCTTTCAATATCAACTCTCTAGGCCTTAGCAAAAGAAACAAGATAGCCTTGATTGTAATTCTGAGCATCTTTGGTACTATTGAGACTTGGGTTTGGTGCAAAGCTATTTGGCAATGGAGAAAAGGTCGTCGAGAAGCAGAACAGTGACCTTCCACCGGTCATGGATCACAGATATTAAACCATACAGGCACGAAATCATTGTCACAAACGATACGGAAGCGCATTCCTTTGGCATGAGATATACTTTCGGGATCGACTGTCAAAAGTGCCATAATACCGAGTATCCGGAGCTAAGCCGGCTATCATTACGTAGACATCGGATCTATCGGCAATTTTATTCGACAATCTGGCGTTGCTCTACTCCGTACCTATCATAATCAAGCAACTTTGGCGCGAGGCATGCAGGGTGAAAGCGTGTTTTATAGCAGTCGTTTGGAACAGTATCAACGACTTATTTACTCTAGTTGCCTTGCACTTTTGACATGGGCTACAAGGATAAAGACGAGATCTCTGGGGCACTGAATTGGCGCATCTCGATTGACGGAATCAAATGATCCTTTGCCTCGACCAGGGTTCTGGAGAAGTGATGCTGTAGCCGAGTGAAGGTCGCAGCGGGTACTGCCGGTGTGAGTTGGCAAAGAGGTTGAAGTAACACGCGCGAAAGCTCAGACGGAATTAACATGCCGATAGCAGAAGTCTGTGTATACTTCTCATCCTCCCATGCTATGGCGAAATTGGGAGATAAGGAGCGGGTGGATTGACATATGACTTGCTACTCAAATCATCAAGTTTTCTTAACTGCCAGGGCACTTATAAAAACAGCAAATCGTCTTCTACAGGGTATGTCAATGTCTTATTTCTCAATTGGACATCTCGAAACATCTGATAATGGTACTTTCCGGGTGCGGGCCACGCGTAATTAGACGCGCGTATTTCCGAGTGATTCTATACGACAATAATGAGCTAGGTCTCATCTTTTACGGTAAAACAGCACCGTATCTAAAATTAACTGCTAATTATGAGACATTAATTAAACGAACTTTAATCTTAGATTGTTGTCTGGCATTCAGGTAATGCATTGACCACTGCATTCAATCTGCTGCATGCTCTCCTAGGTGAGATTGATAAGTCCCACGACCTTCTTAAACAATGTCTCAAGAGACGTAAGCTTGTGAATGACTCGCCCGTGATTTTCTTCTCCATGGAAAAGACGGAAGCTTATAAACTGGAAATGAGGGTCGAGTCTAGACTTAGTTGATCCATGCTACCTATTTCCCCGGCATCTTAAGCGAATCCATAGCGCAGGGATTGCGTAATCTGTGCTCTCGCTTCCTCGTGTTTATTGCTTCGCCTCCTTTGACCTGAATTTCCTGAAGCAATTTTTCGGCCCCGTTTCTTGACTAAAAAGCACGGCTGCGCCTCCTTGCTAGCCAGTTAACCCCTTTTGACACATGATTCGTCATTTAATTCAGGAGAGTGTCTCAATCCCATACCAAGACTTCTTGCTCGCTCTAATTATTGTGTGTACGTTTTATAAAACTCATGAGCTTTTTTGGACTTGATAGCAGACTTGGCTTTTCGATCTTGCTCGGTTGATGAGAGAGATAAGCCGTGGAGTCAAGTCTCCCTCTGCGCTAGCATTAAAGTTTATTCCCCGCTGGTCGATCATTGGGCGAGATGAAAGTGTCATTGGCTGTAACTTGGGCGTTGGCAGCGGCTGTTCAAGGTGTTGATGTGTCATGGGACGACGACAGTAAGTCAACCGGTCTTGGATTGTTCGCTGCTGGGTAACTTACCATGTCCAGAATCTATCAAACAAGCTGCTAGTACTGTCGCGTATGGCTTAGTGAAATACTACACTGGTAACAATACCGGTGATACACCAGGCAACCTGCCAGATCCATATTATTGTAAGTGATGATGAAGAAGAATGGATGATGACTTCAGCATCTGATTCGAAGCAGGGTGGACGGCAGGGGGCATGTTCGGTACATTAATCGACTACTGGTGGCTTACTGGCGATGAGAGCTACAACAAGATTACTACACAGGCTATGCTGCATCAGGTCGGAACAAATGACGACTATATGCCCGACAACCAGACTATGACGGAAGGCAACGATGACCAAGGATTTTGGGCAGTGGCTGCGATGTCGGCAGCTGAACATAAATATCCTAACCCGCCATCAGACCAACCGCAATGGCTAGCACTAGTTCAGGCTGTTTTCAACGAATATGTTAGCCGTTGGGATACACAACACTGTGGCGGCGGAATGAGATGGCAAATTTTCACCTGGAACGCAGGATACGATTACAAAAATTCCATCTCGAACGGTTGCTTCTTCAACATAGCTGCGCGGCTCGCTCGCTATACCGGCAATACCACTTACGGGGACTGGGCTGAGAAGGTTTGGGATTGGGAAACCAAGATCGGACTTATCAACAGTGATTATCAGGTCCGAGATGGTGTCCATTTCGAAGGAAAATGCCCCAGCTCTATGGATACTAACCAATGGACCTACAACAGTGGTGTCTATCTTTATGGAGCAGCTGCCATGTACAACATGACCGGAAAAGCTTCGTGGAAGACCCGAGTAGACGGTCTGCTGGAGGACATAAAGACCGTGTTTGTGAAGAATGGTGTTATCTATGAGCAATTCTGCGAGGAACACAAGCTTTGTAACCTCGACCAACAGACCTTCAAAGGATACCTCGCCCGTTGGATGGCAGCTACCGCACTGGTAGCTCCCCATACCTCTGAATACATCACAGCGACGCTGCTATCGACGGCAAAGAAGGCCGCTGCTTCATGTACAGGATCACCCTCCACAGGGTTCGCAGGCAAGGCTGGCACAGCTTGCGGCTTCACATGGTTGACCAACGGGTTCGATGGGATCGTCGGGGTTGGACCGCAGATGAGTTCTCTGCAATCTATCATGTACACCCTCGCCCCGAAAGCGAATGCGCCAGTGACAACCAAGACTGGAGGAACGTCAAAAGGCAATCCTGGTGGTGGCCAGACAAACATGGATGTCGATGTGTCGAAACCCAAATATGCGAAGATCACAATGATGGACAAGGTCGGGGCGGGCGCCATAACATGTATGATTTTAGCTTGCGTTATTGGGGGTTCTGTTTTTGCTACTATATAAGTATTTTTTGTCAAATCAAGTTTTTCTGATTCTAGTATTAAGATTGAATAGCCTCTAACCTCCTGACATGGCTCGCGTAGAACTGAAAAGGTAGTCATTCCGCCGCAACGTGGTAAGGCATTATCCCATCCTTCTTCGACCCAATACTGTCTTTAGAATTTACTTATGCAACCTCTATTTAGCTGCATTCTACCAGCAGAATTGTGTTGCGGCTCTTGTCCGTAAAGCACCCTAAAAATGTCGGCATGAAAGCTCGGGTCGTCTCGATTCAATTGTTAGATAATTATCCACTCCTGTGTGTCGACGAAAGCTCGAGTGTCTCAAATGCCACTGATCGGCCATGCCACCACTTGACCTTCGCGGATGGAAAGTTGGCACCAGGACCTTTCAATACCTGACCAGGGTGCACCACGTTCAGCAAGACCAAAGCGATGAGCATCGGCAATGCGTCAAGGTAGAGCTGGAACTCCTCGTGTCGAAGGACCACATTGTTACTATTTGCACCACCACCAAATTCGACGAGGCGAAAGATAACTCGAACCTAGTCAACCGAATTAGCTATGGCACGCAAAGCTGTTACATCGGATACTTACCACGATGAGGACAAGGACTATATAGACAACCCAGCAGAGAGGCTTCAACCAACGGCTTCGAGTCTCTTGCTTGCCTATACGAACATTCAGAGAAAGCTCGCGATAAAAGAGGCCGTGGATAACAAGAAAGACGACCACGCAGCCAAGCTGGATGCCAATGCCAACCATATATATATGCTGTCCGAGTTTAGATATATCTGCATTGTCCGAAGCGAGCATGCCACCGCCAGCAGCCTGGATGATGAAACACATAACATCGAACATGACGAAGATTTTGGCAAGCCATTGTGCTGAGATGCGGGCTATGCGCCGCTGCGGGCTGACGAAATGGACAAGACGGGCGACGATCATGTATATGAATGCATTAATCCCTGAGGAGAGTATTAGCTGAGTATCGCACGTGGCAGATGGGGCTCTTACAAATCGGCGCCAGTAGAAATAGAAGAGTCGAGACGGTGACATAGGCCGCCTGCTGTTGGTCCCTGGCACCTAGGGCGCGAGCGATGAAACAGATGCACTCCCAAGATGCCCCCATGACGATGACCCAGCAGAATTTCTAGCCATGTCAGTCTGTTATTCCTCCATAGCATATGACGGAAGTACCTGTTTGAGGATAATTGCTTGGGTCAGGTGAGCCACCGTGGACAAGCCAAAGGCAACCGCAAAGGCTGTGTTATCCTCCCAATTGGGGTAGAATCCATAATTGGCATTGCAAGAGTCCGGGGGGACATAGCCGTACTTGTCGGACACTGCAGTTGTGCATGAGGGGGTTGCTGATGAAGTAGTTGAAGACGCACCGGCGAGTGTAGTGAGAGTCGTTATCATGGTAGACATTGTACGTATATGATAGATGTTCGAGGGATAAATCCTAAATCGAGATTTGGCTGATTGCTATAGAGAGTAGAGAAAATAAAGGAGGTCATGCAGCTTCTCGCGCATTTATAGCAACTGGCTCAACGCTGTTACTGGGAAGCCTCGCCAGGAGTCGTAAGCAGTGTCGCAAATAAGCCACTGAACCAGCATAATGGCACAACAATGCGTCGTTTTGAAGAAGGAAAACGAAAACTAGTTACGCGTTTAGATTTAGATGACATGAGACGTGAAATCCAATAGGTTATGGACTGTAGTCAAGCGTCTAGCGCACCGACCATCTGAATTGAGGCTCCATGATTGGCTCGTTCGTCGCTTTCGTCGTTTTGTAAAAATGGGAGCAAGAATGAGGGGCATCGGATTAGACCGAGCGCTACTACTTCCATTTTAGCCTGCATCAAAACAGCTTTCAGGAGGCTGTGTCGTTGTTCCCAAATCCACATCGCCCTTCCAACTTCTTACCCCTTGGAACATCTCAACCGAGTCTAGACAGTAAGGTCTCTTGCCTGACCCAAAGGCCACATGATGTACCTCCGCAACTCGTCAGGCAAACGTCTCCCAATATTCAAGATCCAGGACCGGGTGATCTGTTTCGAAAAAGAAAACCGTCTGCTCGTACTGCCGAGGAAGCATTCTTCTAGCATATGGTTCAGTATCAAGAAGTGCGCAAGAAGGATCTGGGCCCCGTAGTTGGAAGGGTCCGTGAAGCTGACATAGTCTTCATCTGTCATCTTGTTTGTCAGAGCGTAGCAGAGTACCATTTCCAAGAGTGCTATAACTGTTAGTCTTATTATTAATGGTGAAGAGAGAATAAAAACAAACCGTCTCGTGGCGAAGCTTTGCTCAGTAGAGCTAATCTCTCCAGTCTTGAGAAGTACTGAAGCTCAGCTTGTCCTTGGAGTAATGGTTGGAGTATTTTGAGAGAAGCGAGGAAGTCTTCAATCATTATATCATCAGTGGTTCCGTGTTGCTCCTCCATGAACTTCTCCATACTTCCAACCCACGAATCGCGCGTGAATTGACGGAACATGGATATCCCATGGTCAGTTACGAGAGTCGTCGAGATGAGCATCCATCCACGCATCATTGCTATAAATTCCATCAAACCGTCTGGCATATAGGTAGACTGGAAGGTGAGGCCGATGATTGCAGCATAACGAGCGTCTGCATCGGCTGCGGTATGACAAGGTTGCGATAGAGCATCATTTAAGCCTCTGATAGCTGAGATTCTGAGATTTAGAGCCTGCACACAGTAGTCGGCTTTATTGGACACAGTAAGGTGCTGGGCAGCAAGAGCTAGTATGCTTGAGGCCAGGAACTCATACTGTGGACTCGAGTTAGACATGGCATCTGGAGTCAGGTCGACGGAGAGACTTACTTTATGTGAGAGCGCAGCCACATCTTGCCATACAGCTGAGGCGCCATACGGATGCGGTGGATATGCTTCGGTGAGGAAATGATGGAAAAACCGCAGATGATCGAGGCATACTTTGACTATGGGCGCTGAAGGGACTGCCTGAGGATCAGGCAGGACAGCTGCGGGATAAATGCATGGTAAGCGCATGCGGCGACAGCCTTGACACTCGGGCCGGTGCTCAGAACACTTAACACGACGCCGCTTACAATTAAAGCAGCCGCGCCGAGTCTTCGGAAAGCCTCTGCCAGGCACGGGTTTGCGTCGTGGAGCTTTCGGTGGCGAGGAGGGCGTATCGCTCATGAGAGGCGAAGTTATGTTACCTGGATGCGGTGTGCTTCGGTGAAAAGGACTGCTTTGGTCGGAGGCGGATTGCAGCGGGGGTACGGAGTAGATATTCAAATTATGGGTGCCTGGAGGCTTTAAAAGCGCTGTTAGCCCGCCACCCCCCCTCCCCAAGATCTCTGTCCCGCTCAGCTCCACATGGGTTTGATCCAGAATCCAGTACTTAATCAATAAAACCTGTATAAGTGAATAAAAAAGAGACCCTGTTAACATCAATATATTAAAGAAATATCAATTTCAATAGTGTGTTACTATTTAACTCTTTCATTCTATTCAGTTATCTATCGAAACTGACCTTCAATTTCACTGTTATAGTCCTGGCAAAACTCAATAGAGGTAAGAGCATGTGTAGCTTGAAGGACCAAAGACAAAAATGACCAATAGACCTTCTCTTGAAGTGGGGTTTCAAAGGATACTAGGCAATCTGAACAACTGATCTCAACTTTTGCAAGCAGGTGCAAGATCTTCGGTTATCAGTAGAAGTAGAGGTGGTTATCTTGCACCAATGGATCTTGTGATGCCAATGAACCAGCACAATAGCATCTCGCTCTTGTGATGACAGAAAGCGGCAGAATGGTTTGATCGCGAAATATTCATGGTATAGACGGGAACCAAATAGCAAACCCATAGTCGAAAAGAGCTCATATTTCAGGAATGCCCTTAAGAAAAGACATTTTCCCCACGACTCAAGAGATGGAAAAGGCACCCAAATACGATCTAACTGATGTTGCCGATGTTGTAGCTGATGCAGCTGATGCAGCTGATGCAACGACCAGGGATCGTTGGAGAGCCATTCAGCTCTTGGTGGCTCTCCAAGTTTCACCCTCATCTCATACTCTGTGAGGACCAGGAGCGGCCGTGTTGGAGGGAGGGATGCCTGAAAGGGTATGATGGTCTTGTGTGTTCGGAGTAGTCTTCATTCCTTCTGTAGTCTTCGATTCGAATGATCATTTGAAAAAGGAGCCAATAGATCTTCAGCTGTGTCGGGAATTTTCGAGAGCGTTGGGGAAGTTTTGGTTTTCATAATGGACGAAGAAACTTAGCTTTTTGTTGATCCCAAGGAACGTATCCAAATGTATTGAATTGACCACTCAAATGGTAATGCAATCCCCATTGCCCGTTTTCTCCTGTATACTGTTTTGACTCGAGGCCGGCGAGGTAGAGGAGAGCCATAGCGTCCTGGAGTAGACCTCCAGTTTTGTCGAGACTGGTGATTTCCTTGAGCACCTCCCGCACGACGATATCGCGGTGAACGGTATACTGCTGTAGCATAGTGGGAGATGCTCTGATGAGTCTCCCGATGCAGGCTGGTGAGACCCAAGGTCGACGAGGATCTGTGTTCGGATGGGTGCCGGTAGCCGCGAAAGTAAATCCATATTGAGCTGTAGAAGATGAGAGAGGGATCTTCTGGTGGCTGACAGAGAAATATTCAAGTGTGTTGAAAAAGTAGGAGAATGCAAGTTTTGGGTCCGTAATATGACGAGACAATTTGTAGGCGAGCCCTAATTGACTTTCACTGTACTCATTCATCATTTGTTTTCGCAGCCTAAAACTTAACCTTATACGCGTCAGTCATCCCCATAGACTTTGACGGTACGGTTTCCTGTGAACTTAATAATGTGCATGTGATGAAGCTCATCGCGCAGCCCTCAATAACTCTAATATGTAATGGCGCTGGTGGAAAGGGGCGGCGACAAGGCATCGGAATTATTCTGTCGTAAGTTTCCAACGCAAGTTGATGTAAACCATATAAGCATCAAACGACAGCCGGGTCAAGGTAACCCCTCAAAGCTGCTGTACTTGTTACAAAAAAATAGAAGTCAAAGAAAGTCAAGAATATTTCATAGAAAGAGGTCGGATCACTTGTTTGTTAGACTTCCTATGTAGTCTGGGTTTTCCTCAGCTTAGAATTTATGTTGTAGTGACTGGTTAGCATTTGGTTGAATGTCTAAGTGAGCTAACGTTGGGTGTGTTTTGAAGTCAAGCTTGTGGCTGAGAGTTTACTGCCTTTGACTCGCCATTTCGAGTACTCCCCTCACGGTAAGATAAGTCATAGATCTTATAACACCAGTCTTGAGGCATTTCTCGTTCTTGTATTTCATCCTTTTCTCTGACTCTTCACGTATTCTCGTCCTACTCCTTAGCAATGCCCTTCATCATGAAAGGCGCCCTCATCTTTGGCGTCTCACTGTTCGCTTCAGCGTATGCCCAATGGCCATGTGGCAATATAGAGGAGGTACATCCACCTTTCGCCTGGTATAACTGTGTTCAAGAGCCGTGCAAGAAATACTTTGGTGCTATTGTCCTGGACTCCACGCTACGTGAAACAAATTGCTGCGCCGGTCGCTTCGACATCAAGGACTTGCACAGAACACACTGTAAAAACAAGGATAAAGACACCTGCCCAGTGGACTGCTGTATCGAGGGCGCTGACTATCGAGCTCATGGCATATCGACCGATGGCACGAGCCTGAAATTGGACCTCGGTGCCACCGCGCCTCATGTTCCGAAGGATCTAATTCGGGTAATGCCTTTGAAGGAAAACGAACGTTACGAGAATAAGCCTTTGGTCCGCCGACACGATTCAGAGTATACTTTCGATATCGATGTTCGAAACGTGCCCCCAGGTTACAAGGCCAGAGTGTCACTCAGTTGGATGTGGCCGGATGGTGCTAGATCCGAGAAAAAGGGTGACAAAGCCGGCGCCAGGTACGGAACCGGGTACTGCGATGCTACATGCGACAAGGGGCAAAGGTTCGTCGAGGGAAGAGCCAATTACGATGGATGGGTTCCGGATAAGCACGATCCTATGCTGGGCACAGGTCGCACCGGTGCATGCTGTCACACCATTGTGCTATGGGAGGGAAACATAGAGTCTACGGATTACCACTGGAGTCCCTGTCTCCCCCCGTGGTATCATAAGTGCGACAACGACAAGTGCTCAACAAGGTGCTTCGCGTTTGGCTGTCGCTGGAACCCCAATGGGAACAAAATGAAACCGTTCTATGGCCCTGGACCAACCAACACTATCGACTCCAAAAAGCCGTTCAGCGTTGTGACTCAATTCTTCATACGGCAGACACCAAAAGTGGCTTGTATCCTGAAAACAAGGGCCACCTACTATATCCAAGATGGAAAGATTTTCCGCAGCGCACCATCTGACTACAGACCCAATGGTGCGCTGTTCAATACCATGAATAAGCAATTCTGTAAAAAGATGGCGTCGGACTTCAAATGGGGCAAGCGGTGGAAAAGGGCTGGTACATGGTGGCAGCGAGGTCGCGGCAACATGTACAAGATGGTGCCTGTTTTTAGCATATTCCGAGACGTGAGTGTACTCCTCTAAGCTATACATTCTGTGGACAAGACTGACGCTCTGGGTAGCGAGAGTATGATAAGATCCATCATTTGGAGAATGACGGGAAGGAATTCGACGATTTCCCTCGCAACGCATCTGTTGATTTCTTTAATTTTAGGATCGGCACGATTAACCAGACTTTTGTTGATATGCTTGATCCGGAATTGCGGCCAAAGGATGTGTATCATCGACAGGGTATCACGTTTCACGAAAAGAATCAACCCAAGCCCACAGGTTGGGGGGAAGACAAGCTTTGAAGCATGTAACATTGTTGCAGTTCTGCCTCGAATTATACTGTTGCCTCTCTCGCAATTGCGGTCTAATGCAGGAACTCCGAAGGTCAGGCTTCATTATGCTATGGACGATAAGCTTCTTTTCCTCATAGTCAATATGAACAATTCCTCTGCCCAGTACCTGAGTGCAAGTGATATAACGCTCTGTTGTTTCAAGGCAGCCCATTTGACAGACTGCCGAATGTTGTTACCGTGCTATTTGTCGTTGTCCACCGATGTCGCCCAAAGAAGCAGGAATAAGCACTCCGCCGAATTCACTAACCAGGAAGACTTCTGAGCTCTCAAGCGCCAGCGAATCACAAACAGATCCGAAATACTGGTATTCCGGAGTGCGGGGAATGCTAGTCCAGAAAGCGGCCCTTCAACCCAAGAAGGCATTAGCTTCATGGGTCAATACCTGGGGTTTGCGGGGATTCCTTGATATGACGCTTCCGATTTCCTTCCTTGACCGCACAAACCATAACTAGACGTTATCAACAAGGTAAAGTTTGGCTAAATGTCGGTTGGTCGATACCTATCCAAGTCACAAACCTGTTGATCATGAAGTACAAAAACACCAGACCTAGCCTGACGTCTGTTGTCTACCGTCGGCCAAGCACTCTATGCACGACATCAGTATGGCGCTGTTCTTTACCCGTTTTCTGTCTCTAGTACTCTTGCTGCAGTCATGCTTTGTCCTCGCCGTGCCACAGCAGAATGGCTCAACTGACTTAAGCATCCTTCCAAAGGTGTCTCGGGTCAGAACATTCATCCTTACAGATATTCTCAATGAGCCTGATGACTCAATGTCAATGGTCCGCTACCTACTGTACTCAAATGAATTCGACACCCGAGGTCTTGTCGCCGTGACTTCTTGGTCCTTGCGAAATGACACCCATCCGAGTGAAATCAAGAAGATTGTCAAGACCTATGCCAAGGTTGTTGATAAGCTAAACCAGCATGTTCACCCCGACAATCAATATCCAAAACCTGAGGAGCTACTGAAGCAGATTTCATCTGGGCCTCGTGTGAGTTTCCTGGAAGTTTAAGAAGTCTTGCAAGCTAATCCTATCAGTCATATGGACGAGTGGCCCTCAAGGAGGCCATCAGCGACGGCGCCAAACTCCTTGTGAAGCGTCTTCAAGAGTCCAAAGAGCCACTTCATGTTAGTCTTTGGGGCGGAGCCAACACTCTAGCTCAAGCGCTGCAGCACATTGAGAAAACAAAGAGCGAAAAAGAAGCTGCCGACCTTCGATCTCGACTGAGGGTTTACTCAATCTCGGACCAGGATGATACGGGTGCTTACATCCGAGTCAGATGGCCAGATGTCTTCTTCATCGTCAACGTCCACGGCTATCGCGAATATCGTCTTGGAACATGGACCGGTATCTCCACTGCCGACAATGGCGCAGCCAACACTACAAAAGTGGCGGACGGCTGGCTTACCCCAAACATTCGTCTGGGTCCTCTCGGAGCGGAATACCCTAAGATTATCTATACAATGGAAGGAGACAGTCCCAGCTTTATTTGGAATATTCAGAATGGTCTGAACGTTCCGGGTAGACCAGAATATGGAGGCTGGGGAGGTCGATATACTCGCGTCACGGAAGACACTGACATTAACGAATATGGCACATCCGGGGATGCTTTGATTAACACCAAGGGTGAAAGCTGGTTCAGTCCTTATGCTACTATCTGGCGCTGGCGTGATGCGTACCAAGACGACTTTGCTGCTCGTATGCAGTGGACCCTAGTTGATAGCTTTGAAGAGGGCGCTCACCCGCCGAGCATCAACGTCAACGGATCCACGGGTAGTGAGCCCCTACGATTCAAGGTTGGCCTCAAGGACGCTATTGTCTTGGATGCCAGCAATACCATCGATACTGATAGTCAAGACGATTCTTCTGGGCTGGACTATGAATGGTACTCTTATGCTGAGTGCGCATCACCAATGTTGACCAGTCTTGCTGCCAATTTCTTCTCCGTTGATGCACTGGCGCCGCCGATAGGAACGAATGGCACACTCGCTGTGAACGAAGCAGGTTTTAGCAATGTGGCGTTGGGACCAATGGTCAGAATCTCGACCAACTTGACTAGTTGGGAAGAGGAGCAGCCCAGTTCAGTCGATAAGGAATGGCATGTTATTCTTCAGGTCACCAACAACAAGGGGTCATATCCGATCCGAAGGTATAGACGCGTCATTCTGGAGCTCCCTGACTCAAAATAGATAGGATCTATCCAACTTCAACTAAGTATCATAGCGTAATCATTTATCTTTTGTCTTCATCTTTACATCTCGTTATTAATTCGTTCGTCAAACGCTCGGCTGATCGTCCCTCTTTTCCTTCAACTGGGCAAATTTGTCGTCTTCCTCCCAGCGAACCTTCACCTTTCTCCCAATGTCTTGTAGTTTACCATTCATAGCAGCCTGTTTCAGGCGCAACCGCAAGTCTTCACACGGTGCACATGCCAAAGCCGCCAATATACTATCCTTTAGGGCTGGATTCTTTAGCTTTTGCGTCTCCCACATACACAGAGCCACAAACACTATTCCTGTTATCAGACTTGCGCCAGGAAACCACAAGTAATTCCATCGAACATGTGTAATGATAACCATACGTGTGGCATTCCCTCGCATTGGACTCGTATCCAGCTCTCGATCTCGTATCCACTTCGTCAGACTGAGTGCGACATTATCTATTGTTGATGGGATATCGCTGGATCTCCCAAGCCCAGACATGAGACCAGCATTTGGTTGGCCCATTCCCAATGCTGGGTATATGAGCTTTGTGGATGATATGGCAATATATGGCCTAGAAAGATCCCCAATGGCATTGGAATTGCGAATTATGCCGAAGCCGTCACTCAAGACATTGTAAAGTGCTATTATGGTAGGCTGTGTAATGTTGAAGTACTGTTGCCGTAGGTTGGAGGCTTGTCGCTTGTAGTCCCCGTCCGGAATCTTGATCTGAAGATCAGATAGTCGCGCTAATTGGATGCCCATGTCTAGACTATGATTCGTGTATCTCATGAAAGCTTTCACATCCTCATCATCGTTTGTGTAAGACGCTGGCTCTCTCTCCGCCCACGAATAGGCAATACTTTCTTGCAAGACTCCCTGGGATAGTGCATCGTGATACTGGTTCACGCAGAGTGATAAAGCACATTCCCGGGCACTAACTCTAGTGTTTTCCCAGGTGGTTCTGTTATTAAGCCAAGTCTCGTTTGAAGCCAGGTATTGTATAGCCATAACAAGGGTGCTGAGATTGCGAAATGTCAGGGTCTGTCCTGGATTGGTTGTGACACGAGCTGATAGGTAAGTATCGGGACATTGTTCGAACAAGCTTCGGCAGCGGGGACTCCCATTATAGTTAGAAATGCTAAGATCCAGCTGTGGAATTTCATGTTTGATGAAAGTTAAATTCCGGCCGTTTCTCAAGTCAGCATGTGGACTAGGGTTGCTCACTTCAGGCAGACTTTCCCCAGGCTCCAACATCCATTCCTGGCCATTTGCTCCGGCATTGTAGATATTTGAAGGGAATTTCACTGGTCCAGTTGATTTGATGACATATTTTGATATGTCGTGACACTTGGAACAGACGGCGATGGAGGGGAAAATGGGCCATGTACAGTTCCCGGTTGCACAAGCGAAGGCTGGCCTCAGGTTCTGCGGGGCGGTGAAGGGTGAAAACCCATTCCATATGGCTGCTTTCATACCCATGTCCTCCTGGATATCGATTGAGAAGCGTCTGGCCATGAACTCCATGGTCTTATTGTCAGGTCCTGGGAATGAAACTGCACTTACTCCAGGAGAAGCTCCATCCCACGAAGCGCCATCTAAACGAGTTGATCGGCCGATTGTAGGAACATTCCCAAGTGTCTCAAGAGAATCATTACTCGACTGTGCTGCCTTAATGTACTCTAGATGGTCCAAAGTGACTTCCTTATCCTCTATGGCTAAAACAGCCTGAGTGAAGGGTTCAAAGGCCAGTAGAGCAATAGCAGTAAGAGCACCGATTGATACCCAGTGTCTAGTGGAACGTTTAGTATTAATTTCGATAGCATGGGGAAAATCACTTACGGTCGGCGTACACATGATTGTAGTAGACGCAGGCTTCCCCAAGCTCCTCGGCTTGCAGCATCGAAACGATCGAAGTCTATCAGTGGCTGCGCAGCTCCGCTCAACCAGTTCCATTTACCCTGTGACAAACACATGCTAATTGCAAATGCAAGACATGCTCTTGATGTTCCAGCCAAGATGGAAACAGCTGTGTTGAGGGAGATATAGGTTTTGTTCCATTTGGATATCGGCTCTTCAGCTGACTGGTACAGAAGATAGATCATGAGCCCGAAGGCTATCAGGCTGAGAGATAATGAAGTAATTTCAAGTCCCCATTGAGCTAAGAACAGTAATAATTTACTGCTGTTTTTGCTTTCTTTCTCCGATGTCTTATCAAGCTTCTCAGTTGGTGCAACATGAGAAGATGCTGATGAAGGCGGTTCGGCTTCCAGTAGTGGCTGCGACGTAGCCATTTGATCATTGGCATTGGTAGATTCTGTGGATTCGTCCATCCTCGCTCGAGAGTCACAGGGTAGTATTGATGAAGAATTAAGCTTGAAAAGCAGTTCTTATCAACCGGCGAAAGGGAGAGGCCTATACAATATAAATCATGCGTGGCTCGTGCACTTTGAAGGCTGAGCCATCCTCTGACGAAAATTATATCCATTCAATCCGAGCACGAACCGAGTCCTCGACAAATCGTGTGAGACAATGCGCTGAAGCTTTGGGCACAAACGTCGCCACCCTGCTGTGGCTTCCTGACTGCAGCTTCGGGGAACACAAAATGGCAGGACGTGTTCACTCAAGAAATCCTGATCTTTATGGGGGGAGGGCTTACACCTATTGCATGCCTGCAAGATGTTACACAAGTCTTTTAATAGTAGTTTTCTCTCTCATTATTATTCTTCTTCTGCATGAAGCCGCTTGGCCTTGGGGCTGAGGAGGCTAAGGCAGCTCTCGGGGTCGCACAAGGCTCAGCAAGGGAGTCCAAAAATGGAAAGTTCACCGAGATAGTTGAAGAGGGGTCTTTTGACTGGTGTACTATGCCGAGGTAGAGATGGTGACTGTTTCAGCTCTATCCGCCAGGTTTGGGCTCCTTGCCATGAGGCATTCGATAGCGCTGCATAGCCACTCCCATCTTTTTGAAGATAGAATAGCAGTGAGTGACATAAATGATAAATTACAAAGTGTCATATTATTAATTATCCCCAAAAACAAGCCGTTGAACTTTTCCTGCAGTCTATATCGAGTGCTGGCTAGGAGAGAGGAGGGCATGCTTGGTGGGTGATAATCTAGGTATCACGAGGAAGCTACATGGGCATATTTAATCCATTATACAGATACAAGACAATCAAGAATAGCAATGTTTTTCCTCACTGCCCTGTGACTTGTACTAGAATCTATAATCTCCGCTTGACCTCCAATTGGACTCCAGGATCCGCGAACAATTCAAAGCCAAATGGCATCAGCTTCGGTGTATATCCCTCAGCTAGGCGCAGATCATAGTCTAGCAAGATGGTAGCAATAGCTGTCTTGATCTCGGCGATAGCAAAGAATCGTCCTGGGCAAATAGGTTTACCAATACCAAACACAAAATGATCCTCACTCGTCGAGGTAGCCGAACTGGCGTAGATCCACTTTCCGCCCTGCGCACGAAGCTTCACATAGCGGTATGCATCGAAGGTATCTGGGTTGTCATATACCTCAGGGTTGCGGAGCTGCGACATGTAGATTGATATAGCAGTGCCTTTGGGTAGGTACTGGCCATTGGGCAGAGTGACCGGCGACAGGACCTGACGGTCGAGATTGACTATAATATGTTAGCAGAGTGATCACAATGCTAGAGCGAGCGTCATATCGCCTACCTATAACTGCAGAGTTTAACCTCTGTGTCTCCTTGATGACACTGTCGAGCAAGCGCATATTGGTCAGAGCAGCAGGAGACCATCCATGCTCAGCAACCACGGCTTCTATCTCCTCTCGTAGTGGAGTTGCCAGGTCATGGGCGCATATCTCAATGATTGTCTGCTTCAAAAGCTCCGAGGTAGTGACAACAGCAGCCATAGACATTCCAAGCTGGGCGGCGACAGGATCATAGCTCTTACCTCCCGCGATCTCACCGAACCAGGTAATAGAATCGTCGTGCTCTTTGTCTTCCGCCGCCCTTTTAGCGAGGTTCTTTTGCAAGACTTCGCGAGCGCGCTGGACTTCTGCTCTGCAGCTCTTGCAAGCGGGGAGGAACCATTGTACAATAGGTCTCAGAAATCGTGGCCAGGCTCGCAACGCGCGAGCTGCAAGGAACACAGTCATACCGTAGTTAGTGCTGACCTGCTGCCATGTCTCGTCGCGCGACAGCTCCTCGCCCACAAAGACGGACGCGGACATTCGGCTGATAAAGCTGACACCATCCTTGGCCCAGTCAACTGCCTTCCATTCTGTACCATCACTCTGTTCGGTCCAAGCTGCCAGTAAGTCTTTTCGCACCATGTTGTGAAGCTTGCTAACATCTAGGAAGTCTCGAGTCAGCATACTTACACCAAGACGAGGGTAAATGGTCGGGCTCACGGTGGTTTTGAACAAGCTTCTTCTTGATAACATTGGCCAAAAGTTTAGATGGGTCCGATATGGCTGCTGTTCCATCAAAGCCAGGGTAACCTGCGAAAAAGTCCTAGATATAGACAGTTAGTCAATGGCTAGGGGAACAACTCGGAAGGGAAGTGTACGTACCTTAGACACCAGCGGTTGGTGATCGAGATGAGGACCATGACGTCTCATCCATTCGAAATGGTCTGCAGGGAGGACAATTCTATCTCCCAAGAGTGTGATCATGCGAAATGGCTTATTAAACTGGTTCCTTTGTCAGTTCATCTTTCCTCCATAATCCATGGAGGGAGAGTTTTCGCGTACCTTGGCAAACCCTTGTTTGATGAGACCGTCAGCATTAGTGATGAAAGCCATATGAGCCTTGCTCAAGAACCAGTCGTTGGGATATTTGTTGATAACAGGGATATTGTCTTTCGGCACGATTAACATCAGAAGCACTAATGCAACGATAGCGACAAGCAGAGCTCCTGCCAAAGGAGACTGTCCCGCAAATAGCGAGGTGGCGTGTTTGCTGACATCCATTGCCTCTACTGTCATGAAAAGTTTTAGCAATTTGACATGAGAATGAGAATTCTCCCTCGAGGGAGATTTGTGACTGCTCACCTTTGATGAGTAAGGCAAAGAGAGAAAGACCCTTGGGCAATGTAACAATGATAGTAAGTTGTGACACTCGACGAGATGTATGAAAAGATGTTAAATACGCCCTAACTCTTGTGACTGTGAATGGGCCTTTAGTCATCCCGAGTCTGATCTAAAATGAGCCACCTCCGACGGGAAACTGCCCCAATCTTTTTGGGCTGTGAGGGCTCGGGGCTAGGCCTGCAAGGATGACAATCCCGCTGACGGGTCCTGCAGCTCACTACAGGACCGTTGCCCAGTTAGGCAATCGACTCGGGTGACTTGTGCGCTAGGAGGATTTCCCTTTGGGGACGAACTGGGTATGGACATGTCGCTTATACCGGACGTGGAATCAGCTCTCTCGGTTGCGAAGTCCTGCGAGTACCCGGACACTCTAATGTCTCTGCATCTATTTTTGCGACGGGCGTGTTCCGTCCTCAATGTCCACTTGTATGTTGGTAGCACAAACGACTTGCGGATCTTCCTTTCGATGAGATCGCTACGAGACAAGGCTGATTGAAGGGCACGGTAGACAGTCCTCTTGTTAATGAATTATCTAGCTGCCAATGGAAAAAGTGTAATCAACACCGAAATTGATATTTGTGCAAGCAAAATGGAATAGAATCGTTTAACATAACATAGAATATTACTATAGTAGAATATCATTGAGATTGAATAACATTGACTGTAAAGGACCCGGCCATCCTATTTACGCATTCCGTCCCGTGTTTCCCTTGCTTTCCCTATCCCAGGAACTCGGCAAACTCCACAAACTCGTGATCATTCTTCATCGCATCCAGTTCCTCGGGCAAGGTCCCCAGCAGTAACTCGACACCGCCGTCTTTCCTCATCGGCAAAATGAACAGACTTCTGAAAGCCTTGTTCAGCCAATCCATCTGGACCCTCACTGCCTCTGGTGCTTCGAATATGTCACCGCCGAAGGGTCCAATATCGCTCGCTTGGAAGAGCATCATGTTGTTGAAGAGCGAATGAGGGCCGTCCTGGATTCCTTGGCCAAGGAACGCTGTCGTATGGTTTCCTGGACTGTTGTCTTTAATCGTATGAAGGAGACTGAAAGCATCGTGGACAAGCTCCTGATCCACAGGAGTGCGCGCCTCACGACAGATTTGGGCAATTTTGTAAAGGGATGTCTCGGGAGAGCAGAGCTCTGACACGGACATGTGCTGTCGATTCATGATGACACAGTTGGCCATGTATGTTGGCGGGAGGTGCGAACTGAAGTAAGGTCGGACGTCAGTTGGCATCTCGATGATAGACATGTCATCTGTGGAGGAGTCCTCAGCAGGGCGACGTGCCCGGACGGCGGCACGCCAGAAGAAGGCTTGCAGCACATCGCCGAGAGATAGCGATCCCGATTCCTTGCTCAGGCTTTGACTTTCCGGGTCCGCGGCTTCGGCAGCCTCGACGCTCTTCTGGAGTCTCTCAAGCTTCTCGGCTGAGATGACAAAGGTCGACGCCGTCAACGTGCGGCCGTCAGCGCGGGGCGCGGGTGGCCAATGCTCACAGACGGGGAGGACAGGCGGCTCAGGTAGATGACGAGACAGGCGAGCCCTCTTCACATTGGGCTCAGTGGTATGTCCGTTGACTGCGGCTGCCTCTGTCATGTCTATGTCTTCCCCTTTGTCTTGATGCTTGCGCTTCAGCGCCGGATCAGCATATGGCAAAAAGCCCCAAACCTTTGGGTCAACCTCAGACGCCGGCTTCGCGAAACCCTCAACCTCGTACAGAATAGACAGCATATCACGATTGAGGCTCTCTGGGTGCAGCCACTCAGAAGTCGCAGACTGATCGCCTTGGACGAACCGGCAGCATTCTGCCCATACCGTCAGCGCTATCAACATGCCGATACCATCAAACGCGTGATGATGAACATTGAAGGCCAAGACGCAGCCACCGTCGACGAAGTTGGCCTGCACATTAAGCACATCCGTAGGTAGGTCGGGAAAGGAGGGACAATCAGTCAAGAGCTCGTCGGGGTAAGCCGAGGTCAAGAACCCAGTGGCACGCTGCTCAGCATAGGATGGCAAGATGGACGAGAGGTCGCGGAAGCGCAATTGTCTGGGCTCTTCGAATGGAGTGATATCCAAGGCTGTGGAGGGCAGTGGAGGCAGACTGATTCGAACATCTCCCTTCTTGTATCCAATCTCGTGCTCAGAACATGGTATGACCTTGCCCGCGAGAGCCGGCACGATCTCCATAGCGCGAACCAGACCTCGCTGTAGCACTTTGTACGCTTGCTCAAACGAGACACCTGGGCAGAGGGGGATGAAGACATTGATGCCCTCATACATGTTCCCGCCGAAGAGGTCCATCGGGCCAAGCTTTGAGGATAGAAGAGCCTTGTGTCGGTTCATTAGGGCTCTTATCTTGGCTTCCTGTGGATCTTGTTTCTGCTGCTCGGTCGACGATGAGGTAGTAGTACCATTCGTTGTCGTGGCTCTACGCTCGGCAGCCAATCTCACGACAGTTGCAGCGATGCTCTCAATCGTTGGTCCAGCGTAGAAGTTTCTTGGTAGAAATACTCCTCCCAAATCTGTGATCGCCGCTACCGCCTTGGTAGCCTTGAACACAAGCAACGAATCGAACCCAACAGTAAACAGATTAGCATCCGCTGGAGCGTCTTTGACCGCAGGCACGATGGAAGCTAATATATGCCGAGCCGCGCGAGTGGTCGAGTCTAAGGATGTTGTGTCGATAGCCAGCAGCCCAAGCGCCGCAACTTCGGCATCGCTGTCATCCTCTCCACGCGACTGGTAGAAGCGCTCGATGTAGTCAGCATACAGCGCCATGGTAGCCCGACGTTTGATAGTGCGCTTGTCAGTACGGATGAATGGCTTTCCTGCTTCAGAAAAGGCGATAAAGTCTCGGTGCAGCTGGTTCTTGTGCAGAGACAGGGAGTTAGCCCTTTCGACTACAGCCCAGATGCTGTTGAAGAGCGCTTCAGCATCATCACCGTCCCTTTTGATGGTTGGGTCTTTCAGCTCAATAAGGAGGCCGGCTTGTGGCTTGCCCGATCCAATCTGTCAGTTAAGTTAGCATATGATCAGAATCAATCATTTGCCATCTGCTTGCGGGCTACCAAGCGACTGTATGGCTACTGGACTTACCATGAGACAACCGTCAACAGCCGGGTGTGATGTGACGAGTGCCTCTGTATCGAGGGGCGAGATCTTGTATCCATTCGAAAGCACAACAACGTCATCGCTGCGGCCGTGTGACGCCCAAAATCCTGGTTTAGTCGGGTGCTGAACGTACAGATCCTTAAAGTTGAAACTGTTTACGTCTTGAAAGGTATGAAAGAGACCCTGGAAGAACTCGGCGTGCTCGTTGCGATGGATCCACTGTTCGTAAAGGCCAGGCTCAACCATCTTGAAGTCAAACCCGGACCAAGGATGAAAGGCAAACCAGTGCCAATCCTGTCTGTCCACCCACAGGTTGCCGATAAACAAACCTTCCGATGTGCCGGTCAGGTTAAGGACACGAACATGCTCGTTCACTTTGGAGCCTAAATGATTGCTCACAGGTCCTGGAAATTGATCACATCTGTTAGCTTACTGGCGGAAACGGAAATCACTGGCGCAAGATGATTTATTGTCGTCTCTCAGACACAAAATTTCGCCTGTCGTCTGGGGGGTATTTATGTTGGGGACAAATGCCTTACCTCCTGAAGCGCAGATGAATTTAGACCTGCTCAATTTTGGCAAGATGTCGGGGGCTTCTCCAAGCTCGTCCGTGAGCGAAGGAATCATGCTCCAGATGTCGATCTTGATGTTGTCCGCCATGGACGATATGAGTTCCAGATTGGGTATCACGTCCCGAGGCCCGAGGACACAGTGTAGCCCGAACAGTGGCGATATGACTACGTCCATCAAAATCCCCGCCCCCTAGAATACATAGTTAGTACTTCACAAATCCTTCATTAAGTCATGATTGGACTGGGATGAGTTTCTTACATGGCTCAAAGGGAATGTCGAATATAGTGTATCGCCATCATCCCATCCTTTCGCCCAGGGCTCCATGCCCTCATGGGGAGGAAGAAGGCGGACAGCGTCCACAGTGCCAATCAGACCATGTGTCCATGAGATGGGCTTCGACAGGCCGGTTGAGCCCGATGTATGGAGGATGCAGAACGTGTCGTTAATCGCATCTTCCCAGCGCTTTTTGTAAGGAAACAACTCCACGTTTTCCAGCTCGCTCTCATCTTCGGGGAGAAGCTCTTTCAACTCAGGAAGCTCCATGACGTGCATGGGTCGTTGCTGTAAAAACTCATTTACGAGCTGTGCTGGCTTCTCACCAGCGGGGTTGACCCAGATGTTGCAATTAGCCGCCTTAAGAACGGCTAGAGCACCCTCGGTGCTGTTCTTTGGAGATAGAAACAAGCCCTGTAGGAATGGGAATTAGTCAGACCAACATTATTAAGTCTTGGAAGACCCATTGAATGTGAGGAGAAACGAACAGCGCAATTAGCTTTAATACAGGCGAATGTCAACAAGATCTGTCGCAGATCATCTAATGTATGGGTATCATCTCGTCAGTCAAATGTCTTGATGATAGAGGCTCAGAGCCGCCGAAAATGTTGGGACAAGCGTTCCATGATCCCGGGACACTTCACTTTCAAGAATAAACTTACGGGGCCCGATATAACCCACGGCACGGATCTCTGACGTCCGTCCCAGCTCCTTTTGAAGTAGCCAGGCAGTCTTGTCGACCGCTTTCGTAAAAGCACGAACTGATACGTGGCGGAACCCTTGCGACAGGTCCGAGGACTTGGCGAAAGAGTAAATGATGCGATCGGGCTCAGCAGCAGCGAGGTCATCCAGAATCTGTGGGATCAATCTTCTCCCACAGTTTGCCGGCATTCTTTTATCGACAGCCATGGCTGCTAGTACGAATATGAGTAGTAATGCTCCAGGTATGAGGAAATTTCAGTTTCAGATGAGCCTTAATATTGAGGTCCAGTAATGACGAGAAAAATCGCGATGGAGAGCGTCTTGACAGACAAAAAGAATGTTGTAACACAATAGAAAGCTGAGAAGCTAGAGTTGAATATAAAATTCAGATTCACCAGCTACAAGTATGAGTACAATGGCCCGGCAAAGTGGCATGTGGATAGACAGGTACGTTTTGTGCTCTTAGTAACGCCCCATCTACCTTAAAATTCCAGGCTGGCTGAGCTGACTTCCTGCATGAGCTGAGTCCCGAAAGAGTAGGGCACCTTCTTCTGACTTGCAGGCTGAGGGGCCAGGACGATTGCCCAGGTTGGATGGCCACGCTGACGGGACCGATTCCCCGGGGAAACTAGGAGAGTTTCCCTTTTGAGCCCCGACTACAGCTGGTAGGCTTGTAGCCAGGATCCAAGCTTAGTCAATCCAGAATTTCTGACATCCCTGCTAACTGACACCCTAAATGTAACCTGGGGAATCCGATTGGTAAGAAAAGGTTCTAAAGTTAGCTAACTAATCATGGTCGTTTTTTCCGCAGGGAGTTGAAAAAGCAGGGGACGCATTTAATTGACTTTTTAGGGACGGACCGTTTGAGATGCCTCCACACCCACCTACATACAGGCCATCAACAGTACCTATCCAGATCGGTCGATAGCCCGAGAGAGGTCCTATTGAAAGCACTCGCCAGAGCGCCAATACCTGCTGTGCTGTTCATACTCGTAGAACAATACCTTTTCCTTTTGACGGCTTACGATTTGCCAAGCCAGTATTTTCTGGTTGACTTACCGTAGGGCAGCTGAACAGGCAGAAATGGCGACACCCAGAGCAGGTGAGGGAAGGTCAAAAATGGTTTGTCGCGGGTTCATTCTCTTCTGATACTTTCTGCACACGGAGTTCTTTATCCTCGGATCCTGAGCCTTTAATCCACAGCCGGGACCAATTAAAATATGATAACTTATAATTAATTACCTTTAGACTTTTTCTCCTAAGATTCGAATGGGGATTCTGAAAATTGCATTGCAAAGAGGTAGACTTCTCGTTCCAGCGTACTTTTGAGTACAGGGTATCCTCGGATACTCTTGGATCGTGCACCTTATACAGTACAACCCCTGAATTATTGTTAGCTCGATACAGCCCCACCTTAGAAAGCAGGGGTATCTATAAAAGTCTTAAAAATAGCTATTTAAAATCTTTAAAATATATAAAATAAAAGCTATAATATTTAGAAATAAAATCTAATTAGTTTTTTATTTATATTTTTATAAAATAAGGAAACTCTATAAGATATAGAGTTTAGGCCCCTGTAACTAAGTCACAGGCTAACAAAAATACAGGGGTTGTAGTGTAATTTAGCGTAAGTTCATTAAAGACATGATGAGTAGCTGTATCAGTCCCGGGCGGGTTCTCTGTTCACTTTATTGACTAGAGAAAATGAATATAACATTCATCTATAGAAGTTCTTATACTCTGGCTAGGGCTTCCTCTACCAAGCATGTACCAAGCATGTACCAAATAAACCCCCACTAACATTGTCCACTTATCTATACATACCTCGCAGACAAAACAAGGTGACCGATGACGACGCCCAATTGATGAGGACAGCCATTTAAGGTGCAATTCCAAGCTAGCTCTTTAGCGTCTAATGAAGCGCAGATCGTACGCTGGAGGCGTCAACATGAACTGTTCCGAGCCAGTAGAAGCCCTAATTTTAGCCTGCTCCTGGGTCTCGCCCGGCTCGGGCACAACCTCCCAGCGGAAGTTCATGATCATATGTGCCAGGAAGCACACCATCGTTACCTCTGCGAAGCGCTTTCCAATGCACTGACGCGATCCGGACGAGTAGCCGATAAAGTCCTCATACGAGACCTGCGTGGTTGAGAACATTAGTCCTTGATTCAAATGTTTCCTTTGTGTTTGGACAGAGGGAGGAGCGCGGGGAGATAAACTTACAGTCACCTTTTTGTTGCCATTCGCGTCTTCAGTCTCGCGAAGGTGGCGCATTGGGTTGTATGTTTGCGGGTCTTCCCACTTGAACGGGTTGACCCCAAACGCGGCCGTATCGAGGTGCACGCGCGTGCCCTTGGGAATGGCAACGGTGTGTTGGTGTACCTTGGCCTCAGATGGGTTGGCCGCGTCACCATCCCATGTTGTGTAGCTAAGCGTGGTGTCACGAGAGGCCACGCGCGTCATCTGCATGGCCAGGTCGCGCATGCGGAGTGATTCAATGGTAGCAGCAAGGACCAGAGGGAAGTTTGCCATTTCCTCGTAGTCAAAATACTTCAGTGGCTTCGCGTCTCCCACGCTTTCGGCCTCATCCAAGGAAATAGTGTTCACCTTGCTGATCTCCTCATATAGCTTTTCTTGCCAATCGGTGTTCCTGGCGAGAAGTGACAAGACCCAAGTCAGCGTATGAGAGGATGTTTCGTGACCAGTACTGAGTTATTTGTTAGTCAGAGTATACATGACGGTCGAGTGCCATATAGACTTACACCATGAAAGAGAAAATATTGCCTTGAACTTCCTTGTCTGATAGCCCGACATTGGGCGCCACGTATCCCTTCTCAGCCCTTTCAGCCTTCTCCACATCGTTCTGGGAGTCGACAAGCGCGTCAATGAGGTTCCTGTACTTTCTCGGTCGGCCTGGGACCTCTGCGGTATCCTTCATATCCTCAATTCTTTGCCTTGTCTCAGCCTGCGCGTTCTTAATGTGAGTGACGAGGGATCGCTGCGCCCAGCCAGCGCGACGTAAATGCAGTGAAGGACTCCATTCCAGGAACCACAGCGGAAATATGGTCTGTACAAATGGAGAATCCCACACAACCTTCAGCGTCTCGGCGAATGGCATTAGGTCGCTTTTCGCGTTGCGCTGCGACTCCTCTGCTGGATCCCAGGGGATGTCAATATCGAACCACGAGGCGCCGATGGCACCTAGTGTCACCTTCAGCATGTTTTCTTTCATATTTCGTACAATGGGAGCTGTCTGCGAGTTTGTGGCCGCTGGATAGATGCGCTCTTCGCGGAGTAAGGTCCTCCACATATTGCGCATGTTGTACCATCCGTTCTCCATGAGCTCGTTGTTGAAAACTGCTTTGACGACACGCTTGTGTCTCTCATGCTGGGCGCCGTTCTGTGCCGAGGCGAGCTGCAGTCCAAAGGTATTCAGCATGCGATAGCGGATCTTCTCAAGAGGCTTGAGGAAAATGTCGCCATTGCGGCCGATTTCCCGAAAGATCTTTGGCGATCCGAAGAGATAGGCTACTCCATTAGGTGAGGACTAACAATGAGATACCTGCGTCAGTAGTTGCTCTTCCTAGAGAATTAGGAGGGGGCACTCACGGCCTCCGTGATGACGATCATGTCGGAGCGCGCGTTGGCGAACTTCTTAAAAGGATCCTTGAGGGTGAACTTCTCCATGGGGACCAGGATGGGAATGCGAGGATACCAAGAACGAATAACGGACTCGAAGATCATGATTCCGCTGTGGATCGCGGGGTGACCATTGCGACGAACCTTGAGGACGGTGCGCGCATATGTTACTAGCCATTGGAGCACAATGATAATGGGAAGGCCAATGGCGCCGATGAGCAAGAGAGGGGACGCCATGGTGAAGTGAGGACCGAGGCTTGTTTCAGCGACAGTGAAGCGGAACCGTATCAAATCTGCGGTAGAAATTGACAATAATCAGTTGTTTAGAAGTCTTTGTAAAGGAGCTGTTGATCGTCCCGACAAGAATGCTGGGGACAGCTACTTACACCTTTGGTAAGACTAAGACTAGATGGACGAATATGTCCTGAAGTACGGATAAAGAACCTATGGATGAGGATATTCCCGAAGGGATGTCGTGCCCAACTTCTATCGATCCCGATCATGCTTATGCTGCCTGTGGCGTCAGCCGTGCTATGGCCGGGCAGGGCGGAGGTATACCCGGAGCAGCCAGTTGGAGGGGCTGAGACGGGGCCAGATCAACGGGGCGGAAGTGAGCCCAAAGCGGCAAGTGTCCATCGGCCAGCTACCAATCTGAACGAGCTGCCTGTCAGCACTGGATGCGTGTCTTACACCCAGAACCCGAGTGGCTGTACTCTCACTCACAGCATTCAGCCCCAGACCGGCGCTGAAAGTCATGTAGTACAGAGGGGCAAGAAGAAGTGCTGGCAATCACAGAGGCCCGACTCAGAACACAGAACACGTCACTTTAGATCATCTCGTGGTCGTTTAAAACTCTGTGAGGTCTCGATGTTGTATATCGCTGTACTTGTATAACTGCTGTGAACAAGTATAGTTCCCATTTCTTTGCATTTGACGTGTCTCTCTCAATAGTCTACCGAAAATGATTGCTCCTTGCTTGTCTATTGCAGGAGTAGTCCGTTTTCCCAATCCTAATAAACTCCATGCAACTCGTTTCATAATAGAATAAGGCCTTAAGAAAAGTGGCGAAATGACAAGGAGATGAGAAGTTTGTTAGATCTCTTCCGTAGAGCCTGGACTAGCCTCTCATGCCAAGGCCATGCATTTGCACTTATTGTCCCCTCAGCCATGGTGATCAGATTGCCGAGTCTTGTCACGCGGGACTTGATCAGGTTAATAACCAGTTCCATCTCATCGTCGTCGTCGATCTGCCATGCACCCACCCCAGGCTGCAGCATCTGGGACGATCGGGACAGGGATGACACCTCTAGCCCCGGGCGCAACGGCCTTGCCATGACTTGCATGTCTAGGGCAGCAGCGGTGCCGTTGGAACTGACCTTGTTTATGTCATCGTCGCTTCTGTTGCAAACAAAACGCTCGACCGCCTCCAGGCTTGTTAAAATGCGATCGCACATAGTCATTATAAGCATGACAAAGTCCGGACGCGACCAGCAGGTGCCGCACTGGACAAGAGAGTCGCAGCGAAGTAGTATCATCTTCTGGCGCTTCAGGATCGTTTGCTGGGTCATGAGGGGCGAAGTTGATTGATATGTTGTCGCGGCTGTTCCTGCGCCTGACCCTGAGTCTGACCCTGACCAAGATGGGCCAGACGAGTATGAAGAGCCCGCTGACGTAGAGCTGGGAGTTGATGCCGCCGATGGGCCAGCCATGGGATCGCCCCAGACGAGCTGAGACTGCATGGCCTCGTAGATGCTCACGGCTGTCATCATACAGCAGCAAGGTGAAGATGAAGAAGTGGAGGTAGCAACTGAATCTGGTGGTGTAGAGGAATGAGTCGCAGCAGGCCGAGGCTCGGTTGTGATCCTTTTAGGGTCATGGGCACCGCTTGGAGCCAGGGTTGTAGAAACCCGCGACTCATCCATCAGAAAGTCCATCGGGTCAATCCCATATTCGAACAGGCTATCTGCCGACGACGACGAGTACACCGATGTGTGATTGCTCTGCTTGCTGCTATCTCCCCGAGCAGTCAACGCTTCGGCTGTAACACCAACACCGCTGTGGCCTTCCCGACTTTTTGAGGTAGCCGTGGGCGTAACGCCGGCCATGCTGCCAAAGAAGTCCGGGTCGAACTGTGGAAAGACAGATGGTATCTGCCCTAAGGAGTCTGGGAAGAGGGTGTCGAGAAACAGTTGCTGTGCCTCTTCTAGGCCCACGTCTGGCCCTGTTGCGATATTGTTGCTGTTGTCCTGAAGTGAGGGCTGGGAGGTTGTTACAACCCTTGATTGGTCTTTGGGGGATGACATATGTGTCGATAATGGCGACGATTGTCTCATAGACTGCGCTCGAGACCGGCGTTTGTGTCTCCTTGCCTGTTGAGCCTGCTTGTGTTGGTTGGCGACTGTGTTGGTGTTGTCGTCGTCTTCATCGTCATCTTCATCGTTCCGTGACTTTGAGCCACCACTAGCGACGCTGGACGTGCGCCGCTGGGGCCTTGAGATGACCAAGTACTCGCATTTCCGGTTCTTGGCAACGCATAGCATACAGCCGTTCTCACCGCTCACGCACTTGGACTAAAGGCAACGCAAACATCAAATCAGTCTCGTCGTCGTCAAGTGAAGATGAAATAGAGGTCACTACGGTTTATCAATCAAGACTCGCCGACTGGATGGTGATGATGAACGTGAATGGCTGCGATGTGACCTACCTTTTGTGCACGGCACCTCTCACACGCAGTGCGCATGGACGTCCTGTCCTTGTCAAAGGGCGGGGCAATCTCCACGCTGAGAAGTCGGTCTCCATCACCAAACGTTTGTCGTAGGGTACTAAACATGTTGATCTCCAGTTCAGGTACCTCAGAATTGCTGGATAAATTACCTGTCGAACCAACAGGATCAGCAGTATATGTAATATGCTGGATCAGGCAATGACTGTGACTGTAGACCAGCGGACACTGGTAAACTTTATCGTCCTACCCATGCATGCATGCGTTCTCCACGCCTCTCCCCTGTATCCTTAGTCGAGCTTACGATTACATTGCGATATACTGGGTTGCAGATTGCAAAGGATTATCAAAGAAAGTCGGAGCACGGTTCCTCAAGCTGTCCTGCGCGATTTCGAACGTGCATGCAGATCATGTTCACCTTCCAGATTCCCTATGAACCATCCTTCTAGACCCCGAACCCTGAATGGTCCCTGGCCCCCAAGGGTTGCGGGGCCACCCGTTGAGTGCCATGTCCCGCCCCAGTCATCTTCGGCTTCAGTACACCTGAACCCCTGGATCCGGCAGTAGGTCGCCGATGTAGGGGTGCTGAGGGCCTAATCTCACCAATCTGATATCAGCGCGTTTGCTCCCTCAAGAGACGGGAATCTCTCGATTTCAGTAGGCTTCCCGCTGCCTGTAGAGGCCTTTTCCCCCGGGGCCAATCGAGTGTCTTCTTGGACCGGGACCGACAGGGACCCGAGCTCCACTGCTGAAGATACAGGGGTTCAGATGTAAGCACTACTCCCTAGGTGCATTCCTGCTCGTATCGCTCTGCACTGCGCCTCTGGGGGAAGAATACAGGACCCTTGATGAGCTTAGCTTACACAAAACTTCATGAGCGATCCACTGATTTAGGGTGAATTTTTATTTTCCCGTCTAGACTTCCTATACGAGCAAGTCCCGTCGCAAGGGACTGATAAGGACCATGCAAAACGGAACATATTCAGGCTCACGTCAGCTGACCGGAGTGTTATTGCTTATGGCCTTTCGGGGGTTTGTCCGGCACTGAAAATAAGCAACCGGATCAAGCCTCAAACGGAGGAATTCGTTGCTAGTGCCGGCACATGAACGTTTTCACAACGTTCTCATTCCTTTTCCGTAGAGGCGGCGTGTTTCCCAATCGAGACATCAGAGCCACAGCCTGCCTGAGTAGATCGTTGGTAAACGCCACGCCTTAAATGCACCATAGATCTGCTGCTGCATTAGATGATGCTTTCATGCATTGAAGAGTTCCAGACGCGTTTATGAACTTGACTAGAGATAACTCATTTAGCATAGAACATCCAAATCTAACAACAGAGTGGCATCATATCATGGTCAAATTCGATAGTGGTTCTGAGTCCGAGATGACGAATGGGGACGAGGTTCACATCAACACCAAACATGAGGTAAAATCCAGAATGGCCAACGGTAACGGGGTGCACAACGTCCCTGACCATGACCAATTCCAAGATCGTGCCGAGATGGAGGTTCTCATCCTTCCCGACCTCTTCAGCTCACTCATGTCGGTTCCAGCCCGTGAGAACCCCCATTATGCCAGCGTCAAAGCCGACGCTGACGAGTGGATTTCCTCGTAAGTCACAACCCGCGCATCGAACAGAACTCTTAGCCAAGTTCACCCTGACTGACGGTGTAAAGCGTGATCAACGCCGATGCCAAGTGGGCCAGCAGAAACAAACGGGTTGACTTCACCTATCTTGCAAGCATTTGGGCTCCCGACTGCAGCGCATTCGCCCTACGTACGTCAGCCGATTGGAACTCATGGGCCTTCCTCTTCGATGACCAGTTCGATGAAGGCCACTTGTCCAATGACCTGGATGGCGCCATAAATGAGATTGCCAGGACACGTGAGATCATGGAGGGTACTGCCCCGCGGTATACCGCCGACTCAGAACACCCTATTCGCTATGTGTTCCAGACATTGTGCGATCGCGTCAAGCAAAGCCCTGAGGGTTTCTACGCGGGAAAGCCATCATCAGACCGCTTCTACAGACGCTGGATGTGGGCACACGAACTCTACTGGGAGGGACTGGTCGCACAGGTTCGGACGAATGTGGAGGGTCGATCCTTCACACGTGGTCCGGAAGAGTACCTGGCCATGCGCCGTGGCTCTCTGGGCGCCTATCCTGCGCTTGTCAACAATGAGTGGGCTTATGGGATTGATTTGCCCGAGGATGTAGCGGATCACCCTTTGGTGTTTGAAATTATGGTTATCATGAGCGATCAGATCCTGTTAGTCAACGACATTCTCTCCTACGAAAAGGACCTTCGCCTTGGGGTTGATCACAATATGGTCCGCCTGCTCAAGGCCAAGGGCCTCTCAACCCAGCAGGCCATAAATGAGGTCGGAGTTATGATCAACAACTGTTACAGACGCTATTACAGAGCACTCTCAGAGCTCCCATGCTTCGGGGAGGAGGCCGATCGTGCGCTCCTTGGCTATCTCGAGGTCGAGAAGAACCATGCCCTCGGCAGTCTGCTCTGGAGCTACAAGACAGGCAGGTATTTCAAGAGTAAGGAGGATGGTGCTCGGGTCAGGAAAACGAGGGAGTTGCTTATACCAAAGAAGATGGCAGCGTTGTAAGATTGAGAGAGAATCGGAATACGATGATGGTAGAACAGCAGGATAGTTAGACTGATATTTCGGATATATTGAGCGCATATGCATATTCCTACTTATAGTTTTGTTTTACCTGCTTACTTAAGGAAACAAATCGCCCATTGATTCGCCGCGTTCTAATCTTGAAATCACTTAGGTTCAGAGCTGAACAGGTTCCAGATCGAATCGTTAGTAGTATGGTATATAAGGCAGTTATGTGGATAGTTGGTCCATTGCGTTAATAGTGCTTTGGGAGTGTTACTTTGAGTTGAAGGAACTGAGAGCTTATGCTTGCACTTCGAGCCTTGTCTCAACAGCATGGACGTGACTGTTTGAGGAAAAGGATATGTAAATGTATCAGTTCCTTATGTTATATTCTCGTCAAGCAAATTATTCCAATATATATCAAGACAGTGATCATATACAACCTCAGCCTTCTATGTTCTGTAAGGGCACATACCCAACTTCCTCCGCCTTACCTCTGCGTCCGATCAGCTCCTTCACCCGCACGACAATTCCCCTTCCCCATACCCATCTCTCCGCCTTGGGCTCCCTGCCACCGTTCTTCGCCATCTCGTCCATCCAAACAGGCCTTGTCCAAGAGTTGAGCATCAGGCTGCTGACTACCACCGTCACACTGCTGAACGCCATCGCAAGACTCGCCATTATAGGATGTACGCTAAGTCCGAATGGAAGAAAGAAACCCATAGCAATCGGGAGGCCGATAGCGTTATAGATGCATGCCCATCCAAGGTTTATTTTGATCCGGCGGAAGATGGTGCGTGTGAGTGCTAGTGAGGCAGGTATGATCATAAGCTCTGTCGGTCTCATAAGGACCATATCTGCCGCCTCCATCGCGACATCTGTTCCGCTTGCCATAGCTATGCCTACGTCTGCCGTCACAAGCGCTGGGGAGTCGTTAATGCCATCACCAATCATGCCGACAACCTCGCCGCGGTCCTGGATCTCTCGTACGATAGCCTGCTTCTGATCGGGGCTAACACCGGCGTAAACATTATTGAAGTCGATACCCACGGCAGAGGCGACGGCGAGTGCGGTAGTTCGTTGGTCGCCGGTGACTAGAGCGGTCTTTATCCCCAGTTGGTGCAAGACCGAGATAGTCGCTTCAGCGTCCTCTTTAATTGTGTCGGACAGGCACAGATGGCCCGAGTAAAGGCCATCAATGGCAATGAAGATATTGGTGGTTCCAGCGCTGCTGGTATCGCTCTTGGCTTGCAATTTGCCCTCACCAGCCGACTGGTTAAGCATCTCTGCGGCCTCGACAGCATCCTCGGGGACATCAATGTCACAATCCTTCAAGAATATGAGGTTGCCAACCAGTACCATATATCGTGACCGGTTGGCGGCAGCTGGCTCGACAGTTACGCTGACACCCTTGCCTACAACTGCTTTGAAGTCTCCGACGCTGCCATCAATGGTTCCTTCAGGCGCCATACCGAGCTCATTCTTTGCAGCGCCTAGGATAGCCTTGCCTATGGGATGTTCGCTCCCCATCTCGGCCAGGCCGACAATGGACCACCACAGTCGTTTACTAGCTTCGTCTCTTTTCCATTGCGGGACAAGACCTGTCCTAGCCACACTCATCTTACCGTAAGTAATTGTGCCGGTTTTGTCGAGGACGACCTGCGTGACCTTGGTTATACGTTCAAGGACAGCTCCTCCCTTGATCAGGATTCCGTTTTCTGCACCCACTCCGGTACCAACCATCACGGCTGTGGGCGTAGCCAGCCCAAGAGCACACGGACAAGCAAAGACAATGACGGAGATACATAACTTAACACATACTACGACCTTGCCGCCGCTGTTATCCTCAAGGAAGATCTCCGGAGGTCGAGATAAAACATGACATAGGACCATCCATACAAGGAACGTACCAAGACCTAGGATAAGAATCATGGGAACAAAGTAGCCGGCTATTGTATGAATCAGCTGCTGAATGGGGGCACGGGCAGTTTGTGCATCTTGCACTAGCTTGACAATCTGACTTAGCTGCGTGTCGTGGCCAGCTCGAGTGACACGGACATCGACGCGCCCGTCGCCGTTAACAGTCCCGGCGACGATACTATCGCCAATGTACTTCTGAACAGGCATAGCCTCTCCAGTAACCATACTTTCGTCAACAAACGTTGTCCCTCGAACAAGAATGCCATCTGCTGGAATTTTGTCGCCTGGCCGGATGACCACAATGTCATCAACCTCAAGCAGCTCTGTTGGGATGACCTTTTCCTCCCAAGCAGAGATGCCAGGCTCATGAGTCTGAGGAGTCTTGAGCACTGGGGGCTCGTCAGATGACTTTGCCCAGCTCTCTGCTGCCTTTTCTACAGCGATAGGATCAGCATAAATGGTAGCTGTGGACGGAGCTAATGACATCAGACGAGACAGCGCCTTAGAAGTCTGGCCTTTGGCGCGGTTCTCGAGCCACCGAGACAGTGTGATGAATGTGATGAGCATGGTGCATGTGTCGAAGATTGTGGAAGGTTTAGAATGTGGCTCAAGAAGGACTGAGATGAGCATAGAAAAGACGCTGAAAAGGAAGGCACACGATGTGCCGAGAACGACGAGAACATCCATTGTTGGCGATTTATGTTTAAGAGATTTGTACCCAGTGATATAGAATCGCTTGCCAATCCCGAATTGAACAGGCAAAGTGAGAACGAGGCATACGATGTCACCCAGGAATAGACCCGGTATGAGTTCGAAACGTCCAATGTCTATCATTGGGAAAGCCATAGGAATAATCATGCCGATGAGAAGAACGGGGATCGCGAAGGCAAGCGACGTCCTGAACGCTGTCCGCCACTCAGTGATCTCGCGCGTTTTTGCCAGCGATTCAAGCTGCGCGTTGTTATCCTCGCCGCTTGCAACGAGGGCATTCAAGCCCTGCGCCTCTATGGCCTCAACAATGCCACGAAGTCCTATAGTCCGGGGTTGGTAGACGACTGTCAGGCGGTCCGTACTGAGGCTGATAGATGCGGATCGGATGCCTTGGACTGCAATGAGGCCTTCCTCCAGAAGCTGGGCAGTAGTCGCATCTTTGCAGCCGAAGACCTTGAACTGAGCGGTTGTCGTATCTCCTGCCTGATGGATCGAGTCGCGCTGCGTTGATAGAATAGTAACATCAAATCCGCGATCGTCAATAATCTCGGCTATCTTCTCCGGCGAAAGCTTCGTCTCATCATAAGTAATGACGGCTCGTTCCGCCAAAAGACTAATGTTGAACTTGAGCACACCAGGCACGCCATTGAAGCCGGCTTCAACGGCGGACGTGCAAGCGCCACACGTCATGCCCTCAATGGCAAAAGTGGTCGTCGCAGTAGTCATCGCAGACTCATCTTCGCCCCCAATCGCAGTTCTCTGGTCCAAGACGTGGTTCAATCGAGTAGTCGCGGGGTTGGAACGGTCGGTCGAGAGAACCTCAGCATCAAAACCACGGTCCTCAATGATCTCCTGTATCTTGTCGGCGGGTATGATCTCCGGGTCATGCGTGACGACGGCGCGCTCCATTACGAGGCTGATGGAGACTGTTCCGATGCCATCAATGCCTTTGAAGCCTGATTCAACGGCTGAAGTGCACGAACCGCATCTGTTGAGGTTACAATGTTAGCTTCAGAGAGCGAAATGAACGAAATAGGAGTTAGCGACTCACGTCATGCCGCCGACCTGCAGCGTGGTTGTTGCGAGATGTGCGCTCGTGGGCGCTAGAAGCCTGCTAGCACTGGCATTTCCGCCATCCCCATCTTCTGGCAGGTGCATATAGGTTTGTCCCATCGCAGCGGCAATGACAGCGACAGCGACAGCAAGCAATTCGCGGGGCTTTTGGTCGTGGAGATAGTGGAGGGCCTTGCAAGTGCGCCAGGGCACTAGTTTACCAGCTGGGACGCTAAATGGATCTTCAGGATGCCGTCAGATCACCGTAACTGACTAACCAGCCTGAGTGCTGGGGGTGTCGTTTTCTAAGAGGGGCGCTGAGAAGACCGGCTTCTTCAGGTGGCGGGTAAGCGATGAGGGGATGCAATTGTGAGATTGTAAGCCAGAAGAGAAAAGAGAAGGAGAAAGAGGAGAAATCCTGTTTCTGGGTGACACAACAGAAGGTCTCAGCACAGACTGTTCGATAATTGAGATTGGGGGCGGGCGCTTAGGTACCTTGGTCTGAAGAACAACCCCTGTTTCTGTACTGGGGTCCTGTCGCGATCCACTTCCATCTCACCTCAGACGCTGTAAGGTAAGGTAGTTAACGGCAGCGGACCTGAAACGGCAATGTCCCGGCCCGTTGACCCCCCTGTGAGCTTTTTGCGGCGGCCTGGCTCTCCTAGCGTCCGCCTTACCAAGCCACAAGTTCCCTTCCTAGTGCAGTGCCCGGCATTGAATTAGCATATGTTACCTACCAAATGACAATGGCGGGCTTTGCCTCACTTGGGTTGGAGTGAGGTAGACATCGTCTTCCTTCTTCTGGCATTCTCCCGGATAAATTAAGGCTGAGCATGTCTGTTGATTTTTTTGGTGAAGGATCAAGGCCTCTTACATTGGATCATCTGTCCCAATTGGATCAGTGTTGTGCGTGACACTATATGTACAGCTTGTTCTAGATTGTGACTTTGGCGACACCTCCGCTTCATCTTTATCGCATGTTTATCAGCTATCATTTAATCTTCTATCATACCACTCATATGTGCTTTGGTCACTATGTCTATCGATATTGATCATCAAAACCCCTCCGACGTCTTGAAACTGAAGACACCGGCTGTAACCATAGCTGGATCAGACGTTTCTTTCGACGACACCATGTCGACGAGATCTTCCCGCTCCAGTGTCCCGAGCGAGATGACGTGCCCTACCGCCTCAGATGAAAAAACGGAAGACTGTGAAGAGACCAAAGTCTCCGAGATTTCCAACAGAATTCTCGATGTAATTCTAGAATACTCGCTTCACAAATTCGACACCACCGAGGAACTTCATAGCGCCGGCAGGCCCAAGTTCCTAGCCGTCGTCTCACGCTTTGTTAGGGCACGGCAAAAGGTAGTGATGTGTCTCCCGGCATTCCCGTTCAAGTCAGCAAATAAGGTCGAAAAAGTGCTGGGTAACCTCCCCGATAAGGCTGAAGAGCTGGCACTTGCAAGACTAAACTCCATATGTGTCACCATTGGCCAATTTTATGAGCCCGGGGCGGAGCTGACTGTCATCTCGGACGGCCTCGTTTACAATGGTACGTTTATCCTCTGCATCCCTCCCTGGAAACAGGGTGAAGTCTCTCACAGCCACCGGCACATCACTGATACTTCATCTAGACTTACTGGGCATTTCCGATCAGGAGACCTGGCGCTATGGGTCGGCGCTACGGACAATGGCCGAGAGGAAGGGTTTCTCTCATCTCTCATTCTCCCGTCTACAGGACTTGGTCGCAGTGAAGGGTCTACCGAATGACCTTAATGAGCTCACGTACGTGGCCAACGCAACTAACTTCCGCCGGACCCTGTTTAACAAGTATGGCCGGGACGGCGATCTTGACATTGACCACGAAATCGCCGTAAATCCGGACACTCTCGGGACGTATAAGGGGTACTGCCGCTTTCTCAAGTCAGATCTGCAGCACATTTTCGGCCCAGCCAAGAGCAGTGCCAAGTACAGGAAGGATGTTAAATATCTGGCCAAGCAGATGCTGATCCGTGGATATGTAAGTTCCCAGTTCATTTTTATACCCGCCCGTGTTTCTGTTGCTAATAGAATCTCTCTTGCGAATAGGCCTTTGCAGGAGCCGTCAAAGCACGCTTCCCGAACCACTTGCGTCTTAGCATCCACCAGTCCACTGGGGAGCACAAGATCTCTTTGAGCTTGCTCAACACCAAGAGTGGTTTCACAACACCATGGCATTGCAGCGTTGTTCTGATGGCCGATGGTGAATGGCTTAGCGGCCTGACGGTCGACTTCAAAGCAGACCGGCTCCTGGAGCTGGTCGAGGAAGATGGCCGGCCGAGCTACTTCAGGGAAGTCCTTCGTCAGAGACCATACCTGATGGAGAACGCGAAGCCGCGTATACTTATTCAACAGGAGCCGCAGGCCCATAGGCCAAGAATACGAGCATCCTGATCGACTGAACAGTGAGGCTATAGCTTTGACTGCTGTCATAGCCTGGAGTTGCAGGTGTACAAGGACCGCTCACCCTCACTCCTTGAAGAACAGCTCGGACTAGAGGAGGCCTTGGCATGGATGGTTGGCATATTTACGAACTAGGATAAATTCAGACAGCTTTAGAGAGATTTAGTAACTTATACAAGAATGTAACGAGATACCTACCCTACCGACTTCAGGGCGTTGAAGCACGCCAAGACGCACCACCGAATCCCATGTGACATGCAAACTGTATTGCCTCTGTAACATGCTAGTTCTTTTTGAGATTACGGCGATAACAGAAATTAAAAGACATGGACAAAATACGATTGGTTTCCTACAGCCGCCTTGGGTAAATCTGGCGGTATATGTGTTGCAGAAGGGCGAGGGATTTTGACCTGGTCGAACCCAACACTTGGACCACCCAACCTATATGCACTATTTACTATTGTTGCTATGGGCTCATGTTACTACAAAGAGCTTATACTTTCGAAATATTTCGAATTCAGTTTCATGTATCTTTGTTGTTTTCTAGTTCTAAGTTTTAGTAGTTCTTGTATACAGTCTTAAACCATTGCCTAGGTACCATGAAGGTCATTCCTTTCCTTGGCTAAGAATTTGCCATTGAAAAAGAGCTAAATAGATGTTGTTGACGTACGAGAAAACACCTCCGGTGAGTCTTGCAGGATGGACGAAGTGCCGAAGGAACATTCATGGTTTGCAAATCCATACTGGTAGAAATTGCTATAACGCTCTCTAACATAGTTCATGGGAAACCGAATTTTGGATGGGCTCTCGCATATCATGTGATCTTGATGCGAGTCGATATGTGTCCTTTCTTCGTCTGCAAAACCACCAGGTCATGGTCATACGTGAGATCCTCAATCGTAGTCTCGAAAAGTTCAGCCTTCGGGATAATTCGAAAAGCCATCAGAGTGGCCATGATATAGATCTCACACAGCGCAAGACTGTAAGACACATCTGTTAGCCTGAAGACTACGACTTTGAAATTCTCCGCAGTTGAAACCGGGGAATAAGGATAAGACTCACCTCTCACCAACACAAACTCTAGATCCCTTCGAGAACGAGATAAGAAACTTTTGCAGCGTATAATCAGGCTTGCCGTCGGGTAGCAACCACCGGTCAGGGTTGAAAGCGTCAGGGTCCGGAAACAACCGCGTGTCCCAGTGATTGATCATGGCCGTCATGCTCACAGGTGTACCTCGGGGGATCACAAATTGCGTCTTTTCATCTTGACTCTTATAGTAGAGTTCCTCCTCACGGGCGATACGAGCTGATCGTGCGGCCGCCCCAGGCTGGTGTCGTAGAGACTCCTGAACAAGGGCCCAGAGGTATGGTCTCTGCTCAAGCTGTGCCCATTTTAGGTTGTTTGGATCAATGCCTTCGAGGTCTTTCATCAGACGAGCATAGATCTTGGGTTGGTGAAGAAGGTGAAACGTCATAACGGTGAGAATAGCCTGTGTTCGGTCAGTCACAGCAATTCGACCTGTCCAATATGGTATCAAAACTGACCGCAGTGGTTTCCGTTCCAGCAACAAGAAAGACAAATCCCTCACCCGAAAGACGGTAAATGCTCTTCTCTTCCTCTGGTAGGACGTTGGAGTTTAGAATCTCGTTAAAGACACGGCCGCCATCGGGATTTGCTAGGGCAGTCTTGATATAGGCTGGGATAACATGATGCATTTGGTGCATTATCCTCTTGACATCATCACCCATATAATCCGCGAAAATGGGGAGGATATCGGCCAGTCGCCTGGCAAACCCGTTGTGCCGCACTATCCACCACATCATTAGCATAACCGCCTAGTTGAAATGCACTTCATGACCAAGAATATGTTTCTGCTTTATATACAACGAAGCATCTCAGGCAGACATATCTGTACGTGCGAGACGCGACCAAAACAAAACAGTAAAAAGGACTCTCTCTGAACGTACTCATGTATGTGGTTGTCAAGAAGGACGAGGTCCAAGTTCCAAAGTTGGGCTCCCAGCCCTCCTGCTTGATAAAGCCCATTGGCTCTCCGAATGCGTACTGGGAGAAGACATCGGCAGTATAGCAGTTGAAGGCACCCTTTACTTCGAATGCCTCCTTGCCGGTCCAGCGGAGCATTTTCTCAATAGCAAGTTTAGCGTAGTTGTAAACTTCGTCTTCGAGCTTGAGAACCTGTCCACGTGAGAAGAAACGTGCATGGGCAGCGCGACGTTTGCGATGTAGCTCGTGCGGTCCAGCCGTGCCGGTTGCCATTGAGACTGGGCCAGCGCCTGCAATTTTGAGGTGGTGTTGCCATTTATCGCGGACTGGAAGAATTGTAAGCGGAATAGTTTCATTGAGCCGAGCCGAGCAGTTGAATGGACATACTTCTACCTGGCTTCCCCGTGTAGATCTCGTCGGCAAAGTAGGGGTCACTACAATGAAGCTCATCGGGGCTGACGCGCACGATTGGGCCTTCAACAACTATCAGTTACTTCAATTTTATTAGGAAGTCCTCGTCAAGTACTCACCATACTGCTCATGCATCTTCTCTATCCTCCTGCCATACCGACCCATGAGAATCCAGTCATAATAAGCTTCATATATATACGAAGCGGCAGCAATTTTTGGGCCTGGAAATTTAGAGAGTGGGTGCAGAGGGGATATGTTGTAGAGCGCGAGCGCGACACGATAACCAAGCCAAACTCCAGTGAGGCCAAGCAGCGCTGAGGGGCTTACTAAACGCTCGAGAGAGATTGAATTGAGGCTGTCCATGGTCGATGAATTGTATCCCAGTAGTGAGCTTGGGAGGATCGAATTAGACACCAAAAGAGACGACACACCAATAAGATAACCAACCCACAAATTCTATGCCAATAGACTCTATATATCGCGTCCCTTTAATTGAACAGACAGATCCTGAGGGCCAAGCCATGACATGCGATCTATATGCGGCAAGCCCCCGAAAGCGGGACTTACAGTACCGTAGCACTGCCTGTGTCGGATCAAACTACAGTGGAGCGGTGTTTAACCACTTTCGGACACTGCCGGTTCACCCACTGGCACCGCGACCCTGCTTACACGGACCAGACCCTGCTGAGACACGTACTAAATTTAGAAGGTCAGCGTTGACACCGGTCATTAACTCGTCTGAAATAACGGGCCAGAGCATGTAACGCAATAGGCCTGGCACTGTTACGGCTTCAGCGTTTCGAATCAGCGAATCACATATCTCGTCACCGCGCGCTGAGCAATAAAGTTATGGAAACATGGTACAGTAAGCTAATATAGTTAAGGGCCAATCTCCAACGATGATTCTCTTCTATTCAGTTTGCTCTCACAAGGTTGAGGCTGAAAAAATACACATTAGCGTAAGTAATACTTTTGCTTAAACGATTGATAGCTCGTAAACATTGAAGAGGAACAAGGTCTGTGTTTACGAAAATAGAGCCCAAGAGGCGATGTTACTAGAATAAAAACAAGAACTGGGTGTGATCCTGTATTCTCCTTGAGCTTCAATCGTATGAAACAACTATCGTTGCTGTCACTTCCCCCACGCTCAGCATCAATCTCGAACTTCAGCGCCTAATCTTGTCAAGATTCGATTGTTCTATTATCGCTACATAAATCACAATTTTGCAGCTGCATGTCGTCATGATATGCTTTCACTAGACCCAGATGTCAACTGTTACCGTATCTCTTTTCTCATCACACTGCAATGGGGGCAGCGAAAAAGACCGCAGCGAGGACAAGCTTCCGCCACTATTCTCATCCCATCACTTCCACAGCCGCAACATGTCCAGACCCAAAATACTTTTCTTCGCTTAGCCTTGCTCGATCGCAATGGACTCTTCCCTTGGGATATAGTTCTCAATGTCGATGTTTCGTTCATCGTAGGGGCCAATATGTGGACTTTCTTAAAGCAAGTGATTTGCTGATCCAGTCCGACGATGTCTTGATTTGTTTCAGAAGCTTGTGCCCGTCGCCAGTATGGAATTAAGTCGTAGACTCTGGACGTAATTCTACTTTCGCTGACAGGAGGTTCTGTTGAAGAGTTCCTGGGTAGCATGGAGTACATCAGATCACACTTTTGACATGAAAATGTTTTCTCGCCACCTATTTTGACTGCACGTCCTTTACAACCAGGGTTGGGGCACTTGGCCTCTGAAGCGATCCTCTGTTCTGCAATCATCTTTATGGACATCGAAATTTGGCATCCAGGGCGGGCCATCGTTTGCCAAGCAATCTCAACATTAGAGTTCAGCTTATTTGTTGTTGCATCTGCGCCGATGAAGAAATATTGCTTTTTGGCTATATATTGTTGGCCTGGACAGTTCTCGAACTGTTTATTGAGGAACATATCGACATTCTGATTAATAGTTAGCTACCATGTGAGCGTGGCGCTGCAACCTCACATACCGCCCAGTGCCTGAAGAAGTCATACTGCAACGTCGTTTGACGCCCGAGAACGTCTTCAAAACTGATATTCTCGGCGATTATTAGAAGTGGTGGCATAGAGATTGATGTGCACAGGCGAGAATAGTGTCTCATTAACCCTGGAAACAGTAACCAGGCCTTCATAATGAGATTGTGCAAATCGCGTGTGACAGCTCGAAGCCTGGCCACAAGCGTTTAGTTCATGATAAGTAAGACTTCCTGGAATTTACCTACAGCTTTGGTAAGAGGGTTTGAGTTGTCTCTTCTTGTAGGCTGGTCATCTCATGTTGAATGGGTTGGTCCACTTGGCTTCTGGTCGGACGTCTGGCGGAGTCTTCCAAGTCTACTGCTACCGGCTGATGACTTGGACTTGATTGAGGCTCTTCAATAACTTGAGGCGGCTCAGGTGCACTAGCAGGTTGATGCTCATCGTCCCGAAGGTCAAGCAGACTTAGTTGTTCCCGAAGTTCTTCGATACTAATGATTCGGCTACAAGAAAAGTTCAAAACCATTTATATTCGTAGACTCCTGGATAATACATACCGCTCTTGAAGTTGTGTCATGACCTGTTCATTTTGGACTCTGATAATGTTGAGCTGGCTGTTCAGCTCATCGAGGCCGTTATTGTTGCTTGCGTCATAGTCAGCACACGATGGATGGTAACCGACAGGTCTAAGTACTCCTCTTGTAGTTGAGTGACAAGGTTCAGCGTCTGAATCTGTGTCCCGATCCTTGAGCGCAGATCATCGACATGCTTCGAGTAGACCAGAGCCCATTGCGCCTTTCTTCCAACACCGCGGTACCACGCCGACGATCTTTGGTGACCCAGGCTGGCATCGAATTTGGATATCAGGTCGAGAAAGTTTGCTAGTGTAGATAAAGTGAGATCTGCTTGTTTCCGCGCATGCTCTGCAAAAGGATTGCTGCTTCTCTGCCGCGTCGCGCCGGTCTGCTGTTGCTGCAGGTGCGACAACACGTCTTTCAAAAGATTCAAATCGGCCAACACTTGGAGATAATCCTCTGCAGCGCCGCCTGTATTCTTCAAGGCTTTGGTGATGTCGACGATCAAGTTCACAGCGCTAACGAAGTCGCCGGCGGAGAATCCGAAGGCAGGTACAGTCATTGTATCCTTTGGTGAGATTTAGAAAGTTGTGACAGTAAGAAGAGAACTTCGCGGGGGCGAGAGGCATTGCGATAAAACATGGCCACAATAGAATGCCTTGCGCATGCCTTGGGCGAGAACGAGCCAATACCATCGATCCTGGGACATCTACAGCACGCTGCAGGGCACTTTAGTGGTCATCCTCTCAGCCTGCTTTCTCAGCATCAATCAATAGGATAAATCGACGCACCCCCTTCATGAGAACAGGTTCAGCTTATTGGGCACCAATGCATTTCTTCGTTTGCCCAACACCGTCCGTAGCACAAAAGGAGTGATGACTAAATCATTCCAGTATGGCAGATCTAACAACATTTACTTAGTGCTCAACATCATTACTAATGCTCCTTTGTCGCAATCGATAGAGTAAAATAGCTATGATATTTCTATACTGTGCCTTTGAGGGCAATATCTACCTTCTTAGCAATCCCAATGCTCTCCCGCAATACACGCTTCTCCTCCGCGGTCAGTTCCAGTACTTCCGTATCAGTCATACAACTCATATCGTCCTTTGTCCTTCCTTTGTGCCATTTGCCATCCATCATCCAGTACTCTGGGACTTCGTAGCCATCTGGGTCCACCCGCTTGTTCTTCAACAGGCTTCCATTGTACCATAAGAGCTTGTCCTTCTCATCAGTATGAGCAATGACAAAGCTACAAACCTTTGTCACATTTGCTCCTCTACCTTCACCCCAGCCAATCATTGAACCGTAATGCGACTCAAACTCATAGCTGGACCCGCCAAGCTCAAGGCCAAGCCACCAAGATTCCTTGTCCCCGTGACCTTGCCTGTAAGTGACTTCCTCTCGAACTTCATATGTATTCTGCCATGCGACATGTAGAAGGCCAACAAGAGTACTTACTCGCGCCTTGTTGAGGACTACTACACCGGAATCACATTCTTCAGCGTAGTCTTCTGTCCATACTAGTGATTTGTTCATCTCTGCTGATGGCTCCTTGATCTGGTCCTTCCACCATTCATGCCTTTCTTTGAATGCATGTTGCCAAAGCAATCTGTCGTGGAAGAGCAACGCTCCTTTCTCGATGTATGCCTTTTGCGCAAACAGTCTTTCCGGTTGTTGAATGAACACAGCATCAGCATCTAGGAGGATGACCTCTTCAAAGTGCGACCCAAGCAAAGCAAAAGCCTTGATGGCCCATCCTCCGTCTTTGAGCCTCAGTGTAGTATCATCAAAGACATTGAAGATGTCGAGAAACTCAACATCAGATGCGCCATCAAGTTTTGCGATTCTGTCGCGATCCTTTTTGGGTAAGTCATCTTCTCCAGCATACACAATCTGTATGGGGAGACGACAGCCCAACACTTTGCGCAGGCTCACTATTAAATGGCCAGCGAAGCGAACTGATTGCTCTCCTCCACCAACAGGAATCACAATTCCTCTGGACCCTCTGTCAAAAGAGTGTCGAAGGTCAGAGAGTGGCGTTTTTGATCCCGGGTTCCGTGGTGGACTCTTAAGGAAAGGGAATAGTTGTTGGGCTGTTATCTCCGTAATATCCCGGAGCTGCCGCCCAACTTTTGAAGTCGGGTCAAGTTTGTCAGACTTTGACAGCCATTGACTCAACTCTCGTGATCGTTGACCGACCTCCCAGAAGGTATTTTTATAGGGGGCCTTAACGTGACTTTCGGCGTTTTCATTCGCCTTTTGTGAGATGTTCTTCAGCTCAGACTCGCTGATTGGTGGCGTCCAGCTGTAAGATAAGCTGGCTGAGCCCTTCCAGGTGATAAGAATAAGTAAAAGGGAAAGGCCGCCGAAGATACCCAATCGCACAAGGGCCCTAGGAGGGTCCCTGAACATTTGACCGAGCCGTAATATGAATGCCGATACCAGCGACATGTTCACAGATGGTCGATTTAGGCTCAAGGTCGTGTGACGTGATGAAGAATTGAGAATGGGAAATGGGAGAGCACAGTGAGCGGCACCTAATTAAGCCTCCGTGCGGGTCAGGATGACACCCCTGGATTCGTATTGTCAGAGATTTCCGTCATGGTCCAATCACCCGATGAATGTCATATTGCGTACAACCAACAGCATAATGAACAGAAACCAACAAGCCAACCATGGATCAGGCTGTGCCGCCCCCGTTGACGCAAAGTCTTGGCTCAGGAAGTTCGCAATCCCAGATTCTCCTCATCGCAATCTTTTCCAATTAAAGTTTTTGTGTTCTCTGTGATAGCTGATACAGATATCATCCGCCTCATCTTGAATCTGAATGTCATCAACGATAAGATGCTGCCAAGATGCGTGAGTTCAGCTATGTGGAGAAATTGCAAAAGCTTGAGATGATCCCTGCCTCGTCATGCAGGGGTCCAAAGTTTCTTCAGTGGCCTGACTCGCTGATCATTAACTAACTCTCTCGGGTTGCCCAGTCAGACCAGCCTGCTCGTTGGCTCATGATTCAAGTGTTGGCCGTAATTCAAAGATCCTAATTTTAATCCTCTCAGATATCAGGCTACTTCTTCCTGTACTCACTGTTCAACCACGTATCGGTATTAAATCTCTGTATGGAACTGAATCTGTTAACAACAAAATATCTCCGGCAAGACATGTTGAAGCTGGGTTCATATGGCTTCACGTCGGCCATCAGGGAGCTAAAAGCCAGGCATTAGATTCTTGTTCCATGAGTATAGAAGTATCTGCCGAAGTATTCGCTTGCAAGACAGGTGACTGAAGAATTCAGACCTGTAACAAGCCCTTATCTATGCTATCCAATTGAAATGCTCAAACTGTCCCAGGAAATGCAGCCAAGCCAGCAGGGTGTTGAAAACTGGCGGTTACAGAAGTTCCCGGTCACTGGCTTTTATAATGTCTGTTGGTAAAAGCACAAGCCTTCCCCTCGTAGTCGTAGTACTCATGCTGCTCCCACCATCTATCGACTACTCGGTTTTCCTTCGCCTCGAGATCTTTCTACAAATTCAGATATGCATTTCAGTTTTGTTTTGAGCGTTTCCTACGCGCTTTTACTGCCAGTAATGGCTCAAGAGGGTGTGTGCTGGGGTGTCGATGGCAAGCAGTGGACCAACAACAAACAGTGCCCAGGTTCCTCAGCGTGTTGCGGTGAGGGGGCAACTTGCATGCCAAATCGACTCTGCAAGAACAAAGGACAAGGAGAGAATGAATTCGTGAGAGGTCCTTGTGCCGTTGCACCATATGATAAGAAGAAGTGTGCTGCCATTTGTCTTTACGGTTCGTCCTTGGCCCCTTTTCTATTACATTACGTAGTCCTGAACCCGGCTAACATCCCTTTTAGAGGAGAGGAACAACCGATTCCCGCGGGTAAAACGATGCGAAGATGGCAGCTACTGTTGTTCGGAGGACGATCCTGGATGTTGCGCGGGTAAACGAGGTGTCTTCCTTGATTCAAGGGGTAACATTGAGGATGACGTGATTTCTTCTACTGCATCTCTGGTCAAGACCACCTCCTCAGCTCAGACGGCATCACCTACAATCACTGTTGCTTCCACGACGACATCCTCCGATCCAAGCCCCACGTCAAACGGTACGGAACAAACGAATACTGGGACAACCGACAACAGTCAGGGCATGAAGATCGGACTTGGTGTTGGTATCCCAGCCGCTGCTATAATCGCCGGGCTATCGGTCTGGCTCTTCCTTCGCAAAAAGACAGCCAAGCATCAAGACCAAAGCACGGCTGCTTTGCATCCCCCGATGTATCATTACCCACAACCAGGAGGTCCGCCAGACGGTTCTCAGTCACACTTTTACCAGCAACAATATCCTCAGGTATATAGGCACTATCCTGAAGTCGGTGACCAAAGAACCAAGTCCCCTCCAACAGTACAAGAGCTCCAAGGCTGATGTCGGAGACTCGATTGTGTCATATTTATTGAATGCTGCAATAGTTACCGAAGCTTTAGACAATTTTAGACCTAATTACCTAAGTATCAAGCGATTTTGGAGGCCTCTTTATGTTCCATTTCGTAAGATCGCGCAGGTTCACGCCGGCCACAGTAGATTCACACCCATGGAAGATAAACGAAAAACAAATCGCTTTTACGCCTAATTTCTCAGTCTAATTCACAACCCGAACCTGGTTTCCACTCTTGTGCACCGCCTTCCTCAAGACCATGCTTCAAGTTCCCTTGGTTTGGCAGCTAGTTCGACGCCCGCTCAAACCAATTGTTCCAAAGGAAAGACCCATTCAGCTTCAGAACGGTGTCCATGTTCTCCTTCAGGTCACACATCTGAGCCTTGATATCCACATCCTTTGTTGCCTCATCAAGTTCTTCCTGTTTCTGAGCAATGTCCTTTTCAGTTTGCTTCAGTTTCTCAACGATCTCCTCGTAATGTTCGTGAAGGATCTTTCTGCCTATCTCAGACCCATTGGCGAAGCTCTGGTCCATCAGCGTCTTGTTGTATTGACTCATGTGGGCAGAAAGGGCATCTTGGTTGTCACCTCGCAGGCGGTCCAAGGGTTCGAGGCTCAAATGACGAACGGGCTCGGATTTAATCTCTACAGCAGCATCCATGCGGGTCAGTGCTTCGGCCAAAGTGTCCTGCTCGATTTGAAGGCGGCTCAGCGTGGCCTGGGCATCTCTTAGGCCATCACGGGCGCGGTCTGCGGCAATAGCCGCAAGATGTCTATCCGTTTCGAGAGACTCGGGCGTCTTTTTTCGAACATGTTCCATTAGCATTCTATGCTCCTGCTTTTCAATTACTTTCTTGACTTCCTGTAGGAGATAGTCGCCGTCGTAAGACTTAGATTCCTTGATCTTTTTGATGAGATATCTGCGCTGGCGATTCGGATTGAGCGATTTGGGGCAGGGTTTGTTTCTCAGGGCGTGTCCTAGACAGGACAGGACGTGAATTCCGCAGCTGATGTTATCCTGTTGTGGAGTGCAAGCCTATAGATAGAGGTCAGCATTAGTCTCTATGGCAGGAGGAGCAACTGACGGTGACATTGTTGAATCGCAGCTGGAACTTGTGTCCGACGGTCTCATTCCATTTCTGGAAGCTATCGCACACGGCATTGAACCGGTCTTTGCCCTCGGTCGAGTCATGGTGATTGAGTACCATCGAGTTCGCATCGTGGTCGATTTCAACGATGGCCAAGGTCCAATGCTTAGGCTTTTGATGATGGATCGGGAAGCAAAGCATGGTATACCCGTCGAGCTTGATGTTGTGGCCAGCAGTTGTACCGTCAACTTTGAACCAGAGAGGGTCGAGGAGTTTGACCTTTCCTTGTTCCAAAGGGTACCAAGAAACGAGAGCTTTGGTCAGGAATTGGAGTGTGATATCCATGAGTTTCACATTGGTGGTGAGCTGCTTATAAATAGTGGTGGCTGGGTCGACCACCTCTTCTTCTCCCTTAGACGTTTCGGCACGCTTCGTGGATCGCTGTGGGTTCATCGCACTGGATTCTTTCTCTCTTTTGCGCTTAGACGAAGTGACAGCTGGTGGTTGGGTGAAATGACGAGAAATGTTCATTTGTGGGGGTCGGGCTTCAGAGGGGTTGTTAGAAACAGCTGATCTCTGCTCTCGGGGTTCCTGGTAACTGAAAGCGGAGATCGGAGAGGTTCTCTTGTCGTTGTTTCCCACGACCTTGGTTGGCGATTTGACTGGCGACCCGGGGCAACCACCCAAGATGACACTTGGGCTTCGCATGGGTTTAGTGATGGCCTCAATGTCGTCATCATCGCTGCTGTCGCTCTCAACATGGTCACTTCCCACGTACACACAGGCATCAGGTTCAGTCTCTCGGGACTCTAAAGTGATTCCCTCTGATGGGCCGCCAGCTTCTTGAGGACTCTGAGAACGCACAATTGCTTTGAGGTTAGTGAGGGCGGCTCTCGCGATCTCCTTAGTCAACCGGAGAGACTCTCTGGGATGCCGGCTAACGCCGGTCCAAAGGACATTGTAGGGTGGGGCCTGACTCCACAGGGATGGCAGCTCGATGCCTTTTTCTTGCGCAAGTTTAGTGATCTTGACCAGGGACTCGACTGCACTGCCACTGAGTTCGTTCTGCTTGGGGGGGTTTTCATGCGCGGAGCGGACCTCGTCGAGGAGCCAACGCTTGCCTCCCCATTGTTGGTCAAGCCATTGCTCTTGCCGGGCTCTGGTGATCTTGGTGGGTGAGGTCGGCATGATGAGATCACCTGAACTCATGATGTTAAGGTTAGGACGAAGGCAATGGTTATGATGGATTGCGAAAGGAGTGGGCTGGAGTGAGGAGAATTGTTTGAAGGGAGTTAAGTCGTTTGCAGAATTTATGATGGGGTGAAGGTTAAGAGTATAATGAGCAAAAGGCGAGCAGGAAAAGGGGTGGGTGGAGCAGTATCCTAAGTTTAGGCTGCATTTGAGAAGGTTAGAAGAGTTTAGGGCAAGTGAGAGGAGAGGAGCATAAACTTGTGATAAGTTTAGGGTTGATGTACCTTTATATTTGTTGAAGACAGGAAGAAGTATTGATGGTTACGAACGAACAGAGGACCTCGGAAGATATCCTGTTCGTAAAGGGTTCCTGTGGCTTCGAGGTTCGATCTATCGTTAGGTGATGCCCAAGATATTGTGAAGGCAGTGATGTAGTGTTGAAGCAAGCGGTTCCGTATTCAGGGAGCGTGGTAGATGCAGAGATTCACTGAGGGCGATGAGTTGAAGGTTCTGTACAGTGAAGATCTGCAAAGTCGACAGTCAAAGAGGGGGTCGAGAAGATGAAGTGATGTTGAGAGGACTTGTGCGTGAGGCGATGATGCGGCTGCGATCGATTGAGGGGTTGATCCGGATTGGAAGGGAGAAGAGCGAGTTAGACCGAATTGTATCTAGGTATCATGTCAGTAAGAACTCAAAGTCTGTAGTGGAGGGGAGAGCGACTGCAATAAACCTGATGTCGGAGCTTGACGGCATCGATGGTCGAAGAGTAGACGTAAGAATGAAGGTTGATACTTGAGAGGATAACAGGGAGGCGGCTTTCAGTGGATCATATGATGATGCTCGAAAGGTAGTGACATTGAGTCACTGTGTGAGGTCTTGTTCTTGTTGTTGGCCATGTGAGAGACTGCCTGAGCTGTTGCGTCAACAAAAGTCGTTGATCCTAGTAATGTCCTTTGCGACCTCTTGTGATGTTCATCTTATCTGCGGTTTTCACTTCAAACCCCCAAGTGAAAGCAACAGCTCAAGAGAATATCTTCAAGCTATTGTGTCCACTTCGTTAGGCCATAGGCAGGATCCTGAGTTCGCGCTGAACGAGATATCCATGGTTCATCGCGATGGCAACATAACAGAGAGAGAGATCTGGTGCTGCCGCTTCTGATGTCTTCACTCTCGTTTCCTTTAGCATCGACACCATGCGATGTTCAGTCCACGAGTCAGTCGGTTCATTCTGATGATTGTCACATACGAATCCGCTGCTGAGGCTCGATATTTGAGAAGGAGCTTCGCGATCTGAGGTCTCATCGCGCATGTTTTGAAACGCGGACGCAGCCATGACGAATCATGCGCAGCCATGATGAAAGCTCTTCTGACTGTTGTGACATTTTTGTCGTCGCTTGAAGAGACGAGTACGTTGCGACCGGTAGAGGACTTCGTCTAGTTGCAGACCCGAAGTGGCAGAATGACGAGTTTCGTGCGGTCAACAGTGGATGAGTCAACAGGCATGGCACGGACCATGATCTCTGCAGGGTAGCTGGACTTGCGACCAGGAGAACAGATCGATGGAAAACAGGACAACCGTCCCCAATATTGTGGGGATTATTTAATAAAAACTATTAGTAGATATTTGGCTTTGAACTTTGAATCTTTCACGAAGAATTGAGGTGAGGTGTAGCTTGGAAGGGTTGGAAGATCATCGATGAAACAAAAAACTACGCCGAATTTACAGTTTTTCCCCACGATCACTATCGTTCGAAAGCAAGCAATTCCTCTTAGGAATGACAATAAAATACAGGTACAAAGTAAGTGCTATTATTAACGATAGCACTGTACTCGCTGTCCCGATCATTTTCATAATGCTTATGAGCCTTTAGGCTCCTGTTGTTCGTTTTGCTTGTGATTCTTGAATCGAAACTGATACGCTAAACTGAATCCAGCAGCCACCGGTTCGCGAACTTTACCATGAGCGAGACGTTGATTGGCTGACGAAGACGCGTCCTGACACTCCTCAACTTTGAACAAACAACATCCCACGAAAGAAAATCGCCATCCTGTTGAGATTCAACCCGTAGCTACGCTATATCACTGTCACTTTTGTCACTACTAGTATACGCACGATCGCGCAATTCATCCAATTGCTTCCTCAAAACCTTGACAGCCTCTCCTTCAAGCAAAACCCCATTTTCAAGCGATCGACCTTGGTGAATCATGTTTCTTTGTGTTGGCCAGAAGTATGACGTCCCCAGATACGCGAGACTATCGTCTGCGATGATCGCGTTATAGTGCGGTCGCGGCTCCCACCAGCCGACATCTTCCACCGTCAGCCGCTTGCCGTAGCGCCGCATCGCTTGGGCAAGAATTCTTGATGACGCCGCGTCTATTTCACGGACTTGTATCGTTACCATCACGCCGTTGGCTGCGCGTCTCACCAAGAGTTTCGTGATTTTTGGATCAACAAGTTCTGAAACGCTCACGAGAAGATCGCGACGAGCACCGCGCAGTAGTGTATGTTGCGCGCGACTAATGTAGGTCAGACTCGCGATGGGGTCGTTTATTATAACGCCCAGACTAGCGAGCTGTGATCCAAGATGAGCCCGACGTTCATTGCTCACGCCACCGAGGATGGCTTCTTGCATGTAGATCTGAAAAGCTTTTGCTGCCGTGGGCGGAAGCTCGATGGAAAAGTCGGCCTTGTCAATTGGCTTGGTATCTACGATGGCTCCGGTGCTGAAGAGTGTCCTGTCGTCGATGACTATCGCTTTGGCGTGCACGACTTGGCGCGTTGGACCATCAACGCCAGTGAACATATCGATGTGAATTCGATTGCACTCAAGAAGCCTGACATACTCCCTGCAAGCTGGCGTATCCTGATAAATCGTAGGCCCCAATTTTGAAACCACGATAGACATGATCGCATCTGGATTGTACTTTCGAAATTCAACCAGCGCGTCGACTACAATCTTGGCATCGCCTTGATCGCACATTGAGAGATTCAATATTGTCAATCGCCGTTGCCGAGGGGTCTTTGGACAAGGGACTGTGCACTCTCGGATAAACTTCTCAAAGACGACAAGGTGATCCAGGCCATTTGTGAGAAGCGGTACTGGGCCTCGTGGTAGCGTACCAAACATGAGATCACGATCGCTTGTGGGCAATCTCATCGCTTTGATAGCTTTAACACTGGTTGCCCGACATCGAAGCTTATCCTCGCAGTAAAGAAAAGCATCAATGTCGAAGCAACCACCAAAGTCGGGACAATTGACCCTCACATATGACGGCGCGATCTCATGGGGCTCAATGGCGAATTTAATAAGACACAATCCGTCTAGAGCGTGCTTGGCTACCAGTTGGCCTTCTTTCTTAACCTCGATCTGGAACGGGCCATAAAGCTCACGACCTCGTAACCGAGCTTCGAAAGTTGTCCCAGCAAGCAATGGCTTGTGAATTCGCTGTCGGGATGCGGTTGGGATCATGCGTACAATGCCATGCTTAATCGGGCCCAACGTATGTTTCCCTCTTGAGCCTGGAAAGATTGCCCGAAGATTGTCTGGTTCATCAATGGCTTTCTGAATCTGACCCTTTCCCGTCCACCGCTTGAGATGAAGGACACGCCGGGGAGGTTTGGTGAAGTCAAGGGGATCGGGAATAGCCTCAAGGTAATCGACTTGCCACGTCACGCCGTCCAAGATGGCGGCACGTCCAGCGAAACATTCGATGCGAATGTCCAAGTGTAAAGCACATTGATCTCGTAAAATGAGTTGTTGGTGAGAGTTCACACCAACCAGGTCATATACATGGCCGTTATGCTCAATGGGTGTTGGTGCTCTGGCTCGCTCACTTCGAGACCTTGCATATATTGGCGAGAGTGGATCTAGGGAGCCAAGTTGCCATTTCGAAAGAGGACTATCATAATAAAGGCACCTATCATTATTTGGTAGGCTTGGCTTGATGAAGTTGTTGTATCTCATAGTAGCTGGTGATGTAAAGAAACACAAAATGGTGTCCAAGCTCAAGATAAGATGGGCATAGCGTCAAGTAAAGTATTTGCTCGCGTGAGCACTAATCGACTTATGGCTGTCAACTTTCGACGACGCCCAAAGCGCGGCCCGAGATCAACACCGGGAGCCAGAAACTGGGCTAGATGGGCTAATGGGCTACACCGATGATCGTACATGTCATTGTCTTCGCTTCTCGTTCCTCGTTGGTCAGACGATTCCCGAAGAGGCTTGAGCTGAACGAGCTGAAATAGTGGAAAACCCTATTCGGTGTTTCCATCCATTCGTTTGGCGTGAGCGAGCCTGAGCAATATTGACGTAAGGATCGTCAATATGGGACGGCATACAAGACAAGATCTGCGGTACCCCACAACATGGCGCTTGGAGCCACCGCCTCGAGCTGGTAAGTGCCAGTCTTAGCTCCATCCAAGTGTCGATCACTTTACGCCAGTTTCGGAAGATTACCTATGATTGGGCATGAGGACGGCAGGATCTGAGGAGTTCAGCCAACCTCTTTGTTTGTAGATCACACAAGAAGACGACGGGAAAGACACGTATGCAATATATTGGGGAGAGGTACGACAATTGTCTCGTAGTACGGGGTCAAATTTCAACATTCTCCGTCAGTGCTACACTCAGTGCTACGGGCTTTCCAGAAAAGGGCCGAAGAAGCAATGGGAGCATTTCCAGCATCCCAAAACGCGGCGAACATTGCGAGGCGTTTCAGGAAACTGATTTGGTCTGAGGTTAAGACTCTGCCTACCAATTGCTCGCAGTTGCAGTCCAGAAAAACGAATAAATTGTGCCTATTAGACCAGTCGGTAAATGTAATTCATTCCTAAAATGGGAACTGTTCTGTTCCAGTTGACTGGGGGCATTCCTCTCAATTTCAAGCATGTTGCAACGAGCTCTGCTACACCAAAATCGAGAAACAGATTCATTTATTCCTATGGGATAACATGAAAAGTCTTCAAATCTCGAAAATACATTGTCATCAATACTCTGGTTACTTTACATGTAGCCAGGATGCAGCAACATGGGCAGCTCCTTGTTTCCAGGGTACATAAAGTAGCCTAAATGCCATTCAAAGTTGAAAGAATACAGGCCAAGAAGATTTGCCTAGGCAAGGGAATTTGGTCCGGAACAACCTAGTTCTCGTTGCGCCATTCTGACCTCATCGTAGATGTAATTAGGGGCATTCCGAATTCACTCTAAAGAGACTTCGCTCAACGAATATCTCCCAATTCTTCGAGACGAGAAGAGAGTGACCAAGTAAGTCTTTTTTTGGCCGAGTTATCTAAAGCATCTGCATCGTTTAGGACTTTTGAATCACATAATTGATACTGAAGCAGTCCTTTTATGCCTTAGAAAATAAATCTAAAGTTCTCTACATAAGTATTATTATTATAAGTCGATAGGCCTAATAGCTGGTGGATTATAATATTTTGAATAATCCATACCCCGCCAACGAGATCGACGCGGATCACGATTCTGGCTGCATCATGGTTTGCCCATATCCGTCCAATCTTATTCTCGATGGCTCATCTGTGGCCTGGACAAAAGAGTTATCTTCATCGGAGCAATAGAGAACAGCAAGCACACACCTTCGGGCACCCTCTTGGCATACAAAGGTCACTAATAGTAGCTACATAGGTCCCTTTCTCAACACCGATCGCTTTACCGTTAGAGTAGGAACATGGAAAAACAGAATTTCCGCAACGACAGTGTCTTACTGCTGAGAGTTCCAATTCAAGATCCCAACTTTCGCATGGGCGCTATTGAGAATGTCGGATCATACAGCTACAGAGTTGAGTCTCAGCCACCATTCCGATTTGGAGGCTACCAAACCTCTTCTCTGCCTTTAAAACACATTTATCTGCAGTCCTTCTGTATTTATGGGCTCCTAGCTCTTGAATTAGGATATGCCTCTTCGCGTTCAATCTACTACACCTAACCTGCACCAAGTGGCATGGGCAGTTGAGACCTGGTCTGATAGCGAGATTTACAAAGTCATCGGTATTTTCATCGCTATTTGCCCACCAGTGCCTTCAAGTGAGGACTTTCCCTAAAGTCAAGGCCCAATCTTGACTTGGCTGGGATGTTAGAAGTAAAGAGGCACCCAATAGCCGGTGAAAGGAAACGTGATGGAAACCATGAGATTTGAGACATTTGTTTATTGTGGCTGGCTGAGGCACTTGCCCTGCAACCCGCCGGAAGAACGTTTTAAGCATTTGTCTTCGCCAAGATTGCGCTATGACCTATTTGAGAGGATCATGTGTGATCTGGCTGCATTAAGCTATCGCCGAAACTATTTGACTCTGGTTGTCTAGACTGGTCTAAAGGTGGGGAATTACTGCAACATTCATAGGCACATCCGCCTTTTAAGTAACTATCCTGAAAATAAAACCAAGATGCCGTAGATAAAAAATCAAAAACAGATAACAGATAGATGGGGCTACTCTAACGGCAACTGAGAATTGCAGCTCTGGCCCGGCTCTTACCATCTAACGTTAGTTTTGACTTAGCCCCACTGTCAGTCATGCCCTACTTCAGTGTGGACTTATCCCTCTTTTGGCTTGATCTAACTTGGAACAGCCGGGAGATGCTTCCAGCTTGTCAATATGAGAGGAAAATTCTTTCAGGTTAGCATATGGGTATTTGGCGAGCTGGCAATACTCTAATGGTATTAGAAAGCGTTTCGATGGCCTTGACATTCCAGTAGCGCCATGTCTCATGGTTATGTTAGCTTCATGCGTTTCTGCCACATATAATATTGTACTAGTGTTTAAGCTTGTGGCGAGCTGAATAGCACAGGACGCTCTATAGTGACCCATAGTGAGAGTCAAAGATGGGCTAATTGGGATAGAATTTGCTTAGCCACAGCGCACCAACCGAGCTGAGCTTTGCCAACTGGATAAACTGATCTCATGATGCCTCCATGGAACTCAGCATCATTCGTTGAAATTTCCGCCTCCATAGATGCTTAGACTTAGGTATGTTGTTATCATTATGTAAAGAAGAAAGAAGGAGAAATGCATAAATAGGGCCTGCATCCCCCTTTCTCCTCATCATTTTCTTTCCAACTCACTCTACCATCACAGCATAATTATCTACTCTCATACACTACTTCGTTTAGCAAAATCACTTCATTATGGCTCCATCTCGCTCTACCCATTGCACCATCGTCAACAACACTTCGCTCACGCTGAATCTTACCGGTAGCGGGTGCGACCATGGCCAATGGACTCTGAACTTTGGCCCTTCCGATACTGCCAACACTATCCCCGCTAATGACAAGAAGACTTTCCAAGCCGAGTCCGCTGGGGTCATGACCGGTGACCAGGGGTGGGCGAAATACGGCAGTTCCGCTGGTGATTTCAAGTTTAATTTCGACAACCCTTTTAGTGGTTCCAACGGGTACAGTGAGAGCGCGCCCGCTGGCTATAGTATCAAGCGTGAGGGCGGTAGTGGCAATGACGCTCGTGTTACCTGGACTATTCGTGAGTCTCACCGTTATTCGCATATTAAATCTATTAATTGGATGCTGACATTTACTCAGAACACAACTAAGAGTGGTTAGCGTGATGGAATATGAAGTAACTCTTATGTTAAAGTCTGTACAATGCAATATCAGGAAAATAAGCATCCAGGTTATAGCAAAGAACTTTGTGTTCTATATATTATATATGCCCTTGGCTATGTAGCTTGGGATTGTATTTTCTTTGTATGATGCTCTTGTTGTGAATGTGGAATGTGGATAAATCTCTACTAACTAGCTATATAATATTAGTCCTACTAGGCTTTATGCTAAGGCGTAAAGTTAAAGAAGCTGCTATCATTAAAATAATTCCCATATCCTAGGTAATCCAGGGTCACTTTCATGGTCATCCATGAAGACACCATCGTCTCTACTTAAGAGGCGAAGATTTAGGTTCCCATCTGCTTGAATCATCTATCGTCAAAGGACATTGAGTGAGTCAATGTAGTCCATTCTACCTTGAACGCCAGGCTCAACCCCGTCGAGACCATTAATGGAAATACAGAATCTGTGGTGCTAGAAAACTTCCGCGTACCTAAAACGTGTCTCTAGAGGGTTATTAATGGCAGACAATGGGATTTGTTGCTGGTTCTCAACCTTGGAGGAAGCATGTTTCACTCGACCCCACTGGACAGGTGAAACTCCAGGTATGAGATCAGGCCGCTCTTGTGATACGTTCGTGAAGCATTGAGCGGCAGAGTCCGTCTAATGACTTCTGCGCTCTCGATCTATTCTTCCAAAAGAAGAATGAAATGGAAGCAAACTTCTTTGCACCTTTCAAACGAGTTAGCTAAACATATTTTGTACGAGTGTTAATCGTTTCCAATCCATTTAGTCAGTTGGTCTTTCTTTTGTGATGAGAACGTATGAAATTTATTATTGTTGATTTTCTAGATCCCGAGTTTCAGGTGATATGGAAGATTGACGTTAATGAGTCTTGTGGTAGTCTTTTAATTGGCTCTCCAGGCCTTCGATGTCTTCAGCCTTGGCATTCGCCTTGACGGCAGGTTGTAGAGATCTGAAGGGACAAGGCGAAATTTGCTTTGGTCTAACTTCATTCAAAGCTCTGACTAATTCCGTTAAAGTTCTTCTCCACTTCTTAGCAATATCCAACAATGACTCGCTCGAGAGTCAATCGAGTTGTGTATGCTGTAAGCTATTTTTACGAGCTTGAGACCCGCTTCAACAAAGGTCAAGATCCCAGACGCTGATCCGATCGCCGAGACGGGATCCACGATAAGAGAAATGCGGGATTTGGAGTGAAATTCCAGGAGTCAAGAATAGACCGACCAGTGAGTTTAGAACGATAAATTCTGCTCGTCTCCTTCATTCTATAAAATCCCCGGCCTAGACTTAGCGTCAGCCTGCAATGATGGCGAGGGGAAAGATCATAGTCTTCTTGCCGGCCTCACACCTCAGTCTGATTATGCAAAGTCATCTAATAGACAGTGTTGCTGCGTTTTGGCCTCAGGTATTAAATATTGAGAATTCTCACTGCGCCCTCTGATCTACCAATAATCTTCACAATATTCCAGCTGTATATAACATGCATGGAATGCCTGTCCCCACCATCTGACAAGGGCGCATTTGCCATCTAGAACCTAATTATTGATTTGTTGCATCTGAATATGCTAGTTCCTAGATAAGCTTGGGGATAATATTCTTCCGCTTTTTCTCACATTGTTGCTGAATGGCGTGACGGCGATTGGCACTATCGCCATCGCTAGGAGCTCTCACGCCATACCCCATGAACATATGAAGACTACTCTTATCGCCTATCACAAGCTCCAAATTTCACAAGCACACCAATAATGATATAATTTAGATAGGAAGAAGGGACTAGATCCCGGGATTCGGAAGATAACCGGTCTGGCGGAACTCCATCGACTAATGAGATCCCCCACTGACCTCCACGGTTCATCAGATTGATGCCCGGCAGTTATCTAGCAAATGATAGTCCATTGCATCATCAAAGCTATACAAACGACATGGATTCGTTCCTGCCGATCGCTCAGCATAAAGCTATCACACGGACCCCCAAGCCCAAAACGCCGAGAAGTCAAACCGAACTGCTGGATCTTTCACATCCCCAAGACTCTTGGCCAAAATGTCGCTTCACGTTCGAGCGAATGCAAGCGAGAATGGCATTGAGCCACCGCTTTCTCAAGCCGTCGGCTATGTCGTCGTTATCGCGATTGGATTCCTTATCGCATTTATCATGATGTTTTTGACTCACATCTTGAAGAAGACTGTTGGTGAAGATAACAAGACGACTGAGATGTTCATGACAGCCAACCGAAGTGTTGGCACTGGTTTGACTTCGTCTGCTGTTATCTCGTCTTGGCTTTGGAGTACGGCCATGCTTGGAAGTACTCTTGTTGGATACAACTTTGGTGTCGCTGGACCGTTCTGGTTTGCAGCTGGGTATGTACCCTGCCCCTGCGGTCATTTTTTTTGGCGTTGTTGACTCTTATCAGATGCTCGCCCATGATCGTCTTTTTTGCTTTACTTGGTATCTCTTGTAAGCTCAGAGTACCCGAAGCGCATACACTGCTCGAGATTGTCCGTATACGATATGGAACGTCAGGTCATATTGTCTGGATTGGTCTGTGCTTGATCAACAACATCATCGCTATCGCAAACATGCTCCTTGGCGCAAGTGCTGCTATATCCGCGCTGTGAGTTGCCTCTCCTGCAGCTACGTGGTCACTGACTAACTCGATTAGATCCGGCATTCATATCATCGCTGCTACCTTCTTATTGCCCGTCGGCGTAGTCTTGTATACCTTTGTCGGCGGCATCAAAGCGACTTTCTTGACTGATTACTTCCATACCTTCGTCATCACCATCATCATATGTTTCTTCACCATCAAGGCTTTCCTCGTCCCCGAGATTGGATCACCTGGCGGTCTCTATGATCTGATCGTTCAGGTTGGAAAGGACCATCCCGTTGCTGGTAACCACGATGGATCATTCTTGACCATGACTAGTAAAGACGTGAGTTAGCTACTTGGAGAGAATGGGACACTTTCTGACAGCATGCAGGCTATATACTTCGGCATCATCCACGTTCTGGCCAATTTCGGTCTCGTCATCATGGACACTGGCTTCTTCGCCAAAGCCTTTAGTGCTGCACCTCAGGCTGTTGTACCAGGCTATATTATTGGAGGCATCGCCTACTTTGCCATCCCATGGTGTCTCGGCACTTTGATGAGCTTTTCCGCTCTCGCCCTTGAAGATACTCCGCGGTTCCCGACATATCCTCGTCGCATGTCTTCAGTGGAGATCTCGAATGGTCTCGTGTTGCCTTATGCCGCGATCGCAATCGCCGGAAAAGGCGGTGCTGCCGCCGTTCTGTTGATCACTTTCATGGCTGTCACTTCAACCATCAGCGCCCAGGTCATCTCGGTGTCATCCATCATCAGCTTCGACATCTATCGCCAATACTTCAACCGCGGCGCAACTGATCGTGACGCCATTCGGTGGAGTCACATCGGCGTCGTCTTCTTCGGTCTGTTTTCCGCCGCCTTCTCCACCGCCCTCTACTATGGAAAGGTTGATCTTGGATGGACTCTGTACATGCTTGGTGTTTTGACATGCCCTGGTATCTTCCCAACCGTCTTTACTATTCTATGGAGAAAGCAGTCAAAGATTGCTGCTATCGTCTCACCTCTTTTGGGCATGGCAACTGGTATCGCTGTTTGGCTTGGTTCAGCATCATCGTTATACGGTGAAGTCACAGTAGCGTCAACCGGAAAGTCTCTTCCTTGCGTTTACGGAACTGTTGCTTCTGCTTTGAGCCCAGCCCTTTACTCAGTCGTGATCTCCCTCATCAAGCCTGCCAATTACCAATGGGCTGATTTTAGAAATGAGCGTCTCGCCTTCGACCAGGTTGGTTCAACAAAGGAAGAAGTGAGAACACACGAAGAAAAGGTGGCGAGCTACACCGCCGACAAGGCGAAGCTCAAGCATTGGGGTACTCTTGCGGCAATTTGGTCTGCTGCTACATTCTTGGGACATTGGGTTCTATGGTAAGATACACTTTATCCCCGGTTCAGCATAACATGGACTAACAGACTAAACCCCAGGCCTCTTCCGATGTACGCAGCCAAATATGTCTTCGGTAAGAGCTTTTTCGTTGCTTGGATTGTTATCGCCATTATCTGGGTATGGGGAACCATGTTCGTCGCAGGCTTCTACCCCATCATTGATGGTTGGCCTCAATTGAAGACAGTTTATCGGGGGTTGAGGGGACAGGGTTCAGTTGAAGGCGAGCCCAAAGAGGTAGTTCAAAATGCTCAGAGTGATTCTTCGATCACTGAGAGGGACGAGAAAGGGAACAATGGGATCCTGGCCTGAAAGTAACATGACAGCGCACTTGATAGACTATATACATAGTGGTCGATCATTCAGATTCTCCATAGACATAATTCTAGCATATGTATAAGACAATGGGCCATCTTTCTTTGAGAGTAATTGAGAAAGGAAAGCATTCGCGATAGGATTCAGTGACAGCCCCGATCGGGCCTTGACTTCCCCGCTCGACCCCGCTAGAGCCGATAGAGGCCGTGTCCGATAGCGGCATTATTAGAACCCCAACGCCAACTTCATTTCGTCCGGCTTATCACCAGTAACTTCGTCCATCTCACGTTGCCGATGCCCTCAAAATAGCCCTCAAAGATGCCTTTCACAGTACTCTCAGACGCCAACGTCAACCACATCCTCGACACGTTATCGTCATCTGACGTGGCTGATCTTGCAAACGCTCTTGAGCAAGCCCTCATTCAATATTCATGCAACAATGAACAGCAATACCAGCCTCACCGTGCCGTCGTCAATCGAGATGGCCAAGTCAGCTTGTTCATGCCCGGAACTACCGACCAATTGATCGGTGTCAAGATCGTCGGTGTCACCCCAAGCGAAAAGCTCAAGCCTTCTGAAGCAGGTCTCAAGAGTGTCTTGACTCTGTGCGACGCTAGAGGTCAAGCCATCGGAACGCTCAATGCAGCTGCTCTCACCGCGTTCCGAACTGCGCTGGGGTCAATGCTGCCGTATCGATTCAGGAGTAACACAGAGCATATCGTCGTGTTTGGTGCGGGGAAGCAAGCTCTATGGCACATTCGATTGGCACTTCTGTTGAAGGAGAAGGACATCAAGTCCGTTACCATTGTCAACCGCTCTGCGGAGAGGACCCAGCAGTTGATAGACTCACTCAAGTCCAATGCTCAATCACCATGGCCATCACATATCAGCCTCCAGGCTTTTGACCCTACAAATGACCGCGAAGCCGCTTTAGAGGCTCTGGTGGTAGATGCTGACGTCTTGTTCTTTACAACACCAAGCACCGAACCTTTGTTCCCAGCATCATACCTCACTTCCGAGAAGGCCCTGAGCAAGACCCGGTATTTGGCGGCGATCGGTTCTTACCGCCTTGACATGCAAGAAATCGACCCTGAGCTTCTGAAGCAAGTGATCAGTCCGGCAGGGCCCTTTGCATCTGTCGGGTATCAGGGTGGATCTGTTGCAGTCGACAGCCGAGAAGGATGTCTGCAAGAGGCTGGAGAACTGGTCAAAGCTGAGATCCCTACAGACAAAATGCTTGAGATTGGCCAGTTATTCCAAAAGAAGAACACGGAGAGCCCTGATGACCTAAGAAAGTGGCTTGAAACTGGATTTGTTATTTACAAGAGTGTTGGCACCGGTGTCATGGACCTCTCAATTGGTCAGGAGCTTCTTCGTTTAGCCAAGGTGAAGGATGTTGGTTTGACTGCTGAGGACTTCTAAAGTATAGAGACTAGATAGACAGCGTATAGTTGAATAATTCAGTTGTCATCCATACTCACTCTCTAAAGAATGTGCTTAGATGATGCCGCTGTTATGCTTAATAGACGCCGTTATCAATCGTAAGGCAGGAGAGCAACCCGAAGCGCAGCCTCGTTAGGCATTATTGAGAGAAAATGTACAAAGTTGAGTTGACTCTATATAATCTATGGCTGGTATGATATTCTATTCTAAGAAAATTCAATAACTCCTTCCGTATGCCGCTTTTGGCCCATTGATGTCAAGACACAGTATTAAGTAAAAGTTAGTACGAAACGATCTGGCAGCCCCTCAAGATCTAGCCCTTCTTTGCCATAGCCAGAGCCTGTGCGGCCCTTGCCGAGTATTTACACCGCTGTCGAATAGCAGGGCCGTACTTGAAGAAGATGAAAGGCATCGGTAGACAGGCGAGTGATAGGAAAGCCGGTACACAGCTGGCCCACTGAGTTCCCAGGTTGTCGTACATCTGCTTAGTGAAAAGAGGAAAGGCGGCGCCAAAAATGCTTCGCAGCACAGCATTTGATGCCAAAACTGATGCAGCGTAGATGGTGTACGAATCGATGAGGTAGCTGAAGATGCTGTGGAAAACGAGAGACATGCCAAGACCGAAGGGGGCACCAGCGGCTACTGGGGACATCCAATGGACTGAACGATACGATGTCCTGTTAATTGTTAGGAGACGGAAATACTGCAACAGGACCTGGACTTACCATGCAAACCAGAACATGCCAACAGGGACACAGATACCGCCGAGCATGCATCCGGGGAGACGATACTCAGGAGGCACAGGTTCACTACCGAACCTTTTTGTCACCTTCATGTACCATATGTTGATGAGGCCAATCGTAGGAATTGCACTGATCATCCCGACAGCAACTCCAAGGAAGGCCAAGCCTCCCTTGCCAGCAGACCAACCCCTCTCAAGCTGGAAGACAACAGGGTATGCACCGAATAGCATGTAAAGAGTTCCAAAGAGAATAGCGACGTAGATCGAGAGGAGAAGGACGATGGGTTCGAAGCATAGAAGTTGCCAAGGACGAATGAGGGCCTTCTTGAGGACGACAGCTGGTGGATCGGCTTTGCCCTGATGTTCATAGATGGAGATGTAAACCTTGCCAGTTTTCTTGGACAAGAAGTCGGCTCGGTTCTGAAGAATAAAAGGTGCGTAGGTTTCGGGAGCGCAGCACATGTCAAGTACCCAGAAGAAGCCGGCAACAATGGCCATCAATCCCATCACCTGGAGAATATGGTTAGTGTATGATTCCGAACAAGGACTTATTCGACTTACCCATCTCCAACCTTGACCATCACTCAAGTATCCACCGATGAAGGGGCCCAAGCTAGGTCCCAGTGCAGGCGCCAAAGAAAAGAACGCCATAGCGATAGCGCGCTCGTCAGCATTAAAGATATCAGAGATAACACCTCCAGCATTGGTCAGAGGTGATGAGCCAAAGGTGCCGCAGAAGAAGCGGAGGACCAGAAGAGTTGCGACGCCATTGTCTGCTGTGCATGCTGCACTGAACACGACGTAACAGCCATAGCTGATAATGAAGATGATTTGCCGATCGTAAATTTCGCAAAGCGGTGCCCAGAGGAGAGGCCCGACTGCGAAACCCAGGACGTAGAGGGAGACTCCAGCAGTGATGAGTGTATGGCTTGCTTTGAAGTGCATCATGAGCGGCACGATGGTACCTGTCATATAACATGTCAGCTGCATCGGTTGGTGAGGGCTATAGTACTGACCTGTATAGGCACTAGAACTAAACGCGACAGCAAAACATGTTGCGGCTGAAACCATTGTGATGGTCCATTTCAACCACTTGGGCCAATTGAGCGGGTTCCCTGTATCATCAGGAATCCAACTAACAACGAAAGGATCTTCGAAAGAGCCTGATCCAGGATAGTTATGGTTCTCGACAGCTTGATCAACTCTCGTTCTGTCAAAAAGAAGTTTCACCAACGAGCTATGTCGCGGCTTTGACTCTGGTGTCTTTTGTCGTAGTGTTTCATCGTCGCTCACACAAGAGCTTGGCAAATCTGGTCTAGAAGACATGATGTTGTTATGAATCTGCAATGATTGCTCATACTATTCCTCAAAAGGACTTCCAAGACGGGAGGACGAGCCCTTTATAATAATATGGCGAGATCGGGGTTCCATTTCGTCGGGAGCGCCGGTGAGCGGGCCTCGAAGCCGGGGTGAGCAACAGGTGATTTCTGCTGTGACGACGGAGTCACAGGACGGATTTGGGCGTGGTGAGATGCAGATTTGGGCAGAAGGGGGGCTAGCACCTTTCGATCTTGCGGGTATCAAGGAACGTAATTAGATCTTGATGACGAAGTCTGCATAATCTCCCCGGGGGGTCGGGATATCGCAGTCTCGCAGCGCCGACATTTTCGATAATTCTTGTCTGGATCCACTGGAACGTGGTTTTGACAGGTGCTAGACAAGGGTTTTGTTAATTAGAGATAAGAAGCTTGGGCTGTTGGAATCATGCTTAAAATGTCCGACGGAGTTTGTAGAGGGGAATGGATACGAGAAAAGCCGACTGTGGATCGCAATCAGTCCACTATTTGCCGTGCGTTCCCTACCAAAACTCCGGCCGAGGCTTGATCGTGAATGGAATTGGGTCTACTCATGTGCTGGCAGGGCTGATCACATGTTGCTGGGCTGAAGAGTAATTAGCGATTATAAATATTGAGACGTGGTACTTCATGTGATCTTGGTATGAGTTGTGCTGTTCCATGTCTCTTTTACAAATGCCAAGACTGACTTCTTGAGGCCATGAAACGTGGCTAAAATTTACGTCATGAATCATCTTTTAATCTCATCATTTCGCATCGAGATTATCGTGCTCCTATTATCGTATCATGTATCGTGAGTTTAAAGTTTGTCGGCTTCTTGGTGTTTTCCGTATTCAAGGTCTCGGCCGAAAGACGGACTTTGGTCTTGATCATGTGACAAGGCCAGGCAGGCAGTCATCAGTGGCGACGATCTAGTCTGCGCAGTATTTGACGGCGTGTGCATGATGCTTCATTTTGACAAATAATTTTGTCTTTCGCCTTCTTTACCGCCACCAAATTTTGTTTACGCCGAAAGCACCTTTGTAGGTAGTTTACGCTGATCTGGGCCGCTGCTCATCAAGGTCCCCAACAAAAGGGTGTCCACTGAAGACGCCCGAATTGATAATCTCGAACTGAGTCACCATCACCACAAAGCTCCGAGGTTTATCTCACAGAGAAATTCACGACTGACAGAATACTACTATGGGACGCACAGAGCCATCCATCGGCCGACCGCCTGCGGCTTTTCGCAAAGATGCGCGCTCCAAAAAGGCCAAAGCCACCGTCAATAAGGTCATCCCCGGCTTCCTCACTGCATATCCCGGTGCTCAGAAAGGAGTTAATTCAGCAGAGCTCATACCTTTTATAAACACCCCAGTCTTGCCTGAACCTTATGGGGTGCTTTTGAAGAAACAGGAGGACAAGAGTGATGCAGCAACTAAGGGCAAATCTACACAAGGCGCTGAAGATCGCCACGAGGATTTGGCAAAGCTTAAAATACCAAGAATCTCAATCTGGGAAGCCGACACTCTTACTGCTGCAAGAGATCTTCTTAATATTGAGACACCGGCTGGTGTTAAAGCTAATCTTGATAATACGAGAGCTCATGTGACAATTTTGAACATGGGTTCGCCTCTGAACCCTGGAGGAGGATTTCTAAACGGTGCCAACAGTCAAGAGGAATCATTATGCATGCGCACTACGCTGTATCCTTCTCTCAAGGACGAGTGGTATCGACTTCCTGAACTGTCTTCGATTTGGACTCCGACGGTATTGGTCTTCAGAGATGAAGATGGGAATCTTCTGGACAGGAATGATCGGTTTTACGTCGACTGCATCACGGCAGCAATGATCCGCGGTCCGGAATTTGAGCTTGACGAGGACGGAATAGCATCATACGCCAACAAGAAGGATCGCGACACGGCGCAAGCCAAGATGAGGGCCGTTATGCGGATCGCCATGGTCAAAAGGTCCAAAAGGCTTGTCCTTGGAGCCTGGGGCTGCGGCGCGCACGGGAATCCCGTTGGCGAAATCGCAAGAGCTTGGAAATCTGTTCTCACTCCGAGACACGATAAGTCGAAGATAAAGGAGAGATGGGAATGCATTGATGAGATTGTGTTTGCGATCAAGGATCACAACATGGCGCAGGCGTTTGCGGAAGCTTGGGGTGACGGTCTTGAACGTCAAGAAGAAGAGAAGAACGACATTAAGGAGGAAGAGGAAGAAGATGCCGAGGTAGTTGATCTGGCTGATGTCAAAACGCAAGAGTTGAAAGATAAGATCAGGGAGCTGGAACAGAGGATTCAGAGGGTCGGTAATCCCAAGGTCTCGGATGGCCTGAAGAGTATTCTTGAGGGGCTGAAAAAGCAGCTTCCTGACGAAGGGGAAGCACTGACTCAGGACGCGGAGTGGGAACATGTCAAAGCTGAAGGCGCCGGATCTAGTTGATCTGTCGATCCGCACGTTGACGTGGTATCGTTCGTCGTCAAAGCGCGCACGTCAGTGCAAGCATATCTGGCAAATAAACACCCGTGCTTTTATCAGATTGGTAGATTGGATAACTGTTACCCACGGTAGTGACAACACCTGACTAGCATCAAAGGTAGATATCGGTAATTTGATATCCGCAACCTCCGGCACGCATCCCTCACCGTCTTCTACTGTACACCGACCTAACCTATTCTATCTAATCACCAGACCAATTCTCAAATGTACCACGATCTCCATGTCAATGCTTTCGTTTTGGATCTCTCATCTCGCTAGTCCATCACTGATTCACTCGTGACTGGCTCTTGTTGAGTTGCAGTGCGGGGGTGATCCCGCAGCTCGGACCCGTCTCCGCTCCGCATTCAGCTCATGAATGCGTTATTGGTCGTCGCACTATTTTGAACGCTTTGCCAACTGCTGAGACAATGGCATAAAATGCTGGTGTAATCCATGATCGACACGGCGCAGTTTATATAGTCTGCCGCTCGACCGGTTGACTTGGACTTTGATGTCCAAGCATCATCTTGCCAAGGAGTGTGCTTGAGGGTCCCTGTCAATTTCATGGAGCATTCCTTGATGAGAACTAGTAAAGTCTCCCTAGTGATGGAGTGAAGCCTCAGGTACATCGTAGTATCTTAACCCCATGTTTATCATTGATATGGCTGCAAGCCAACGTGTCAAGTAAATCACCGTATCGAGTAGTCAAGGTTGATCATCAGCCCGGATTCCAATTATCCATGGTCCAGAGATAACGGAAGTTCGCGTTTATTCGGTACTTTATGGCCGATTCGGCATTTCGGGCGATCTTAGATTGCCTTGGACCTACTTGTCTCTTGTGCATGGATCTGACTGCAAGCCAATGTAACATCTCCGCATGCCTTAGCCAAGTAGAGCCCACTTCCCCAGACTCTTAACCCAGGCTAGAGGGTAAGGAAAATAAACCGACAGGCGCTAGTAGGAGATCAACAGTTCTTGGTGTAAACAACTCCGCCGTTTTTCATCACCCCGAGGCCGGGCATATGGAAACTCTATTCTGTCTTGGTAGCTATGCTGTAGCCTATAAAGCATTGGAGCTTCCCCTCAATATTTTTCGTCATCAAGCCTGAGCTCCCCTGTCTCCTATAACCCATCCCTACCAAGCTCGGATTCGAACGCGTCTTCTCATATACCAACCTTGACATGTCTCCTCGTAACAGTGTCAACGGCAAGCCTCGAAGCGATGGCGAAGAGATGGACCATGTCCATACAGCCCAGAGCATTCCCATCTCGCCAGAGTTGTTCGAGCAGCTTTATCTTCAGCCACAGAATAGGGTCAAGGGAGATCTTCGAAAGACCTTTGGCAACCCTACTCCAGTTGGTATGTAGCACTGTTTCTAATAGGCTATACGATACTTACCAGTACAGCTTTGGCGGGATTCTTGCTGTGCTCCACGCCACTGTCCATTGGCTTGCTTGGATGGCAGGGATCTGGTGGCTTTGTTGCCGCTGCGAACGTGTAGGTCACACCATCCCTTTGGCTGTATTCACTAGCTAACAGGTCGCAGTGGGGCGTATCTCGGCCTGGGTGGCCTTCTTCTAGTCTTGGGAGGCATTGGTGAATGGATTCTCGGTAACAATTGACTACTCATCGTTCTGATTCCTTAGCTGACACCTGCCTTCTAGGAAACACCTTTCCGTCGACCGTTTTCTTAACCTTCGGAGGCTTCTTCATCACCCTGACTACAACTATTGACCCTGACTCTGGCGCGTACAGCACATACTCGACTGATGGTACTGCTGCGAATGGTCTCGCTCAACCACAATTTTACTCGACTTTCGCATTCTTTCTGGTTGGCATGGCTATACTATGCACATTCTACACCATAGCGAGTGTTCGAACAAATGTCGCTCTGTTCTCCATTCTCCTCCTTCTCGTCCCTTGCTGTAAGCCCAACCACCTCTCTTTTCTACAACACTCATTAACCTTGTGATAGTCTCTTGTCTTGCCGCTGCTTTCTTCGCCGTTTCACAAGGAAAGGCGAATCTCGCGCTCAAGTGCCAGCATGCCGGAGCGGGTTTGTTGTTTGCTATATCATTGATCGGATGGTATTTGTTCGGGTGTCTTATTCTCATGTCGGTCGACTTCCCCATCATGCTACCTCTTGGCGATCTCTCCACCATCATCCGTGGCAAAGGTGATGCCACGAAAGATGCAAGCAAGACAGTCTAGGAAGGATCGCATTGCCTTAGGGACGTTGTCCTGTCAATGGGAACTTCCTCCTATTATACTGGGAAAGATAAGCTTGATAATCAAGATCTAGGGGAAGAATATGTCTTGTAAAAGTTCTTGTTGCAGTAGTAGTTGTTTTGTGAGCTTACATGTCCACATTTTGGGGCTCGACTATAATGGATCTTTATCTGACACTTATCTATCAATATGACCAAGCTGGAAGGAATTTTATTTAATGTTATACGTGATTTGCTTCTAATCTGTCAATTGCTCTTACTGCATTTTTACACTGCCAATAATGCAATAGAGTATTTGCTTTATGGCTGAGAGCTTAAATCAGCCGAGAGAACTTAGAGTATTTATACTATTCGAGAGATAGGCAACCCACCTCCGACAAATCGATCGAGTAAGATCTGCATATGAGAATTGTACTACAAATATCTTAGCCATACAACTTCGCCACACACAGAGGAATAGGTAGTCTGCCTTAATATGGATATCTCGCCAAGTTGGTAAGTCACTAGACCAATGGTGGCACAAACCTTATCTTATCAGAGATAGGATAAGATAACTATTGGCCCAAAATGCGCGAAATCCCTATCCTAAAATCGACTGGTTACTACCCTGTACCTTCTCGTTGTTGGAGACCTACTGTCTTAGTAAGGACGTCAATGTTCCATGCACTATTCCCTTTTTTCTCGTAGTCTTATATTGCAATACCTCAACTTTGACCAGTCGACATGCAGTTAAGAATTTAGCTAAAATCCGTTTGAGGTGCTAATCTCAACCTTGCGCGATCTACACTTCTTGTGGAGAGGAGCTCCAGATTACGGCAAATGATGGTCAGTTCCCAACACAAAGTGATTATTACTGAACGCCAATTGGGCGAAATCTTCTAAGTAATCTAGGCAGACACCGAATGGTCCTGAATGTTTTCCTTCTCGCCACGTCTGCCATGGCCAGGCGCTTGAACCACCTCTTCTCTTTGCGCCATGATGGTTTCGAGGTTCTGATCCACCAGTTAACATCATATGTCGGCCAAAATTCTAGAAAAAGAAGACTTACAGGCCCCTCAAAGGTCTTCCCACGGGCAATCCAATAAATTGCAATGGCGAGGCAGCAGATTGCAATGACGACAGAAACATAATCTGTGATGATGTGAGCAGACGATTAGCTGCAAGAGACAGAAGATACGTACTCATGGTGTTTCCAGTGACATGTAACGATGGAGGGAAGCAGAAAAGCTGTGTCCGTGTTAAAGATCGTTTCACCTCGCTGGAACCAACATACCACTGAAGTTACCGAAACATATATACAAGCTGTCCAGTTCGCCAGATATCCCCAAAAGTTCCCAAGCTTCCACGGAGTATGGGGGTGTTGATAGGGAGCGAGGATGCCTCTGCCTCGAATGATCAAAACGAAAATTGGGAAAGCATATGATATGTTCAGAAGGATCGTGCAAGATGCGATGAACGCATTAAAGGCCACTGTGGGTCCTAGGTAAAGGGCACCAAACAGCACATTGAATATATATGTGAAGATGATCGTGCGAACTGGAACCTCCAACTTTGGGTTGATGTGGTTGAAATATCGCGAGAAAAAGAAGCCATTATCTCGAGCCATGGAGTATATCAATCGACTCGTGGTGGTGACAGATCCGTTTGTGCCGTGGATGAAACACAACCCTAGCATGCAGCTGATGATGGTAGATGCTGCTCGGCTGTTCGTGGCTTGGTCGAAAAGAGCGATCAGAGGTTGACCAGTTGGTGAGCTCACAACCGTGTCGACGTCAGTCAGACAGAAGAGGATCACTAGGATGAAGATCACGCCACTGCTGAAGTCAGCACTTCATACAGAATCATTTGGCCAGGTTTTCAATACTCACGTAGAACCGCCAACGCCAATAGCATAGACAATTGCGAGGGGAGCATCCAGATGGGGATTAGGCATTTCTTCGGTCATGTGTAGAACCGCGTCAAATCCAATCAGTGACAAAGCGGATTGAAGTAGACCTAGAAGCCATGCCATTCCATCTGACCATCCTGTTTCGTTGTTGAAAGTTGTAAAAACGAATTCAGCGCTGGTCTTTTCTGACATGGATAACAGAATGATACTGATGATGACTACGCTCATAATTGACCAGTAGACTTGGTGATAATGTTAGAAAGCTACATCCAAAGTTTTGTAAGTGAAAGCTTACGAGCGAAATTGCTCCAAGGTCCAAGGATCGAATTGCCCCAGATGTTCACGATGGTCGAAAATGTGATAATGGCAAGGAAGACAAGGTATGTTGTCCAAGAGTCGACTGGCGTTGATCTCCCCGACGCGACGACAATAGCGGCAGCAATAAACATGGCTGATTCAAATTAGCGAAAGGGCCTACTGGCTTGTCAAGGAAGACTCACCAGAGAAGATCGCTTCGGTAGTTACAAGGGTGAGCCAACCAGCAATATTGATCCATCCTGCACAAAGACTCTTCAGTTTGTTAGCTTCTGTCGCGTTATCGGCTGTAGAAGGGTACATACCAAGAACCTCTTCCATCTGTCACTACTGAGAGCGTACACGAAATGATACTGCCCACCTGCTGTTGGCCAGATAGCTGCAAGTTCACCAAGACTGAAGGCTAGAGCGAAATTGCAAGCAACGCAGAAGATGAAGCCGTACAGGAGCGCGACTGGGCCTCCAGACGGCATGACTATGCCAATTGTGCCGCCTAACGCGATCCAAGTGCTGTAGAAGTCAGTTTATGAGTCTTTGGCACAAAGGGCAATGTGGATCTGCTTACTTGAGAATCGCGAACGTCATCGCAACCATAGTCAACTTGCTCAGACGCGGCCGCAAGTGGCCTTCCGTGACCTGGTGAGGAGTCGGGTCGGCCATGGTGAAAAGAGCTGACAATATCTGCCAAATCTTGATCTATGTGAGTCCTTGTTGCTCTCAGCAGTAAACAAATTCAACACGATGGGATATATCTTAAATAAACTCCATCACGAAGGGTTCATAGACTGCAAGCGAGCTGATAAGAATGCCAAGGAGTTCCCCCAGGGCCAAGAGTGCCGAGATAAGCTTTTCCAGGGATGGTCGTTATCGTGCGGGGGAATGATGCGAGATCGCGGTCTCTGGTGTAACCCACGCGTTGCACTAGGCACAATTAGGATGGCACAGTCTGGACTTACTTTGCTGGGAGTAGCGGCATCGCGAACCCCTTTACGGTTTGGCCACTTATCTACGTTGGCCGCATGGGGACAGGCGTCAATTGGATAGGATATCAAGATATCTTGAGGCGTGTGACGATTTAGTAGACGGAGTTGCGGCTGCGTCGTGCCTCGACTCCCCTCAGACCGAGTGCAACATGCCTTGGCCTATCGCATGTGGCTTTACGTAGCACAGCAGTCACGGAGTTTCGGCGGTCCACTGAACGCCTATCAAGCTTCCGACCTAGCCGTCTCTCTTGGGATTGTCGGGTGCGCTTTGATATCCTGCTGGTCGATCTACCCTACCATTAGAAAACTCTTGTTTACAAACTTACAACAGCTGAGCTTGTGTGCCAACTGCTCCAGTATCAGGACTTAGAGTAGCTTCATTGAGACTAATACTAGACCATGTATGCATTAACGAGTGTTCATAGGGATCAATTTCGTCGAGACCCTGCTAAAAATGGATTTATTCTGGTGATCTGATCAAAGATTGCTGTTCGCCTTTACACTAGGTTCTCCCCATCTTGGAGTCAACAGTGAAGCCAACGTGGTGTACTCCGAAGTGGCAAAGTTGGACCCAACTGCCCCAGCACCCGAAGGACCCGGATCGTGATATGCATTGACAACACGAGCTCTGTTCTTTGTCACTTCAATGATAGACCCGCTCTTGATCTCGATGTCCTGTGGTCCAGTCCTCGCTTGGTCAATGGTCGAGCAGATGCTGTCCCTCTCAATCAACGCAACCATGACACTAGCGACCTCGGATGGCTCGACCAGAACGTCCTTGCTGGTATCAATCATGGCAAGCTTTTCTGGGTTCTCCATGAAGAGAGGCGTTTTGATGATGCCTGGTGCGACTGCAGCAATACGGACGCCGACTTGGTCGATCTTGGCCATCGCCCGCACGAATCCACTAATCGCATGCTTTGTCGCATCATAAATCGCTGTAGAGAGACAGGTGTCTTGAGCGTTTGTGCTCGAAATTATTACAATCGTCCGAGGTTTCTTTTCGTATCTCAAGAAACGAGACAGCGCCAATTGAGTGGTCCTGATAGGATGAACCAAGTTGATGTCGATACTGGCATAGCGACCGCCGTAGAGGGCATCTTTGCTCTGTGGGGTTCCAGGAGGATACCAAAAGCTGCTAAAGCTCTAGTTGACTACTGTATCAGTGGCAGTTGACTTAGGAGACCTTGAGTGCGTACCGGTTCGTAAACTCCAGCACCGGGGCAGACGATGTCAATGTCTCCGAATTCCTCCTCTGCCCTTTCGAACATTCGCTCGAGATGAGACCAGTTGGTCACATCAGTCTGCTGGAAAACAGCTCGACTCTTGCTTTCGGCACTGGCGGAATAGGCGTCCACCAGCTTCTGGGCTTCTGGTCGCAGAGCGAGATCGGCGAAAAGGACGTTGCATCCGCCATTCAAAAGCTGTTCAGCAAATGCAAGGTTGATGCCACTGCCAGCGCCAGTAACAATGGCTGTTTTGCCTTGGATAAAATGGGACATGTTCTGCGTATCCTTTTGCTTTCTTTGGATTTAGCATTGAGTGGCAATGGAGAATAGCAAATCGAATGATTAGCCCCTCATTGCATATTTGAAGGATGTCCTCCATACCCCCTTTCAATAACTTGCCAAGATATCACAAGCACCAGCGCCATCCTCGTGTATCCACCAAGAATCCCTGACAAACCATGGTATATTGGAGATCTTTGCGGGGTAACAGCATCCAGTCCATGCAGGGTCAGATTTGCGCTGCTTGTGGCACTCACTATCTAAACCTGACTCGTTCGAAAGCTTTCTATGGGTCTGATCGATGAGCTGAGTGCTTGACTAGGAAGGGGGACCCTCATGCTGGTCCCACGGTGATCCTGACTCACCATACCGAAAATGGTATGTGTTGCCTGAATATCTATATCCATGGCATCTACAAGCACGCAATCATGTATCTCTAGTATTAAAGACCTGGATAGGAGGCTCGGATCAGGTTGCAAGCCTTGCCACGCTAACTACCGTTCGAGCGGGCATCATGGAAGGAAAGACAGATACCAGGGCTTACAAGTTGAATCATGCGATGTGAGTTCTTCCTGCGGCCGCTAACTCAACCGATGCATACTCATTCCGAGAACGATAGGATTCGTGTGAAGGATCCCAAAGTTACGAGTAAGTAAAGGCACCTTTCATCAATTCTTAAGGGTTTACTTATCAGCCCTCTTACAGTTCAGTTTTACAAGCTTCTTGGACTTAGCGTTGTCCAAAAGCTTTCATTTCCAGAGAATAAGTTCGATCTGTACTTCCTTGGCATTGACAGCCCAGGTTCGCCGTCCCATGGGAAGTTCACCTTCGATCGTCAAGGCTTGATCGAGCTCACTCACAACTACGGCACTGAGAGTGATGACAACTATCTAGTGAGCAATGGTAATGAGAACCCTTACCTCGGCTTCTCCCACATCTCGATCTCAGTGACGAATGTGCAGTCTACTTACCAGACGCTGGCCAAAGCTGGCTACAAGTTCCAGCAGATTATCTCCTCTGGGAATGAGCCGGTGATTGCTCTGGATCCAGACGGCTACTGGATCCATATCACTGAACAGAATTTGCCAAATAAGAGTGTTCCTTCTGGTGCTGGTGGCCTGTCCATTGTTGTACATCTTCACCTGCCTCTCATATGATGGACTTTTGCTAAGTGAAACTGATGTAGAATCAATACGGCCTGCGAGTCACTGACGCCACTCGATCCGTTCGCTACTACATAGAGAATCTCGGAATGAAGCTGATCAAAACTCTCGAAAACGCGAACGGATACCCAAAGACATTTCTTTTAGGGTATCCTTCAACCGGTCCCTTCACCGGAACAGAAGACTTGTCACAGCGTGAAGGATTACTCGCTCTCATATGGCAAGGCGGAGAGAATGAGATATCTAAAGTACATAATGGAAATGATCAGCCTCAAGGATTTGGTCATATTTGTAAGTTGATTCGCATTATTTCTACGGTAGAAATAGCTGACCTGCCAAAGGTATTGCTGTCGACGATCTTGATGCAGCGTGTGTACGGTTGGAAGGATTGAACGTTGCGTGGAAGAAGAGGCTCGCAGATGGAAAGATGAAGAACGTCGCCTTTCTTCTTGACCCCAACAATTATTGGATAGAATTGGTGCAGAACGAAGGCTTTACTGGCAAAGCAAATTTCTAGACTCGGGATACAAGTTTCTATAGCCAGCCTCTACATCAGATCATTCATTTCTTTGACATACCCTAAAACACTGTGTTGTGAAGTCTGCTGTTATCGAACCATGGCCTGCTCTCACATATGATAAGACAATGTTTGACTTACAACCAGTCGCTTCAGTCTGCCAGCATCCCTCTCGTTTGTTGTTGAATCCTGGTCACCTACTAACCGTGATTGGCAACTCTAGCCTAGGTTTTGCGCTAAGATTTGGCACTACAACCAATTGACCTTTTCCATCTGCCGAGGCAGCACTTACCGAGTTGGGCAAGTGTAAGGAAGCGAGCAGTTGGGTGAGCTTCATACTAGTTGACCAGCTTGAGTAGGCCTATCTTCAAGTTTCAAAACGTATGCGGGGCTGGTAGTTGAGCGTTGAGGTATGCAGGATCAAGCCATCTTTCGGGGAAGCTCCCCACCTGATACTGAACGGAATGGGACCGAGGTGGAGAGCTCTGAGGGAAGCTTTACTTGGTGACGGCTTGCCCATCGTGGTAGAACGTGTCGGGCACCCGATTCTGTACAATAATTTACCCAAAGAAGTCCGGGTTCGGGGTCTACAGATCCGAATTATCAGCCCATACTGATTATAGGCAAAGATTGGAGCTTCTCAAGTTACGATTACGTTTGCCTGTCACATTCATACTACTGTTGAATAAGTATTTGATGGAACCAAAGGCCCTCAATTGGAGCATCTCGCACTCGCATCAGCATTGAGCAAAACATCTTGAATCAATACGCCTCGCAATGTCAGGTTCAATCCTCCATCCTTTCGATCCTCTTAGTGGAGAGGAAATTCGCCTCGCTACCTCTATTGTTCGCAAAGAGCATGGCGATGCAGTCCACTTCCACGTCATAACGCTCCAGGAGCCGCGCAAGGCTGAGATGGTCGCCTGGCTTGCCAATCCATCCAGCGGCGCCAGGCCTCGACGTGTTGCTGAAGTTGTTATTATTGATCCCAGAGATGGGAAAGGCCATGTCTACGATGGTCTCGTTGACTTGAAGAGTCAAAGGATCACAAAGTGGGAGCGCGCTGAAGGACAGCAGCCTATCGTGAGACCGCCCCCAATACTCATATTGGGAAGTTGGCTAACTGATGACTATCTTGCAGCTCATCGTCGAAGAAATGCTCGAAGTCGAACAAGCGTGTCGCAAAGACCCTCAAGTTATCGAGCAATGCCGAATTAGCGGAATCGCCGCAGACGAGATGCACAAAGTCTACGCCGACCCATGGACCATCAGCCACGACACTCGATACGGTAGCAGCACACGCTTGTTCCAAGGCCTGATGTACTTTCGCCCAGATGTCGATAACTGTCAATACCAATATCCTCTTGACTTCCATCCGATCTATGATCCCAGGAAGAAGGAGGTTATCGCTATCGATATTCCTCGCGTTCGACGACCTCTCCAGAGAAACAAGGCGGTGGATTATCATCATCTGTATATCCAGAAGGAGGGTGGTTATAGAAAGGACTTGAAGCCGATTTACATCTCCCAGCCAGAGGGCGTTTCGTTCAATGTCAACGGAAGGGAACTAGAGTGGCAGAATTGGAAGTTCCATATTGGCTTCAATTATCGTGAGGGCATTGTATTCAATAACATCACCTTCAACGATAAGGGAAATGTCAGGCCAATCTTCTATCGCATGTCTCTTTCCGAGATGGTCGTTCCCTAGTACGTCGTCGGCCGCCCTTTTTGACAAGTCTCACACTAACATCAATACTCAGTGGTCACCCCGAGCCTCCTCATCACCGCAAGCATGCCTTCGATCTGGGCGAGTATGGTGCCGGTTATCTGACAAACAGTCTCTCACTTGGCTGTGACTGCAAGGGTATGTTGCTTCTCAATCTCCAGCTATTTGACCAAGCTAACTCTAAAGGTGCCATTCATTATCTCGATGCAGAGCTGCCAACTCAGACCGGTCAGATCCGCAAGATTGAGAATGCCATATGCATCCATGAAGAAGACGATGGTATTCTGTTTAAGCACACCGACTTCCGAGACAACTCAACTATCGTCACACGTGCTCGAAAGCTTATTGTTCAGCATGTCTTTACTGCTGCCAACTACGAGTATGCCATTCAAGTATGTTGCATCAGCTAAGTATCAAGAAGAGACTACTAACAGAAGATAGTGGGTGTTCCACCAGGACGGAACAATCCAGCCTGATATCAAGCTCACCGGTATCCTCAACACCTATGTCATGAACCCCGGTGAGGATCTTCAAGGCTATGGAACACAAGTCAAGAAGGGTAAGTCTTGGAGTGACAGCACCAATCCTCAGACTAATCACCACTCAGGTGTCAACGCCCATAATCACCAGCATCTCTTCCTTCTTCGTATCAACCCCAGTATCGACGGGCACGAGAACACGGTCCACATGGTTGATGCCGTACCTTCGGATGCCCCAGTTGGCAGCCCAGACAACCTCTATGGAAACGCCTTTTATGCTAAGCGCACTAGACTCGAGACGACAGGCCAGGCTATAACTGACTATAACGGTGCTACATCTCGCTCCTGGGATATTGTCAATGAGAACAAGCTCAACTCTGAGAGTGGCAAGCCTGTCTCGTATAAGCTTGTCAGCCGAGATGTGCCGAACTTGATGCCCAAGGAGGGTTCTCTTGTATGGAAGAGAGCATTTTTTGCTCGTCATGCTGTTCATGTGACCAAGTGTAAGAAACTTTCCATCCTTACGTATTTATTCATTGTGCTAACCAATCTAAGATGCGGATGATCAGCTCTGGGCCGCTGGCAACCACGTTGCTCAGACATCCGGTGAGCCTTCCAGAGGCCTCGGGGCTTGGATTGGCGACGGTAGCAAGAGCGTCGCTAATACTGATATCGTCCTATGGCACACGTTTGGTATCACGCATTTCCCCGCTCCAGAGGATTTCCCAGTCATGCCCGCTGAGCCGATTACACTCTTGCTCAGGCCCCGTCATTTCTTCACCTGTAACCCAGTCATGGACGTGCCTCCTTCTTACTCAGTCACTCCCAGTGAAGTGGCTGCTAAGAAGGCTGGATTTGATACCACTGATAAAGTTAGCAAGCTGGCGGCTATGAATGATTCGTCGTGCTGCAAGCCACCTAAGCTGTAGTATTGGAAATATGGATCGAGCGAAGTATATTGTACGCTATGCAGGATTACTTAGTTCCGAGTGTAAAAATTAATCATATCATTGCAAATATATATTGACTACACTATCCCCAGTTCGACTTCAAATTCCGACTATCCATCACATCTATCCAGTGCGTCGCATACTTCGCGCACTGCTCCATGTCATATGCTTGCCAGATAGCTTTGGTCAAATCTTGCGCTACTACCACTGGCTTTGGTGGTAGGACGGTCTTCAGCGTGTCCAGACGATTGTGAAGAAATTGCCTGGCAGCCATGATTCCCGCATTTGCATCTGGATCCGGCTCTGGTTCGGACTCATCTGGCAGCTCATCGTGAAGGCCAGCGAAGTCAAGATAATTTATCATGTCGCAATCCTCCAGACTGGCATCTTGGCTAAAGGGAATGTCTTTTGGAGTAGCGGCCTTGACTTCAATGTGTTTTCGCCTTAGTCCAGTGCTGGCTGAGACACAGAGCAGTGGCTGGGTCATTTTACTACCCGAATCCGTGGGTAACAGTTTTAGTATGCTCACCAGATTAAGTGCAATTGGGGTGATCCAGTTATCCCATAAAGCTGGGGCATCTTTCGCCTGTGACTCGTCCAGCTCGTGTCGTCTTACGATGAGTTCTGGAAAGGTCTGGTACAATTGTAACAGGGTTGATTGGCGGTAGGCTTCGGCAACGTTGAAGAGGTGCTGGTTAGGCGTCTTCTTGTCATTTGTCTCTCCAATTGTCTCGCGAAATTCCACGTCAAGATCGCAAGTTTGCTTCTCCACCACGGCAGCTTCTTCAATGAGCTGCATGGCGGCGCTGATGTTGGCTGATGCAAACATATCTTGTGGTTTCCTAATCTTGCGTCTAAATTTGTGACAAAGTTTCATTGCCCGCATGAACAGTTTATAGCTGTCGCTTGAGACTCCTGTCCACGGGTGCGGAACCTGTTCGACTGGGTCTGCCGTCACAGGCGCAGTGACAGGAACAGCTTCCTCGACGTCACCCAATTCTTCCATCTTCTGTAGGCTTTTACAGCTCGATGTCACCATCGACAATAGCATTTCGCAGTAGAGCCAACTCTTATTGAAGAAGCATAGCAATTGGCGTTGTTCTTCAGATAATGCGTGCTTGTTTTTGTTAACAGCATGAAGGATGGCTTTTGCTTCGCAGAGAAATGGCAGTCCCAGCTGAGTGGCATTGAGCCAGCAGATGCTGGTCCCAATTCCCATCAAAGAGAACAACAGACTTGCAGGTACTGTATTGAAGAGTTGGTGGGACTTAACGGTATGTAAGTCAGCTCTCATAATCTCGGCCGCTGCCTTCATGTTCGTTATCGATGTTTGTCGCATCATTGGCACTTTAGCGGACAAGTGGGCGGCCGACATAGCCTGGAGACTGAGATAAACGAGCTCACAGTTGGACCATAATGCGGCAGCAATTGTGCGGTTAAGGTTGACATCGGAATCGTAATTGGACCAGAGAGAACAGACATGGCGAAACCAGTATTCGATGAGGACAGATGGTGTATAGGTGACTGCATTTGGTGTCATTTCGAAGGTCAGCCTACCAGGGTCGACTGTCGGTAAGGGCATGTTGAAGTCAAAGGCCATACTGCCAACTGGAATAGAGAGGGTTTCTGGAGCCGAAACTAGGTCGTTATCGCTATGAACAGAGCCTAAGAAATCGTCTCCCCACTGCAAGGGCGATACGGAGGACGTCATGTTTGATAGAGAGTAAGCGTGGTGGTTTTCGTTGTCGGTGCCACTAAAAGTATGACTTGTTTCCTCGTTTTCATGTTCCAGCGGATGTGAGAATAAATCGCCGTCTGCAGACATCGGGAACAAGGGTGACACAATGCCGTTGAGATGAAAGACCGACGCGTTTGCGGCTGGGTCAAAATCATTAGGAATACTCGCTGCTGCCGAGTTTATGGAGTCTCTGCCAGCCACAGGCACATTCTCTGATCTATATGAGACCTGGGAATGTGTGTCTGATTGAGCTTCCGTGGACCGTGCCGAAGGTAAATCCTCTGTTCGCGACTGACGGGGTCGCGATTGAGGCTGTCGAGTGCGCTTCTCATGCTTGGTAGACCATCGAACATCCAAGCGGTATCCACCGCATTTCTGGCCACGTGCAGCGCATGACTTACAAGTCGGTTTTGCTTCGTCACATTTTGCCTATAAATGGATGAGTATACATTGAAAGTACGGGGATAGTTCCGATGCTTACATGTTTTGACCTGCACGTTACGCAACCGCCCCTGGAGCGAGCGACTCGGCCCTGACTGGGCTGCGGCATTTTTCTAATGGAAGAGTAACAATAAAAATAACGATTTCCTCGATCCTTAATCTTGGTGAGTTGTATTAATGGTGAATATGACAATAAATACTGTCACAGCGTGGCTGTTGGGTTCTGTCAATTCAAGTCCAAGATAAGGATTGGTAGAAGTTGAGATTCAGCGCTCTTACCCCGCAAAATGCCAGGCTCGACCCTGTGACTGATTACCTAACAGTGCCTGTTATACCGGATGAAGATAAGTGTTTCAGGGGTCGCGCCTCTAAAGATTAGCGGCTGGCCGCGTTGACACCTGAAGTTCAGTAGCGGCTGATAAGCCTAGTACACCAATCACTGACGGGGGCGGAAGTGCGTCGTCTCGCACTAAACTCCTCTGTAAAAATTTCCTCTTTTGTTCTAATTACCTTACCTCGGCTGAATGGATGCAATTTCATCACAAGCTCAACATGAGGGGCAGAGATATAGAGACTATAAATTACCTAGACCACTAAACTATCGGTTGCAGATAACATCATCGCCTTGCATCCCTTATCTTATCAACCCAACAACTTTGCAACATGTTTATTCAGCCGATCCCCATGTGTATGTGACCGCCAAACCATTGTCTACTGCTTCTCGCTGATTCCGAGCAGGGTGGGGAAGCAACGACAACTGGGCTTATCTGGTTGTCGATGATGAGAGTCGCGACGCTCTCATTATAGACCCTGCAAATCCTGAAGAGTAAGCGCTGATCTGGATTAACTTACTACTCAACTGAAAAAGTCTCTAGGGTCATTCCGGTTCTCACTGCAGCTATTCAGTCGAACAAACTCAATCTTGTCGCTGTAATAAACACTCACCAGTCAGTCGTTCGGTCAACTTTGATCAACAGTACTCCACTCTAACACCATCTAGTCATTGGGATCACGCTGGTGGAAACGAAGAGATTGTATGTGTCGTATAGTGTCTCGTTGGACCATGGGGACTAACCAGAAGACTTAGCTAGCTGCACTAGGTAACCCCAAACTGGACATTATCGGAGGCAAGGACTGTGAAGGAGTCACGAAAACTCCAGGTCATGGTGAGACATTCAAGATTGGGAACATCACGATAACTAGTATACATACGCCATGTCATACGCAGGATAGCATCTGTTTCTTCTTCCAAGATGGGGATCAAAAGGCAGTTTTTACAGGCGACACCTTGTTCACTGGCGGTAAGTTGCCCCAAATCTGCAAGATATATAACTTTCTCACAGAGACACGACAGGATGTGGGAGGTTCTTCGAGGGGACTGCAGAGGAGATGCATGTGGCGCTCAACAAGCATCTTGCATCGCTTCCAGACGATACAGTCGTATTTGTGAGTTACCCGATCCAGTGGCAACTTTGCATAGGACTTGGACTGACGACATAGCCCGGTCATGAGTATACTCGAAGCAATGCCAAGTTCGCGGTCTCTGTATTACAGAGTAAACCAGTGCAGCAGCTTCTGAGCTTCTCTGACGCAAACCCCGTCACAATGGGCAAGTACACGATAGGACATGAAAAGGTCGCGCAGAAGTCCCATGGGTTTGGTTGCGAGCACTTGACTGATATTCTTTGTTTAGCAACATAATGTGTTCATGAGACTGGATGTAAGCCCTCACATCAGCAATGTTGAGAGTTCTGCGCTGACCAAATAGGATCCCGACATCCAAAGGGCGACTGGAGAGACAGACCCAGTCAGCGTCATGGAGAAACTTAGGGAAATGAAAAATGAGTACAAGTGAGTAGTCATGATCTGACACTAGATGCTGAGGTAGTTTTGCTTACAACGGCCAGAGAACCTGAGCCGAAGCTATGATGTCTGAGATCTCATTGGAAGTGTTTCCAGTTTGGATCAAATCATTGAGCATTGATCTCAAGATCATCCGTCCAAATTGGCGAGATATCTTAATAAAGTGAATGGAGTTATAATTAGCTACCTGCGTATTTTAACAACTCCTCTTTCACTGTGCACACTTCCGATGATATGATCTGCACGTTCTATATCTCGTCATAATTTCATCAAGACTCTCAATCTACCCTGGGAGCCTTGGAAACAAATGTTGGATTATGTAAACCCCATTGGCAGGATAAAGCACGTGCACCGTCAGCTCTCCATCAACATATGTAACGCTGCAGGCAACAATCGTCATCTTCTTTTCTTTTTCCTCCTTCATCATCACATTTCGCTGAGGAGCAACAATGGATAATCCTCCAGAGACGGGACGGGTCCCAGATCCAAATCAGCCAGAAATGCTGGGAGCAGGTTCGTCGCTGTGCAATTCTTGTCATCCGCCTGACGCGATCAGGCTGGAGCAGAACACTGAGACAGATAGAAGATGCAGAACAATATCCCTCACCGCACCAGTGGTCGGATTATTACCACATAGACATTCCGTCCACGCCAACGTCTCCCACATTTTCACCAATGTCGCCATCGTACTGGTGGCCTGATGAAGCGGACGATTCTCTGCCTCATTGGAGAGACCATGTGGACGAGTTGACGTTGTTGCCTAACCCACGGCCTCGTGCCCTCACACCGCCAGGGTTCCAGGATGAAGATCCTAGCGAAATGATTGAGAGGCCTGTTCCGCTGTTCCAAAAGTCTCCATGGTTCAAGCTTCCTCCCAATATTCGACGGGACATTCTGCGACTGGCCTTTGGTGATCGTCGTCTTCACATGAGTTTATCTTTTAGACAAAAGCATACATCTGATGACGAGAAGGTTGATTCTTGGCAGTGGTTCAGCGGCATCTGCCATCGGGGGAAGAAGAAACTTAGGCTTCAAGGCATACCTGGGGGCCAGCAAAGGTTTTGGGAAGATGATTGTAAGCATGGGAATATGGAGCTTGGGGAGACAGGTATGATGAGCTGGCTTCTCTCATGTCGGCAGAAGTAAGGAATCGAAAGCAGAGCACAGCTCCAAGAGAATACTGACTGAGCTTTGCAGTTATGCTGAGATGATTGACCTACTGTACTCGAGCAACACGATTGCCATGTCTGGCGAAGCTATGATATCGCATATCGGGCAGTTGGTGCTCCCTCAGAGGCTTACTGCAGTCACTTCTCTCGAAATCAGATGGCCTCTTCAGAGAGAAAATGAAGCTTGTGCTGGACATCACGACGAGCACACAAACGCTATACGCAGGCTGGTCCATCCATACCACCTAGATATTGATCAGATGAGCGTTGTGCTGAATACGCTGTCAATCACAAGCTTCCCTAAACTTCGGAGACTTTGCATCTCATTTGAGAAGGAGTACAATGAGCATCGTATCTCCAACCCTGAGGTGCACGATATAATTGTCAACAGGCTGATGCAGTTTGTCAAGAGCAGACCCAAGTTCAAAGAGTGCACCTTTGCGCTACCAAGGAGAGTTTTCGATACTATCATTAAAGATGTTCGGCCTGAGGACCCGGATGCGCCTGGGCCCTCAAGACCTTGTAAACAGGTCTGGTTCGATTCCGATGGGAACATGCATGCCATGCATGCCCCCTTCACTAACAGCTATCCCGCTCCTCCGCCTTATTTGGATAATAGAGAGGATTCTGGCTTCTGGATGCTAAGAATAGACTGATTAGATAGGGTTGGTTCTATGGGAAGACGTCTGGATCAGGCCAGCCATGATGTCCTGAAATTGTGTAACTTAATGGCGGGATTCGAGTCCAAAGCCAATAGGCTACACCGGAGGGTATTCCAGGACACGAGAACGGATCGAACGAGAATGACCATTTGATTCTACGATATCATTTTGTGGATTGCCCTGTGTGACGGCCAGTCCTGTTTTGCTCACTGCTCAGAGCCTACTCCATATCACCCCTCTTTTCTCGTTGCTTTTCACTCACCCTGCATCAAAAGACAGGGTCCAATAGCCAAACAACTGAGACATAGCAAGCCTCACCTAATGGAAAAACATTATTGCACCTGTTTTCGTTATTCCGTCTCCGCAGCCCCCTTTCCGACCCTTACACAGCGCGGATCCCTACCATATCGGGGTTAGCCATCGATCGTAGATCACTAAACATAAACCTAGATAAACCCAAGATCTGATGCCCCGCCCTCTGTTCTGCACGTCCGACTCATCGCTACATCACCATGCCCGATGATTCTCGGAAGTCCTCTCTAGAGGCTATCGCCCAACCAGAAGGCCTCCTACGCTCCGCCTGTACAGAGTGTCATCGGCGCAAGCAGAAATGCAACCGTCAATGGCCCTGTAACAACTGCCAGAAGCGAAAAGTCGCCGACCAATGCCGTTTCAGGGATGATTTTAAGGCTGACTCCAGTGATGATGCTTGGTCCGCCTCTGTTGAGGTCAAGAGAAAGAGGGATCAGGCGGGCCAGGATGACGACAGTGATTCAGATGTTGGTGACGTTTTGGAAGCGATCGGATACAGTCGTCTTCATTTGTTGACAAAGCTTGACCACGACGTAAGTCTTCCCCTCCTCGCTGTCACGTCCTTGCTCACATCGCACAGTCAGGAAGTACAAAGCCTTCTGAACAGTACAGACTTGACCCAAAGAACAGCGCCCAATTGCAGCGTGCTTTGGACGTGTTACCTCCGAGACACGTCGTTGGTAAGACCACCAATACTATCGCGTGATTATTATCTTACGGTTAGCAGATTGCCTAGTCCAGAGCTTTCTTGATGTGGTCAACTTCTACTACTACATCGTATACCCGCCCTACTTCAGCAAAGAGTACGCCCGCTGGTGGGATGACTACACCAAAGGTCGAACTTGCGGCGTCCAGTGGACATGCTTGCTACTCATGGTCTGCGCTTGTTCCGTGCAGCATGTCGATGGCCAACTCCGGGCCAAGATCGAAAGTGATGTTGGTGAATCTGTCAAGGAACTGACGCAGAAGTATCACGATGCTGCTCGAGAGCTTCACAGCGCCATCCCTGTTGGCCACGGGCATGTTTACACAGTCCAGTACCTGCTGCATTCGTGCTATTGGTTCAAGGCTGAGGCACGATTTGCAGAGTGCTGGCAGGTATTGGGCGCTGTTGTACGAGAAGCGCAGATGATTGGTAAGCCAATGGTTATTGACTGAGTAGCATATTGCTAACTACTGTCCAGATCTTCATAAAAAGCCCGAAGGCCAACTGCCAGGGTTCGAGCTGGAGATGAAGAGACGACTATGGTGTATCGTTGACTCCTGGGACTGGTAGGTGCTGCCTACAACCTGAACTCCATGCATGCTAATTGATCACAGGCTTGTTTCATCACTATTGGCTCGTCCAATGCTCATCGACCGTGCGGAATGCGACGTAGGCCTTCCAAGTCTTACCCTCGAAGACTACCCAGCCTCCCCCATGCTGCACCTCAAGCTTCAGTCAGAACTTGTCAGCCTCATATTCAAACGCTTTGGTCCACCGAAGATTCTGACTGAGCCTGATGAGATTCGAGACTACCAGGCCATTTTGGAAGGCTTCATGAAGGCCTTTCCGCCTGAGTATGCTCTGGATCACCCCAATACACCTGCTAACCAGGATCTGCCGTGGATTGCCCTGCATCGTCACTACATGCATACTTGCACCCTCTCCATTGCTCTTGGCCCTTTCAGAGGCTACATGGCCAAGTCGATGAAGAGGTCAACGGCACCTCCTGTTGATCTCGAGTTCCGAGAGACAGGCATTGACTACGCCCTACGTCTCATGGAAGCTGTACATCGTTTCTTCGAGTACGTCTGGACCAGAGACACCACCTTCCACTTTGTGCCATTCTGTATCTTCGACACAGCAGCGCTCCTCTGCTCAGTCATCATTCACGCCGAAGATGGCGTCGTACCACGTCGCGAGGAAGTCATCGGCTCAATTGCCAGGGCCTTTGCGACTCTGAAGAAGCTGCGCACCGCTACCAACACAGCCAAAGCTCCCTATGACGTGTTACGCCGGCTGATTAAGAAACTGCCGTCGACCGCCGGGATGCAGGCAACTGATGCTCATAAGAAGCGTCGATTCGATCAACCACCTGGGGGCAACGGTGCTATTCCAGTTCCTGCAGCTGCCAGACTTCCAAGCTCTCAGCTAACCCAAATCGCACCAGCTCCGGCACAGGTGCTGGCTCAACCTGCGCAGCATGCTCTGCCCGTTGATCAATACCAACCATACAACAATCTGCCTCCAGTGGTTCCTGGCAGAATGCAGGCTGGTCAGCAGCCTTTAATGCCGTTTCCTCAGGATATTCATGACCATCGGTTCCAGAACTACACGTACGCTCAGCAGTTGAACCCCACTGCACCAAATGGGCAGCCCTGGCCTGGTGATGTTATCAGTAGCATTCAGAGCTTCACTGATGGGCAGCCCCAGTTCGAGATGGGATGGCAGACAATCTCTGAGGCTGAGCTGGGTGATCTTGCTATGCTGTGGAATTGGCAGAGTCTGAACTTGGGATTCACCACTAATCCTATCTACCAAAGTCGGGAACAAACCTAAAGATAGTCTTTTTTATTATTTGACATTAACGCAATTTTGGTCGCTCCTTTGAAGGATATTTGGGTCATGTTATAAGGGTCTGAGTTAGGTCTTATGGGCTCTATGGGAATTTTGTGAAGAAACTCCTGTAATTTGTCGATACTATTAAAAGTTCTTATTCAGGATATCATTTGCAAGGGTAGATTCTTGAATCTGCCCCTACCCTTGCTCACCGCTCGGCGCTCGGTCCTCGCAACATCATTCCGAAAGTCTCAAATACAGTATTGGTTGGGTACAGTCTGTTTGAAAAGGTCATATCCCCAGAGACCTTTCTATCACATCTCAAGTTGATGAAGATAACCACGTGCAATATTCCATATGTCGTTCATGTCCTAGACCAATAGGCGATGCTGATTTCAGTGTGGCCTACACTAAGATCTTGGGGAACGTATTATTCGGAATGCTCTGGCTTAGTCCGTAATCTCCACCAGCTTTCTTTGCACAATGTTTCACCTTTCAGCCAGCCCCCTCTAACCTTGGCATGCCTCAGGAACTTCTTTCTGGAGAGGCCTGTATAAATGTCTCTAGTTGCCTGACCGACAGGAAAAATTGGGCTCACTTGCAAAGGGAATACGGACATGGGTATCTCAACAGTCTCGCTTTTCGCTGTCAGTTCCTTTGGAGTACCAGTGCGGCGGAGTCTTCAGATATGTGATGACCTTCACGCCACGATCACATTTTCAGCTGGCCGTAGGTCTTGGTGTTCTATGTCTGACTAGAGAACATCACGAGGGAAGAAACGATGGATGATGATGTAAACTATAAGAACGTTGCTCCCAGTCTCATTATGGATCATCATCAGTTCTTTAGACCTCCCGAAAACCTTTTACAGCCTTTCGTCACTCTTTCCGTCGCTCTTTTCAATCATGGTCCAAAAGCCTACCCCCAGTCCTAGTTCTGCTAGCGACACCGTTCGTTGGGAGGAGACCGATGTACTCATCGTCGGATCTGGTCCAATCGGTGCCACCTTCGCCCACACACTTGTCAAGAAAGGCATCAAAGTTACGATGATTGATATCGGCCAGCAGTGAGCTATTTCAATTCGAAGATAACATAGAGGCTCACTGTGAATTAGGGAAACTCGACGCATCGGTGATCATAAGAAGAACAGCGTTGCAGTTCAGAAGGATATCAGCTTGTTTACCAAGTAAGTCTATCAAATTTAACACGAGAGCACTTGTCGAGGCTAATACGTCTTTCAGCACAGTGAAGGTATGTTAAGTCAACTTTCATGAAAGACACCAACTCATTGAATGTTCAGGGAGAACTTCACCTTCTGTCTGTACCAACCAACTCAGCACGACCTGTCATGGAACCAACTTCATGGGCTCCTCGGTAGGCTACTTCATCTCCTGATAGAGACTGTGTTAATACGCCTAGACCCACTGACTCAGCCTACGTACTCAACGGCCAGAACCCGTTGCAGAAGTCCTATGGTAACCTTCCAGCTGCAGCTGCGACTCGTGTTGTCGGCGGTATGGGATCTCACTGGACTTGCTGCACCCCTCGACAGCACAAGGGGATCGAACGCTCTGACCTCTTTAGCGATGGTGAATGGGACACTCTCTATGGCCGGGCCGAGAAGCTCTTTACGAAGACCGACGATGCTTTTGACGACTCGGTCCGCCAAAAGCTCGTCAAACGTGTGCTTACAGACGCCTACCCCGATCGCGAGATGAAGAGCATGCCCCTAGCTTGCAAGCGGAAACATGACAATAAGGAGTACGTCGAGTGGTCTTGCACTGCTACCATTCTCGGCGAGCTTTCCAAGCCTGAGTATTTTTATAAGGGTGAGGAGCGACTCTTCGATATGAGACCTAACACTCAGTGCGACAAGCTGGAACTGGACCTTGACGGTCAAATTGCTTGGGCATTGATCAATGATCTTGAAACAAACCAGCAGTACTACATTCACGCCAAGAAGTATGTCGTTTGTGCTGGAGCTGTTCTTACTCCAGGTATTCTTCACAAGTCTGGACTCAAGTCGAAGCTTCCAGCTTTGGTGAGATCTCTCGTGAGCCATGTAGCCGTGCGTTGAGCTAATAAACACGTTTCTCAGGGTCACTATCTGACTGAGCAGCCAATGGCATTCTGTCAAGTCGTTCTCGATAGGAAGCTGGTCGACAGCGTCGAGGGCGAGGAGATTGTCAAAGCGCACAGAGAAAGTCATGACAACGATCCTCTCCCCTTCCCGTTCAACGACCCGGACCCTCAGGTTTATTTCCCGCTGTCCGAGAAATATCCTTGGCATACTCAGATCCACCGTGATGCCTTTGGGTATGGAGAAGTCCCATCCAACATTGATCAACGTCTTGTGGTTGATCTTCGCTGGTTTGGCTACATGAAACCTGATCAGGAAAACTGCGTTACATTTTCTAACAAGACCAAGGACCAGTTTGGGATGCCTCAGGTAAGTGGAGCCAGACCTCTCACCTCTCTCACACATGAAGCGTCGGGGCTGACTTTCTGAAACAGCCAACCTTCAATTTTGTCTTGGACGAGGAGGCTGAGGAGCGTTGCAAGCGAATGATCACCGAGTAAGTCCTTCAAGTGCATTTTGAAAGCGCCCAGAACTGATCTCTAACTCTTTTCTAGTATGATTGAGGTGGCTAGAAAACTTGGAGGGTTCCTCCCTGGCGCAGAGCCAAAGTATCTTGCTCCCGGTTCCGCCCTCCATATCTGTGGCACGTACCGCGCAGGAAGCACCCCAGCCGACAGTGTTGTCAACAAGAACGGTAAGGCTTGGGGTATCAATGACCTTGTTCTTGGAGGATGTGGTATCATTCCCACTCAGAATGCTTGCAATCCTACTCTCACCGCTGCCTGTTTCGCTCTTGCAGCCGCTGACAAGATCATTGAAGATCTTCACGTTGACCAGTGAAGGATTAATCATGGATCATACACATGCTGTCTCATATGTCACATTTCATTTGTTTAACTTCGATTAGAAGCCTGCTGGGCCGATTCTACCTTTCTACTTTTCAATCTTTGGGCCCTACCACGGTCATTAAGTCTACTTATAAGAGGATAGTCATAATAGATTACTATCTGAACTCTCTGCGATATCACCCTGAACACATCATCACGACGCCACGACCTGGTATCATCTCAAACAGCTCACCCCACTAACTCCCTAACTCCCAACGATTCCTCTTCATAGGCTAAATTTAAGCATCAACCTTGTTGATCTTGCCAGACTTAACATCATAGATGTAGCCTGTGATAGGAACATCCAGAACAAGAGGGCTCTTCTTCAAGAAAGCGATATCGTCACGGACACTCTGTTCAAGGTCTCCGAAAGGAAGGAAAGCAATGTGATCAACGTCTTCACCAAGATCCTTACGGACCTTTGTCTTGAGATCCAGATCAGAGAAGGTGAGCATGCCGCAGTCAGTCTATAACAGGTCAGTCACGAACAGTTTAGACGGAAATTAAGAACCAACATGATGAACAATGACAATCTCTCGGGTTCCAAGGAGCTGCTGGGAGATGATGACAGAGCGGAGAGCATCTGCAGCTCGACCGCCAGCGTTGCGGATTACGTGGGCGGAGCCAAGCTCGATCCCGAGAACCTGAGCTGGGTCAAGACGAGCATCCATGCAAGCAACGACAGCGACGTGACTATGAATTATTAGCTTGTGAAGAAGATCCAGAACTCGGATACCATACCGGGAGGGAGGGAGAGCAAGGTCTCCTTTGTTGAATGCTGCGGCATACTGCTCATTCGCAGCCTCATACTCTGGGACGATTGAAGAAGACATGTTTGGGTGAGTTGATAAAAGGCTTGATGAGGTTGGGAGTATTTTTTGAATTGGATATCCCGAATCAGAGTCGGTGGCATCTGTATAATACCTTTTATACTCGTTGAATACGCATGTTACACTAACGTTATATCATCGGCGCTCCTTTCCAGTTTGGGCATACGGCTCCATCACCATCCGCGGGGTATATGTCGCAATCTCACGTGTCAGGATGATGGTGTTTGACTTGGCGCGATGATGATTGATTGACATTACAAAGTCGATTTGATGGCTATGCAAGGTAATTGTCGGGGTATTTGTTGGAGGTCCCCGAGGGTCATGGAATTGGGTAAACGATACGGATTAGTGAACAATCTCTTCAGAAGTCAGGTCATGCCGGGCATGTCTCGGTATGCAGGCATTATTTATTTGTAAGAAGGTTGTCTTTGGGATCAATTCAAGACCGTCCTGTCGCTGACATCCTTCATAACTCATCACCGCTTACGACAGTCTAACATCAACGGTGCATTCCAGCTTCCAGAACAACATTAAGTAGGTTCCCGCCCGGCTCGGGCCGCGTAAACTGTCAAAACTGTCAAAGGATTCACTAAATCTGTTTAGGCATGTCATGGAAGGGTCTCTGACGTAACTCGTATAGAAAACCACTGGAAGAATGGCAAGGTGGCCTGCAGTGGGTCATGAGCTTGCTTAATGGGCATTAATGAGACGGTCAGAGAAGACCCCACCAGGATGAGGGCAGTTTTACAAAAGAAAGAAAAAAGAAGGTATCATTAATATAACTACATGGCCCTAAAGTTTCCAGGCTTATGCTCGTGTACTCATAAATCTACTCTCACAAGCCCTGGTCCGTCACCTCCCTCAGATATTCCTGTGCGCAGCGGCAAAACTACTCAAACTCATCTTATCATCGTCGCCATACAGCTCATGCGACGACTGTGGCTGCTGCTGCTGAACAGGCTGCGGCTGCACAGGAGGGGCCTCTCTCCTCAAACCGCGAATGAAAGCCTGATCCGACTCATCATCAATAAGAACGACCATCCAAACACCAACAGCTCCATTTGAACCTAACAAGGGCGTGCAGTGAATCCAGCGGTTACGGCCTGGGCTTGCAGGAGGAGCTTGACCACCATCCCCACTGGCAGAATGATCCATGGCGCGAGAGTTACGGCTCTTTGTCTGTACTTCTGCCTTGGAGAGCCATCGGATCTTGGCGGTGAGACCGTTACCGCCCGCGAAGGCCTGGGTGAGGGTTTCGCGGACGCGGTCTGAGCCACCAATGCGGGAGAGGAATGAACTCTGTAGCATGCCAGGCACGCGGAGGGACGGCGAGGCAAACAGAATGCGAAGACTGGGGTAGGGTCGGACGAGGAGGTAGTGCTTGTAGATACCGCTGAGACGACCGCTGAAGCTTGACATGGCTGTGTCGTGGAGGACGGGATCTGAAGGGCGTCGATTGATGGTGGCATCGTCGCGGAAGACCAGGCGAGGCTTGTTCCAATTCGCAGGAACTGCATCTGTTTGTCGAACATCCTGCTGATGCGTGCGGTGGAATGCACCGCCTGCTTCGCGAACAGTCTTAAGCTCTGCGAGATCAAGCATCTCAGCCAACTCTTGGAACTCGTCTTTCTCCTCATTCTTCTTTCTTTGCTCCGACTCGCCAGGGTAGCGCTCGTTCTCGGGATTCTCATCCGCCATCAGTGTCTCCAGTGAGTCCAGGCCAGCGCATTCCTTGACGAGACCGGAGACGTCGACTTGGGCACCGAGATGGTATCGCACAACGCCACGAGAGTCGTACAGCGGAGAGACCATGAGCAAGTTCATGAATGGGGATCCATCGCGACGGTAGTTGAGGAATGTTTCGCAGTGGTCTTGGCCGGCTGCGAGCTTGTCTCGGATTCTCTTGACACTGAATGGGTTCGTCTTGGGGCCTTGAAGGAAGCGACAGTTGCGGCCGAGGACATAGTCCATACCATATTGAGTTGTTCTGTGGAACTCTGCGATCATGTTAGCATTTGCGACACGGTTATGTCGAGGGGTAACTCACCTTCACTTGCGAAAACAATTGGGTTGTCGGACCTCGAAGGGTCTGTCAAACAGAACACCTCTGCCAGACCTTCCGACAGGTCGCGCAATTGAGGTGCCAGTGTGTCCGTTATTCTTCTCTTGATCGTGATGCTGACTGTCTGGATATATGTATGGGTGATGTATGCAGGTAGATCATGGTTCACCATGGCTTGGAAAGCCTCGGTAGCCCGCTTCGCCAATGCCTCGTTGACAGTCGCAGTGACGGGATCGGCTGTGAAATCATGGCCATCAATTGTCTTGAGCGATCCCGTCAGCGAATTGGCGTAATTAATTGCCTTCATCGCCTTGAGCGTGTCGAGGTAGTACGTCAAGAGGGGCACTGAACTCGGCCGCGACGCAGACAGGAAGTTCGTGAAGCGCTGCAGAAGAACAGGGTCGTCGAAGATGACAGACAGATGCTTCACTGAGAAAAGCAGCTCGGACTGTGTCTCGAGGGTATACTGCTTTCCCATCGCATGCGCCGGAACGACGAGGTCGAACGACGCGGGGTCATACTCCTCCTCGGTCAAAGGCTCCAACCCATCACGATCCAGGCCAGCGCCTTTTGCTTGCAGCGCAGGAAGATGTGTAGGAACGTATACAGACGAGATTGACGATGCATCTCTATCTTTATGTGACCATATTTGCGATTCTTGCGTTCGGTACGACATGGCTCGGCTCGAGGCTCTCGATGACGGTGCCTGTAAAAGCTCTGGGTCGAAATTTGCCATTCCGTCGCCTAAATCCTGCGTCTCAAAGCTAAACTGTCAGTGTTGCTTCTCGATTACCCAATTGGGGTATAAAATACCTTTGCTTCATCGCAACTTGTCGTCTTGGTGTTTGCGCTCGCAGGGGAATGGGTGGAGGTTGAGAATCCATCTCGTCGTCAACGAGGTTAAGATGTTGAGTCTGCATTTTCGAAGGGACCATGTCGTAATACTGTACGTAACTGCCTATGATGCAGTGCTGCCGGTAGCGCGAATGCGTAATAAGCCACGACTCAGATGGAAAAGCAAGAATGAGACAATGACATGTTCCATTGAGTGGCTGGTATACGCCCGGGCAAAGGGTGTCGATTGCCTTTTGTTTCGTTTCGTTCCGTTTCGTGTTGCATCCCTACCTAAGTCCCCTGCCTGTCAATATGAGCCGTCATTTTCCAAGTAACGCCAATCTTAGCTTCTGAGGAACTGGTCGATCAACTTTACTGTCCAATGGCGGTTTGTGTCCCAACGCTCAGGTCCCGATCGCGGTGAAAGGGGAAGCTCTTCAAGATCGTGATCTGGGTGTGATTTGGGGGACGGAAGTTAACGAGAGCTAATTTAGCGGGTTGAGCTAGTGTGTTCCTGACATGAACTGTTAGTCTCTACCGACATGGTTACATTGGGCAGCGCCGTTGACATGGGAAGGATCACGATGCATAATCGTATCGAAGAGTTTAACTGGTGATCTTGAGCCGGGTACTCGTCCAAGCGGCTGGTAGCTTCACTGTGCCGCAGTTTAGATAACTTGGCGGAATATTTCCCGTCACGACGCCATCGTGAAAGGGGCGTCGCTAGTAGGCGGATGACGTACGCCTCTATTCGTACCTGAATCTGAAGACTTCCGTTTCTGTTCACAAAAGGAAAGCTGAAGGGAATGCCGAAGCTATCACTTCTCAGTGGACTTGGCTCGCTGCAGGGCTGCATGGTGTGACCCCAGTCGGGGGAACACGTCGATTCGGGAGTGAGACACGATATGTCATTTCCTACAAGGCAAAGCGGCAGACGAACAGATTACCAATTTGGCGGTAGAGTAGGTAATCACCAGTGGACGTTAAGCGTCAACGTCAATGGACATTCCAATGACCGCCATTACCGTTGTCATTAACCATAATAAGATACGAGAGTCAAAGCGTCGCAATATGGCTAGGGAATAAACCCTCCGATGAAGATATTTTCCCCCTCATGACAGGCGTGATTATCGCGTGGCTTAATATCACACGGAAGGCCCTTGCGTCTGACATACATACAGCAAGGAGAGTGATCACCACACGCACGTTTATCCCTTGCCGCCCAGGCTCAATCCAGCTGATCTTTTCTTTTTTTTTTTCCTCACCCTTGCAGTCGATGATTGTGATGACTGAAATGATCGATGGGTCGACCACCAATAACGTCATTTGAGACCAGTAGATTTTTTTATGAGGCCCGTATTTGTGGTTTTTGGTTATCGCTGATCTACAGTACCCAGCGCTTTGGGCGGGTAAATTACAGTGGAGGCCACTTTTCCGCATATTTCGTAGTGCTTCGGCATCTCAACCTTCCGAGAACCTAAAGCCCCGTCTGGGACGACTCCCGAGGTATTCACAGTCCAGGCACATGAATATTCGTGAATAGCTTCAATGAGTAGCACAACAGAATAAGGAACATGATATTCTATGCTTGCGGTTTAGGTCTTACCCCTCATGATCACGTCGCGTCAGCATTTAGGTTGGGGTCTGAAGCTTGGCCTGAACCTGGTTTAAATACAACTCTGGCGGTCATCCAGGCAGGGTCACTTCTATTTCTGCTTACCCTTGAAACTCCATCTCGATAGCAACCAGAATGTCGGAAACGAATCCAATCCCAATCATCCTCTGTGGAAAAACTGAATTTATGGGTCAAAAAGTGATTGAAGCTCTCAAGCCAGAGATTGAAGGTAGAAATTAGCACCAGTGCACCTCCAATACTAATACCATTAGTCGTTCAATTCATCTTGCCTGGAGACTCCGGACAAGTCATCATACCAGCTCTCCTCGCCGGTAAAAGTCCGCCATCTCATCCTGACAGCAGCGCTATCGGTTCCGGGAATTACGACAATGCTCCCCGCGCCGTTGTGCTAGGAGGGGCCTTTGAAGAATTCGACATAGCTACCCTGCGCGATGCCGTCAAAACCGTTGATGGAGCCCGCGGTGTGGCTTGGGTCCGTCAGAATACAACCCTCCCAGCACCTCCAGTTACATCGCCCGAGTACCCTAAGCTCATGACAAGGAGGACTAAAGAGGCGGTAATCAAGCTTGATGAGAACGGCAAATTAGATGGAACATATGACGGCCTTGAGTGGTATTAGGATGCGATAGTGAATGGATATGTTGCAATGCTAAGACCAATGAATTCGCTATCGTGTATGAGCAGATTGAATGAGAAACAAAAGCTGAAACACAACTGAAATCGACACGGAACTCCCAAGCGATTCGAATCATCTTTATCGCTGTGCCTCCTCCCCTTTCTTCCCCTCCTTCGTACCAATCTGACATCGAGATCCTAAGGTCTTGACACTGTTCATGCTCTGGCTCTTCATATTTCCCATACCCATCTTCCAATTCGCAACCTTGGTGTTGACATTCTTTCCAGCTCGATCAACACTATCGCTGATACTTCTATCAAGCTGATTCAGTTTAGTTGTAGTGCCATTCTCGAATGCTGTGCAGCGATCTTTGAACCCCTTGTCGATTTGATTGGCCTTCTCTGTCATAGCCGTAGTGGAATTGTTGGTGAAGGTTGTCCAGGCCTTCTTCTTCTTGTCGACTGCTTGATTCCATTTGTTGACGTGGCGTTGGTAGTAACCCCGAGCAGAGCTGCCTTTCTTCTCTGAGGTTTCAGTGGATGCGGTTGAGATACTCTCTCTTCGTTCATTCGCGTTGCTGTTGTAGTTCTTAGCCGCCATAGACGCTCCGTTCTCTTTGTCCTGGGTTGGTAGAGACTGGACCGAGCCATCTGGATGATAGAACGCTGTATGATCCTCGTGGCTTATCTGAGTGAGAACTTCTTTCTCTGGTGAGTCGATACGTTTTACTTGAGAAACACTTTCGCTTGTATCGTAGATTTGCTTCTCATCATGTCCATCATGGATCCTCAAGTCGTGGACTTCCTTCTCGAGCCCATGGTCATACACCTCTTTCTCCGCGGCGGGCATATAGACCTCCTTCTCATCATGCCCCTCGTTTACAACATAAACTTCCTTCTCGTCAGATCCATCTATCTTCTGAACAACTTCTTTCTCCTCAGACACGGCAGGCAGAACTTCCTTGAACGTGTCTTCCCCTCGTCGGTCAAAATTTCCAGTGGAGACGATTGGCGTAGGCGGTGTCAAGATGATCTGAACGGGATTACTATCCGACGCCGAGGTTGCTTCAACTGGAGATGAGCCTCCGCCCGCGTATCTCTGATGCTCAGACATGGCGATGATGATGGCCTCAATTTTTTTATTGGGAAATTGTGACATCAAGCAGGTTTCATCTTTGCTGTGCATCTGCCTAAACTAAATTAGGAGGGGCGTAAGCAATATCCTTGTTGATTAGGTAATGCAGATTGACGATCTCTCATAACGTGCATGATAAGCGAGTGCTCCAGACAAGCGAGTGCTCCACCAATCTACACGTGAAGACTCAGAAAGAGAAATAAAACACCACAACATATCTGATCAATTAAAATTAATCGCTAGACTATTCCCTATTAACCTCAATTGACTCTTGACAGGTCCTTGCAGTATGCCCGGTCTTTCCGCAAATACTACATCGCCGAGGCTTTGATCCTTGTGACCTTC